>NC_091057.1:25306865-25616832 GCF_000393655.2 Nicotiana sylvestris
GTTCGATCGAGGTCGAACTCTTCTCTGTGGCGAAGGCCCTTAGCTTTTAGGGTGTTATTTCGAACTTATCGAAATGTTAACGCGTCGTCGTTCGATCAAGGTCGAATTCTTCTATGTGGCGAAGGCCCTTGGCCTTTAGGGTGTTATTTCGAACTTATCAAAATGTTAACCCGTCGTCGTTCGATCAAGGTCGAACTCTTCCTTTTGGTGAAGGCCACTGGACTTAAAGGGTGTTATTTCGAACTCGTCGAAATATTAACCCGTCGTCGTTTGATCGAGGTCGAACTCTTTTCTGTGGTGAAGGCCCTTGACCTTTAGGGTGTTATTTCGAACTTATTGAAATGTTAACCCGTCGTTGTTTGATCAAGGTCAAACTCTTCCTTTCGGCAAAGGCCCTTGCCTTTAAAGGGTGTTATTTAGAACTCGTCGAAATGTTAACCCGTCGTCATTCAATCAAGGTGGAACTCTTCCTTTTGGCGAAGGCCCTTGGCCTTAAGGGGTGTTATTTCGAACTCGTCGAAATGTTAACCCGTCGTCATTCGATCGAGGTTGAACTCTTCCTTTTGGCGGAGGCCCTTGGCCTTTAAGGGTATTATTTCAAACTTGTCGAAATGTTAACCCGTCGTCGTTCGATCAAGGTCGAACTCTTCCTTTTAGTGAAGGCCCCTGGCCTTAAAGGGTGTTATTTCAAACTCGTCAAAATGTTAGCCCATCGTCGTTCGATCAAGGTCGACCTCTTTGGCGAAGGCCCTTGGCCTTAAAGGGTGTTATTTCGAACTCGTCGAAATGTTATTCGTCGTTGTTCGATCAAGGTCGAACTCTTCCTTTTGGCGAAGGCCCTTGGCCTTAAGGGGTGCTATTTTGAACTTGTCGAAATGTTAATCAGTCGTAATTCGATCAAGGTCAAACTCTTCCTTTTGGCTAAGGCCCTTGGCCTTAAAGGGTGTTATTTCGAACTTATCGAAATGTTAACCCGTCGTCAGTCCCAGTTTTTGGAGGATCAGGTATCCTTTGGGGGAGTCCCAGTTCGCTTGATATTGTTTGCATCGGAGAGTGAAATGTCGGGGAGTATGAAACGTTGCCGTTTCGCGTATGTTTGTTGTGTGCACACATTGGAGTTTTCTTGTCTAATTCCTACTTTCCGGTCTGGAGATATCATCGGTGGGCGATATTTCGGTGGTCGTGTAGTAGTTTCCCCTTCTCTGACTGAGATGTTTCTTTGCTCGCTCGCCCGTGCGGTGCCTGAGTTCCTGCTTGAGCAAAGAACAGAAGGTGAGTCAAAATGATACTTTCTTTGCCCCCATCCAATGGATCGGTGGATGAGAATAGGTTTGCTACGTTGCTCATTTTGTCTGGCATTGCGGCGGTTGAAGTGGCGATGATTCCTAAATTCGGTGACTTTGTTCAGCTCTCTTTCCCCTCCTATGCTGCGCCTTTGCCCTGCATGGGTTGGGTTTTGCCTTAGCGCTCTTTTTGGTAGGTAATCGTGTTTCTCGTCTTTGATCTGGAAGAGACTAGGAAATTTCACTAAGAAAACCTCACAGACGGCGCCAAATTGTTTGACTCAAAAGATATTGGAACCATGGTTGACAAATCAATAAAAAAAATGAAGGGGTAAATCTTAGTTAACCATAATGAATTCTAGATCAATAAATTAGTTGGAAAAATAAGACATAAAATGAGATAGAGGTAACCAATCTTATTGAAACTTTTCGTTGTGGATCCCATTAATCAATAGAGGAGACCCTTTTACATATTTTTCTTGGAGGATGCTTCGTTCTTCTTCTCATTAGGAAGATTACAGGAGATGGGACTAGGGAGAGAGGAAGAAGTGAAAAATCCTCCCCCCCCGCCCCCCGATTTCCCCTACTATATATAGTCATGGGACCTTTGTTATGTACTTGGTCTGACGCTCTTTCACACTATGTCCGTCTTGGTCGTCCTCTGAGCGTTGTTTCTTCTGACTCAATGGGTATCGTGAGTACGGGATGTGAAATAGACCATGTCGTCTTTCGCAGCCTTGCCGCTTGGATGAGATGTTGGTCAGCTTGACCGCAGAGGTCAGATTTTGACCAATACAATATCCCATAGGATTAGCTATCTCACCTTCTATACGGGATAGTTAATCCCACCATTTTATTGTAAAAGTTATCGACGGATTTGCTAATACTGCATACCAAACATGTGATAAAGTTAATCCCAAACTTAATTTATTCTGAGATTATTATTCTTATCTCATGTAACAAACGAATCCTAAAATGGTAGGATTAGTTATCTCATATAGAAGGTGGGATAATTAATCTCATGGTATATCTCACCCCATGGAATATCCTGATATACTAACATTGTACCAAGCGACCCATAAAATGGTGGGAGTAGCTATCCCATATAGAAGGTGGGATTACTAATCCATGAGATATCTCACCCTTACGATATCCTGAGATATCTCACCATTGTACAAAACGATCTCGGCGAAGAATTTCATAATTTATTATAACAAGAAATATAATCTTATTTTTGAAGTTAATTCAGTAAGTAATTATGGATAACTACTTGTAGTTATCCTTAGGTGATTTGATAGCATAAGATATTCCCTTACATTACCGGTATATAGAGATTAAATTTTACCTACCATAGAGCTTTATACTAGTAATTAGTTTATAGATTACATGATTTACTCATTTTGATAACCAACAATGCACTAGTAACTGACACTATTTTTTCTAGTATTATATAACCTCAGCGGTCTATATGCTAGCTGCCTCTGGTATTACTTGCATAATTTGCATAAGAAAATCCATGGCAAAAGTCTGCATTTCTTTGTTTCTTGTTTCTTTCTTTTTCTTCTTTGCCTGCAGTCTTGGAATCTCTGAATGGGCTAACCAAAAGAAAGTAAGAATTTCATTCTTTTTTTAAAAGAAAAAATATATAAAGAATTTTGTTATTGCTTGTTTTTTCTGCTTCTTTTTTTATGTTTTTCCTTGGATCGGGGCTTTATCAGAAATATATAGTCTCTCTACTTTTACAGGACTAGGAGTAAGGTTTGCGTATACTCTACCCTCCCCAAACCCAAAACCTCATTTGTGAGATTAACACTGGGTTTTTTGTTGTTGTTGTTGTTGATTAGAGCAACTTCTATATATGTTTGTTGCAGATGCGGACCTATGTGTAGTGTTGAGGGGTTAGTGGACCTCGTAAATATAAGCAATTATATATATATACACACACATTGAAAATAAGATTTTAAATAATTGGGTACCCTAAACAATAAAAGCCTTTAAGCGCCATTAATTGAGCAGAATAGTGGTGTCCCGTCACGTTAAAATTCTGGTTCTGTATATGCGTATATATATATATATATATATATATATATATATATATATATATATATATTTGTCTTCAAAAGATTAATTATTGCATATGTATACAGGGGAATACATGGTGTGTAGCAATTGTATCAGCTCCTCCAGACAAATTACAAGGATTTATTGATTCTACATGTTCACAATTAGATTGTAGTCCAATACGTCCAGGTGGTGCATGTTTTGAACCAAATACTTTGAGAAATCATGCTTCTTATGCACTTGATCTTTTCTATAAGGCCAAAGGTATATGCAATTCAGATATTGGAACACCTGCTGTCTCTGATCCTTGTAAGTAAAATCTTATCCTAATTTTAATTTCCCTTCCCAACAAAAAAAAAAAAAAAAGAAGAAGAAGAAAAGTGTGAAATGTATGTACTTTATCTAATTATTTTCTAAATTTTTTAAATCTATGCAGCTTTTGGTAATTGTCATTATCCTTGAGGAAAGAAGTTGCAACACCTAAGACAGGACGTGCACTGTTCGACTGTTTCAAGAATTAATTAAAATGTTCTGGAATTAGTATTATTGTATTTGTATCTCATCACGTTGAGAAATCAAGTCTACTTATATGGAATTACTCTCTCTCTCTAAAGTGGTAAAATTGTTCAAGTTCGTAGCTAATAGAATTTCTTGATAATTTGTCGTTAATCTATCGCTAAATAGAATTAGCGATAATTTTTTTTATTTACCTATAAAATTTATCTGTCGCTAATTTCTATTTTTTAGTACTGAATATAAAATATCTTAATAGTACAATAATATATAAATGAAAAGTTAACTACGAATCTACAAGTCTTAATTTTGGATTTATTTGAATCAAATAAAAGTAAATAAAAAAACAATGCATATACGGTCAAAATCAGATGTTTTGTTTCTTTCCTTCATGGCAGAAATCAATGCCATGTAAAGAAAATTCTCAAATTTTGACTGCTGAACAATTGAAGAGTTTCTGATTAATTATTACTTTTCTTTTGGGGATTATATATTTTCTCCTGCAAAGGTCAGTGTTTGGTGAAAAAAAGCCAAAAAGCAAACTTTGAAAAAACAAGTAGATAAGAATGAGCTATTGACACATTGAAAATGCAAGTCAAATATAACATAATTTACTTTTGGAAGTTAGCTATCTAGGCCCCTCAATTTAGAATATTTTCACCTAAACCATTTAAGTTCTATGGCAAATTAGCCGACAGATTCTGTTTAGGAAAAACACTGTATCCATCCTTATACAACTATTGATATGTCGTACATGATATTCATTTTTCTTTATACAAATTTGTGAGACTGAATATTAGCAAGCTTACTCACCGGACAGCATTTTTATGCTTTTCATAATTAATCTAATACTCTACGAAATCAATCTTGATTAATTTTACGTTGATCAACATTCTATAACCTTTATTTTCCGCAATAGAGCAAGCTCACACATGCGATGTTATTTGTTAGCCAGATACTTATATTTTTAACGGAAAAGAGTCAGAAATACTTCTTTACTATATGAAAAGGATTGTTTATATCCTCCGTTATACTATCAGTCCATCACAACCCTTGACGTTATAGAATAGGTATAAAAATACTCCTCTATCGTTAAGGCCCTCCACAAAGGCCAATATCATCCCACATGGCCTAACATTTTGCTGAGGTGGATGCCATGTGGCATGCCACCTCACCACCCAACCCCATTTTACTCTCTCCCTCAATTTTTTTCTCTAACACCACCTGAATATCCTTGTTCTGAACATTACTTTATAGTTCCCTTACGTTCCCGTAAATCTATTTATTTTACAAAATCATCAAGACTCAATTACATATTGTGTACTTGTACCTAGCCTCACCACCCAAGTCTTTTTCTTGATTGAAATATGCTGAACCTAGCCTCTATTACATGTTGTGTACTTGTACTATGCAGAAAATATTTCCTTATTTGTTATGCTCAGCCTTATATGATTTCCTTCCTTATTTGCCACATGTTTATTACCGTTTGAAGTTGACTCCTCAATTAAAGGGAGTACTTACCTTGATTTCGTGACTGATTGATTCTGAGTCCCCATAGTTACTGAATTTTGATTTTTACCTTATTTGCTACCTGCTTTCAAACTATATATACACACCCTCTCATTGACACAAACATACGAACACTCTTGGTTCAAAAGCTCTCTCTCTCACACTTAAACTTTTTGCTCTCTCTCCTTTGTGCTACTTGCTACTATTCTAAGTTAGCCGGCTGCAAGCGAAGGCTAACTACTGTGCTCTCCTACTCCTTCACTTTTGTTTACTGTCTCCTCTACTGGTATGTTCTAGTTCAATTCAAAGTTCCAAAAACAATATGGTTCTTTTATTGCTTCAATTCATCATGTTTCTAGTTTGCTTTTACTTATGGTTTTGTTGTGAAACTTGCAGTTAATATGTTTACATGATTAGCATGTTATGAACTCCCCTTCCTTAGAACCAGTATGAACATGTTACCCCTTCTATGTAATCTGTCTCCGTGTAATCTTGCACTATCTGGACTCTGATATGAATCTCCTCTAGGTAGTCTGCACTCCTAATTTGTATGGTTCTAGGATTAAATCATATGGATCCTATACTGAACAACATTAATAATTGATGGTTCTATGACTATGTCTAATTAGTTGTGTATGTAACATGTTTGTACCAATTCCTAAGACCTTTGCTTGTTATCATGTGTTCTATGTATCCGCAAATCCCTTGACCCCTATTTGTGACTACTGAATTTGCTTTGGTTCTGTGACTCCTGGCTATGTATGAACCCGTCTTAAGGGTGTTGTGTTTGGACTGTTGTTTACTACTCCACTCTGTTTTCAAACTATCTCAGTTGTTTTACTAAATTATTTCAAACAAACTTCCTTTTTATACAGTTTTCCCATTAAAATCTTTCAACTTGTGTCAATCACTTTCACTCTACTCCTGAATCAATAAGTTCTGCCCCCTCCAGTATGTGTACTGCCTTGGGATCCTCTTGAGAACCCTCTGAACTCTGGCATACAGAGGCTGGCCCTTCCACACTGCACTTATTCAATTTTGGTTAACAAGTCAAGATATAAGCACTGCCCGGGATCCTTGAGATCCTTAGGGAACTTTGATGAACCTAGACTATGACATTGTCTATGGAATTGAGGCATTTGAGGTTATTGGAGGTTTTGGAAATTTGGGCCTATCTGTAGGCTCCTTGTAGAATAACTTCTTATTTTCTTATTTACTTATGTAATTCATTCATATGGTCTGTAATAACTTGTAAATGAATATAGGGGTAATTAGTAAAAGGGTGGGTAGCTATATGTTTGTGGGGTAATAAGGGTAGAAACCATGCCTATAGGACTTTACAATTTGTTGTGTTTGCCTTTGTAAGTAGAGATCATGCCTATAGGAATTTTGTATCTTGTCATGTTAGAAATCATGCTTATAGGTCTCAATTGATTCCATAATATAAATCATGTTTAATGGGTCTTAAATCAGTTTCACAAGTAGATGTTATGCCTATAGGATATAATCCAAATCCGACTTCTGTTATAACAAGTGTTTATGTATGTTTCCATGTGTCATCATGCCTGTAAGTCTTTAAAATCAGTATTGAAATTATATATCATGCCTATAGGGAACAACATCAGATTCTGCCTATAGATCTAAACTAGTTTGGTTTTAAATAAATAAATCCAGTTAACGTTTGGCTCACTTCTAAATTGATTTAATTGAAGTGGTTTGTATTTCCTTGAAACGAGTTCTTTAATACTGCCTTAATCTGTTACTAGACAGCATGCCTATAGGGATTAAAGAGTTCGTTTCAAAGCCTGACTTGTTTCACTATATAAAATGTAGTCATTAGTGTTCCGCGTATAGGCAAGCCTGTAGGGCGTTTTCAAAACTTGCGATTCTGAAACTGTTTCTGTGACTAATGTTGTTCTAACGAGCTTTAAAATCAGTAGTCCACTGATAGGGTCATTACCTCCGAGTTTATAAAATAAACTACTTGGTTTTTGTATGTTCACTTAGACATCATGCCTTAGGATACAGTTTAAACAAAATGCCCTTATTTGTGTTTGAATTGTTCATTGCCTTATTTGAGGAGGAAATTTTGAGCTTCTAATTGCTCCCTTTTGTTATTGCTAAGAGTCCTAATTGTTCTTGCATGTCGCCTTAATATTTGTACCTTTAAAACCTTAGGGGTCTGTCTAGAACCACCTATAGGTAGAGGTCCTAAATCCCTCCACGACCATTAAGAAGGGACGGGTAACAGCACGCAATAAAGATCGTTGACCAAGCACTCGCTTTAAATGACCACTAAGGGGATGGGAAGGGTAGATATGGGATATGATGACTATGCGCTAATGTTACGTGTAGCCCCTCATCGAGGAGTGTTTACCAAACATTGTATGGAGTGATCCTATAGGCTAACCAACCTAGGACTCCTCCTTTCCAAAATTCCTTTTTCTGTTTAAAACTTTGTTTTATACAACTTGTTCAAAAAATCTTTATCTTATTGTTTGAGTTATCCAACGTGCTTTACTTGCAACCTATTTGATTCAACTGTTTATTTGTAATGGACTAATTTGCGAATATAAGTTTGGTCGGGATCCACAGTTGTGGACCAAGAGGGGTGTCTAACACCTTCCCCTCGAGGTTATTTCGACCCCTTACCCTAAATCTCTAGTAATGCAAACCAATCCAAGAGTTAATCACTCTTGGTGCCCTAATGTACCATATCTCGTTAGGTGGCGACTCTTCAAATACTCAATTCCTAAAAGGAAATGAGTCATTGCACCCCGTGAATGTCGAAACTCGGACCTCTCTCTATGGAGGGAAAAAAGGAGGCGCGACAGCATGGTGACTCTGCTGGGGATACCTTTAGGCTCTTACCATAACGAACTTATTTTATGAATTAGTCCAAGCATGCTTTATCATGTACCCTTCTCCCTTATTTGAATTTAACTATCCGTTTCATTTTAAGCATTTATGATTCTTTATCCCTGAAACTGACTTGTCTCTTTGTTTTCTTTTTCATGTAACTGTATTTCAATTATTTAAATACTGTATTTATTTTTCCTACGTGTAAGTACTTGACTACATGTTATTAATTGTTGAATATATCATGTTTCACATCATATTCCACTCGTGCGTATCAAATTCTATAGCAACACTTTAATGAGTGGCTGCGCTCTTCCTATTTACTACCCTTAAATTCGGAAAGGCTTATTTGCAGTAAAACCAGTCGATCAGCGGTGCAGTCGACGGTTCCGTGCCTTCCCCCTCGAGTTTTCCACTTGAGGGTACCAGCCTAAAACTCCATAAAAACCTTACTTTGGTTAAAATTGTGCATGTATCATGGTAAAACCTAGTCGGATCAGTTATGTTGTCCACATAATGATCCTTTAAAATAAGCCTTATCCAAAGTCCATCGGGTTTTCCACAATCCCAACGGACACAAACCACGTTCTATGCATTAATTTGGAGAACTAAATGCCGATATGTTGATCATAAATGTATAAATAATCGAGTCCGGTGGGGGTAAGGTCTAACCCTTTTGTTTTGCAGAAAATGAGGAACGAGGTCCCCAGATTTGGTATGGTTAGCAGCATCCCACCATTGCTGCTAGATTGGTGGGAGGACCTTTCCTCAAGTGATAAGAAACATGTGAGAAAGTACCTGAGTAACCAGCCTTCCTTGCTAGATATTGAGCCAAACAACAAATTGATCGAAGTTTCCACTTTATTATGGGATAGCGAAAAGGTTGTGTTTCATTTCAGTGACATATAAATGACACCGCTTCTAGAGGAAATTGGAGGTCTTGCGGGATCGACTTGGGACAGTCTCGGGCTATTGGTACCAAAAAACCATACGGGCAGGTTTTTTTTTGAAGATGATGGGGCTGAAGAAGAATGTCGACCTAATGTGCTTAAAAGAATCTTACATACCTTTCGAATACATGTACGAGAGGTATGGCCATAGCAAGTCTTTCTGTACTTACCATGACGATATCTCTCTCACTTCTCTGGGTCAGATCCACCGTAAAGTGTTTGTATTCATTGTGTGCTTCCTGGGCCTGATAGTGTTCCCAATGAAAAAAGGAAGAATCCACACTAGGTTGGCCATGGTCGCCAAGACTCTTATGGAAGGGATTAATGGACAGACATATACCATAGTCCCCATGATCGTAGCCGACATCTACAAGGCTCTGGAGCACTGTCAAATAGAGGTCGAGCATTTCGAGGGTTCTAATTTGTTGCTGCAGTTATGGTTGTTGGAGAATTTCCAAAAGGGTTGTTATCGCCAAGAATTTTCGCGAAGGGCTTGGAATGACCATATTACCTTCCATTATCCTAAGCAGATGACTTACATTCCATACAGATTCGCTCAGCCGGAAAGCGCCAAAGAATGGGTAGAGTTCTTCGACAATCTAACCAAGGAACAGGTGCAGTGGATGTTTGAATGGTTCCCAACAGACGAGTTTATTATCAGGTCCAGGGATGCTCCACTCTTGGTGCTGATTGGGTTGAGAGGGATATATCCATATGTCCCTATGCGAGTTATGAGGCAAGCAGGCAGAAAACAAGTTGTACCAAGGGTTGTCAAAATAAGTCATTTCAGGGCAGACTTCCAAGATGACGACATCCCTTACAAGTGCCAAGCTCAGTACATGTGGCGCTGCAAAATCATTGTGGAGAAAAGCACCGTTGAGCCATACAGGTATCATGCAGGGTGCGAGCCTCTCTACCTGGCATGGTTGGAGGACAATCTGAAAGGAATGGTGACACCAGGGACCGGTCGAGGGAACAAAATCATAGATGAGGAATCTGAAGCTCAAGTCAAATGCAACAAGTTACGCAATAGGGTCTACAACTCCGAGAATGACCACCGGGAAATACATGAGAGGAATGTGAGGTTGATCGAGGAGTGAAAAGAAATGGCGATCACTTCCAACAAGAAACTGGAATATCTGGAGCGAGGAATAGTGGAGCTCGAAGGCAAAGTCATAAAAAGGATTGAAAATTACCAGAACACTGAAGGAGCTGAAGGAGGACATCTGGACAAAGCCTACTTGCTATTGGGACTGCGCCAGCTGGGGGATCTATATGATGGAGTCCAGAAGATCGAATCTAGGGAAGGTCCTTCTGGGACCAAATAGGCTAGATTTACTTGCTTTTCCTAAAATGTAATAAGGCCAAGTGCCAATAGTGACTTAGTTTATTATTATCTTAGTGTTGTTTTGAGATTCGACTATTTTTATATTATGAAATAAAGCATTTGTTAGCATTAAAAGTTCTCCAAGTTTATTTGTTTCTAGGCCTACCTCGGGCACAACGAGGTTCCCCAAATAGGACACGAGTTTACATTTTGCAATATGTGTTTAAATACTGCAAACGTTTCAGGATCCTCACTGACTTGTTACCTTTTTTGTTTTTTGCTTATTTTTTTATTGTTATTCCCATCCCCTTAGGTTGGTTCACTCATACTGGCCTCATCAACATATCACACTAGATCTAGAGGCCTTATACCTCCTCCTCTTCCAAGCAACACAAAGGTAAAAAGAAAGACAAAAATGGACGACTTTAGTGGTATCCGAAAGGAGAATATTGAGAACGCAAAGACTTTAGATGGTCGTAGTACTCCGGCCCCAAATGATCTAGTCTTGAGACTGGAACAAAAGATACTGGAATTGAAAGGAGAACTTGAGCAGGTTAGCAACTTAGCAAACTTGTCACTCACTCTCAATGTCCCTGATATCCACCAACAAAACACAAAGAACCCGACACCTCCTCAGAACACACAAAACCAACATCCACAAAATCCTACCGCATCAAATCAATATGCACCTCCACCCCAAAATATCAATCTATTGCCAATACCAACTCCATCGCAACATCATCATCAACTAATTCAGTACCCACCAACTGCCACTTACCACACTCCCTAAAACATACCACAACCCATTCCCGATCCACAAAACTCCACCAATGACCATCGTTGTACCCAAGTTCTTGGCACCCATCAAAGCAACCCTATATATGTGGAAACTGTACCTCACTCTATCCAACCAATCTCATATACACCGGAATCCTCCGAGAAGGACCTTCTCATTAAAAACATGGCTGAAGAACTCAAGAAGTTAACAAGCCGAGTTCAAGGTGTTGAAGGCGACAAAGGAATAGAAGGTTTGAACTATGAAGATTTGTGCATACAGCCGGATGTCGAACTACCAGAGGGGTACAAACCTCTCAAGTTCGAAATGTTCGATGGCACAGGTGATCCCAGGGTTCATCTAAGGACCTATTGTGACAAGCTTGTCTGGGTTGGGAAAGATGAAAAGATCCGGATGAAGCTCTTTATGAGGAGCCTTACTGAGGACGCTTTGTCTTGGTATATCAGCCAAAATCCCAAGACATGGCCCAATTGGGTAAGCATGGTGTCGAATTTCATGGACCAATTCAAGTTCAACATAGAGAATGCACCGGATGTCTTCTACATTCAGAATCTTAAGAAGAAACCTATGGAGACTTTCCGTAAATATATTACTCATTGGAGGTCGGAAGCGGCCAAGGTCAGGCCCTTTTTGGACGAAGAACAAATGAATAAATTCTTCGTCAGGGCACATGATGCACAATATTATGAAAGGTTGATGGTTATCAAAAATCACAAATTCTCTGACATCATCAAACTTGGAGAAAGAATCGAAGAAGGAATCAAAAGCGGGATGGTAACGAACTTCGAGGCACTGTAAGCCACTAATAAGGCACTACAATCAGGTGGCATACCGAAGAAGAGAGATGTTGGGGCGGTAATGGTGGCCCAACGCCCAAAATCTCCACTTACCTATCAGACACCTCCAGCCATATATCAAATACCTCCACCTACATACCAAGCATCACCGCCTACATATCAACCTTCATCTCCCAGATATTCCCAACCAGCCATTGTCCATCACACCTATAACTCCCAACTATCCCATTTCTAATCGCCTCCAACTCACCAAAACTTTCCAAGACCAAGACCCAACTTCGACCGCAAGCCGCCCAGACAATACACCGCTATTGCTGAGCCCATCGATCAACTATATGAAAGTTTGAAAGCCACAGTTTACGTTACTCCTGTTCCCACTGTGGCATTAGAAAATCCATCCCAATGGGTCAATCCAAGCAAAACTTATGTGTACCATTTCGGTATAAAAGGGCACACCACTACTGAGTGTCGAACATTGAAGGATAAGATCCAGACGCTAATTGACAACAAGGTCATACAAGCAAAGGAATTCACACCTAATGTCCGCAATAATCCCCTCCCTGATCACAGAGGTGATGGTGTACATGTGATAGAGACAAATGAAGAATGGGACCCCGAGGGGTCGATCGAGCTTATTCGAGAAGACAATTACTTTAAAGTTGCAGTCACACAACTCCTATTGTGGTTTAGACTCAGGCACCTATTGATGTTGAGGTAACTACATCAGTTCCATTCGAGGTGGAAGTGGCTCCGCCCGCAGCCACCTCCGCTCCCTTTGAAGTATAAGTGGTCACACCTTTTACTATGACGGTATCAACCATACCCCCTTTCAACTCAAAAGTAATACCCTGGGATTATGTTGCCGAGGCTCGATGGAAAGGGAAAGCCAAGGTAGAGGAATCTGACGCTGCGCAAGGGATGACTAGAACTGGAAGAATCTATACCCCTGAACACCTGAGAGGTTCGAGTAAGGAGGCCACTACTAGGTAGCCTATCATTGCGATTGGGCCAGATGACCTATGGAGGAAAGTGAAGGCAAAGGAATACTCTGTTGTTGACCATCTGAACAAAGTCCCTGCTCAGATATCTATCTGTCGCTATTGCAGAATTCGGAGGCACACAATAACGCTCTGATGAAAGTACTGAGCGAGGCTTATGTACCCAATAACATCACTGGTGGAGAAATGGCCAACATGGTTGGGCAAGTACTAGAAAGTCATATGATCATCTTCCACGAAGATGAGCTACCACCCGAGGGATTGAATCACAATCGAGCATAGCATATCACAGTGCAATTTGAAGACAAGTTCATTGCTAGGGTCCTGGTTGATGGAGGTTCAAGCCTAAATATTTGTCCATTGGACACTTTGAAAAGGTTACACAAAGGTTTCCATGAGATACGGGTAGGAAGCATGAATATGAAGGCTTTCAATGGGTCCTAGAGGGCAACGATCGAGGAAATCAACCTTTGCTTGCAGATGGGGCCAACTTGGTTTGACGTTGAATTTCAGGTGCTTGACGTACCAGCCTCATATAATCTTTTATTGGGCCAACCATGGATTCATACTACTGGGGCCGTGTCTTCCACACTACATCAAGCCGTGAAATTCGAATGGAACCATTAGAAGGTGATTATCCACTGAGATAGGAGTAACCCCATCTACACCAGTCAAACCATCCTAGCCATGGGACACAGAATAAGGCTAGGAGGGGAAACCTATCATCACATTGAATGGGTCAATGTCGCCGAGAAGGATAAGTGGTGGAGTGACAAAATAGAAAGCATACTAGCGTGGTCTGGATATGAACCCGACAAAGGGTTGGGAAGGAACCTCCAAGGCATCACCAAACCAATACAACTGAAAAATCATGGTACCACCTTTGGGCTCGGATACCAGTACATATGTCAAAAATACAGGAATTGGTAGCCTCCATGGCGTGGACAATATTACCCTCTTTAGCAACCGGTGCCACGTTTGGAACAGGCTTTCCACTAGGCCGACACAATATGGGGGACTGCAGAAGAAGCACTAGCTGGGTTGAAGAATTTGTTCTTGGAAGATGAGGACATGGACCGCGGTGCCATAATTGAGGAGGAGGAAGAAGAAGGCCTCACTATTCAGACTGTGGCGAAGGGAGCTGTTCTCAAAAATTGGACCGCTACACCATCCCGAGCCCCCCGAGTCCCTAGGTAGCTTGGCAGGATTTACTTCTACAGCCGTTTTAGGCATTTAAAATTTCCTATAGTTTCATTTTAATCTTTAATTGTTTCAAAATAAATGCTCGATTCATCGAGCCGTGCTTTGTTTGAACAATTTCTCAAGTTTTAATCAAATGCATTTGCTCTTTATTATTCACTACTATCTTTACACTTTTTCTTTCCACAACGCTATTATTACTTTTCCTGATGAACCAGTGACTATGACATGTAATGAGGCAACGTAACATGAGAATAGTGACTCAGAGGAAGAAGATGAGATACTCGAGGAAATCGTCAGGGAGGTTGAAAATTTTGAAAATAAGCCTAAGTCCAATCTGGATGAGACAGAAGCAGTAAATTTGGGAGACGCCGAGACCGTCAAAGAAACTCACATCAGCATTCAGTTGTCGCCAACAAAAAATAAAGAGTACATTCGTTTCCTAAAAGAATATGAGGACATCTTCACATGGTCGTATGATGACATGACCGATTTGAGCACTTCCATAGTAGCTCACAAGTTGCCTACTAATCCCATGTGTCCGCCAGTCAAGCAGAAACTCAGGAAATTCAAACCAGACATGAGTCTGAAAATCAAGGAGGAAGTTACCAAGCAGATCAAAGCCAAGGTTCTCAGGGTGGTTGAATATCCAACCTGGTTAGCTAACATTGTGCCAATTCCGAAGAAAGATGAGAAGGTCAGAGTATGTGTTGACTATCGGAATTTAAAAAGAGCAAGTCCCAAGGACGACTTCCTACTGCCGAATATACATATCCTGATCGATAATTGAACCAAGCATGAGCTCCAATCCTTTGTAGATTGATTCGCGGGTTATCACCAGATCTGGATGGATGAAGAAGACGAAGAGAAGACAATTTTTATTACACAATGGGGTGTATATTATTACAAGATGATGCCATTCGGTTTGAAGAATGCTGGGGCCACTTACATGAGATCCATGACAACCATCTTCCAGGATATGATACACAAAGAAATAGAGGTGTATGTGGGCAATGTTATTATCAAATCCAAGAGGGCCACAGATCACATAGCAGACTTGAGGAAGTTCTTTGACAGGCTCAGGAAGTACAATTTGAAATATAACCCCACAAAGTGTGCATCCGGGGTTCCCGCAGGAAAGTTACTGGGATTCATTGTCAGTCATCGAGGGATCGAACTGGATCCGCCTAAAGTCAAAGCTATTCAGGAGTTACCACCACCTAAGAGCAAAAAGGATGTGATGAGCTTCTTAGGACGTCTCAACTATATCAGTCACTTCATAGCATAGTCCACAGTTATATGTGAACCCATCCTCAAGATGCTAAGAAAGGATGCCGAAACAAGCTGGACCGAGGATTGTCAGAAAGCTTTTGACAAGATCAAGGAATACATATCCACACCATCAGTTCTGGTCCCTCCAGAACCAGGGCGACCTTTGCTACTCTATCTATTAGTATTGTATGGAGCCTTCGGATGTATTTTGGGACAACATGACGAGACAGGAAGGAAGGAGCAAGCCATATATTACTTGAGTAAGAAGTTCACACCGTATGAAGCACGGTATTCTCTGCTTGAATGCACTTGCTGCGCTTTGACCTGGACAACCCAGAAATTGAGGCATTACTTCTATGCCTACACTACATACCTCATATCCAGGATGGACCCTCTGAAGTGCATATTCTAGAAACCCATGCTGACTGAAAAGTTGGCCAAATGGGAGATATTATTGAGTGAATTCGATATCATCTATGTGACTCAAAAGGCGGTCAAAGGACAAGCATTGGTGGATCACCTTGCTGAAAATCCGATAGGAGGAGCATACTAACCTTTGAAAACATATTTTCCTGATGAAGAAGTATCATTCATAGGAGAAGACATTACCGAAGAATATGACGGTTGGAGGATGTTCTTTGACGGAGCCACAAATTTCAAAGGAGTAGCCATTGGAGAAGTGTTAGTATCAGAAATGGGCCAGCATTATCCGATATCTGCTAAACTCAGATCTCCCTGCATCAACAACATGGCAGAGTATGAAGCCAGCATATTAAGGCTTAATATGGCAGTTGGCATGAACATTAAGGAGCTGCAGGTGATCGGTGATTCAGATTTGCTCGTGCACCAGGTACAAGGAGAGTGGGTTACCAAGAATTCCAAGATATTTCCATATCTGCATCATGTGCAGAAATTGAGAAAGAGGTTTACAAAGATAGAATTCTGACATGTGCTCAGAACTCAGAACGAGTTTGTCGACGCATTGGCCACTTTGTCATCTATGATACAACATCCAGATAAGAACTATATTGATCCCATTCCGGTGAGGATCCATAATCAACCGGCATATTGTGCTCATGTCGAGGAAGAAGTAGATGGAAAGCCTTGGTTCCATGACATCAAAGAATACTTATCAAAAAGAGTATACCCGGAGCATGCAAATCACACTCAGAAACGCACGCTCCAGAGATTATCAAATCACTTTTTCCACGGCGGAGGGAACTTGTATAGAAGAAATCCTAATTTGGGTTTGCTAAGATGTGTTGACACAAAGGAAGCTTCTAAGCTACTTGAGGATGTGCATGTTGGGACCTGTGGTCCACACCTGAATGGTTTCATCTTGGCTAAGAAAATATTCAGAGCCGGTTATTTTTGGATGAGCATAGAGACGGATTGCACTCAGTATGACCGCAAATGATTTCAATGTCAGGTGTATGCCAATATGATAAAAGTGCCGCCAAATGAGCTCAACGCAACAAGCTCACCTTGTCCATTCACTGCCTAAGGAATGGATGTTATTGGTTCGATTGAGCCTACTACTTTAAACAGATAGGTTTATTCTGGTAGCCATTGATTACTTCACAAAATGGGTAGAAGCTACATCGTACAATGCTATAGCCAAGAAAGTCATCGCAGATTTTGTCAAGGATCGTATCGTCTGTCGATTCAGAGTTCCCGAGTCGGATCGTATCGTATATGATGAAAGCTATGTGTGAAACTTTCAGAATCAAGCACAAGAATTCCACAGCTTACAGACCTCAGATGAATGAAGTCATAGAAGCCGCCAACAAAAATATTAAGAAGATATTAAGGAAGATGGTAGAGAATCACAAACGGTGGCACGAAAAGCTACTCTTTGCTCTGTTGGGTACCGCACTACAGTTCGCGCATCAACTTGAGCAACTCATTACATGCTGGTTTATGGTACAAAGGTTGTCATCCCAGCCGAGGTAGAGATTCATTCTTTAAGAATCATACAGGAAGCTGAACTTAGAGATGCAGAGTGGATAAGGATCCACTATGAACAATTGGCCCTTATAGATGGAAAGAGGATGAACGCAGTGTGTCACGGCCAACTTTATCAGAATAGAATATCCAGAGCTTTCAACAAAAAAGTCAAACCAAGGTAGTTCGCACCAGGGTAGCTGGTATTGAAGAAAATCTTCCCACATCAAGATGAGGCCAAAGGAAAATTCTCTCCCAACTGGCAAGGTCCGTACATGGTTCACATGGTACTGACAAGAGGAGCACTCATACTTGCAAAAATGGATGGAGAAATCTGTCCAAAACCAATCAATTCAAACGCAATCAAGAGATATTATGCTTAGATACTTTACATTTCCTCATTTGATGTAATTGAACTACACTTGACCTGATTCCCATTTAAGAGGGGATACGCATGCAGCCTCATGGGTTCGGTCATATCATAATAAAATTTTCATTTCCCCCAAGAGCAGAAACTGGGGCAGAATTTTGAGGAGGACCTTCAAAATTCTGGAGCAAGTCCAGTCAATTCCAACATGTATTAGACGGTCAGTAATCAGTTAATAAACTGGGGCAGAATTTTGAGAAGGATTCTCAAAATTCTGAAGAAGGTTTAGCAAGATCCATTATCCACAAACAGCCGAAGGATCATCTACCAAACTAGGGAAGAATTTTGAGGAGGACCCTCAAAATTCCAATATAAGATAGTTGCAATGCCTTTGAGATGTGTTACAGTCACTAGTTCATCAAAATTACTTGATATATCAATACATTTCCAAAACAACTCTATTTTTATCAATAATTGTATATTTTTCGAAAATTCTATTTTTAATGACAGTCAAGTGTCACTCAAGGGAACTCGAATGGCTTTCAGAACAGAGCAAAGAAAAGCCAGTCGATAGGAGCACGAACCAACCTTCCTCCCACAAAACGTACATTTGAACGCAGGCACATTTGACGTAACATTAGCACTCACAAAGCATGTATACACAAAGATAATTCATTATCAATCAGGCCATCAGACATCGAATACATCTCCAGCTAAGACATACAC
This sequence comes from Nicotiana sylvestris, assembly GCF_000393655.2. Classification (NCBI taxonomy): domain Eukaryota; kingdom Viridiplantae; phylum Streptophyta; class Magnoliopsida; order Solanales; family Solanaceae; genus Nicotiana; species Nicotiana sylvestris. The sequence goes on from NC_091057.1 coordinate 25,325,468, forward strand.
TACTCTTATTTGTTGCTCGCTCTTTGCAAGGGACTAATCCCTGTCCCCCATATTGGTATGAGGCTAATCATTGCCTCCTAATTTGCATGAGGCTAATCCTTGCCTCCCTGTTTGCATGAGTCTAATCCTTGACTCCATCCTGCATGAGGCTAATCCCTGCCTCCATATCTGTATGAATCTAATACTTGACTCCGTGAGGCTAATCCCTGCCTCCATACTTGCATGAGGCTAATACTTGACTCCATAAGGCTAATTCCTGCCTCCATACTTGCATGAGTCTAATCCTTGACTCTATGAGGCTAATCCATGCCTCCACATTTGCATGAGGTTAATCCTTGCCTCCCTATTTGCATGAGTCTAATCCCTGACTCCACATTTGCATGAGGCTAATCCCTTCCTCCCTATTTGCATGAGGCTAATCCCTGCCTCCATATCTGCATGAGGCTAATCTCTGCCTCCATATTTGCACAAGGCTAATCCTTGCCTCCATACGTGTATGAGTCTAATCCTTGACTCCATGAGGCTAATCCTTGCCTCCATATTTACATGAGGCTAATCCCTGCCTCCACATTTTCATGGGACTAAGCACTGTCCCTTTTTGCACAAATATTTCTCTATTTCTAGTACTATCTATTTGCTTTTCAATCGGGCTAAGCTCTACCCTCCATTTCACAAGACTAATCATTGTCTTGATAACGTCATGACTATTGCACATCATGGGCTGAAATTTCGCCAATCTATCCGAAGGCGTCATAGTATAAAGGCATCATCCTTAAAGCCGGAAGACACTATACCATGGCCTGAGGATCCCTCAAACTTGCATATCATTATTCAAAGGCGTCATGGTTCGGAGGCACCATTGTCATGGCCTGAGAAAATTATTTCATGTCCTGTGAATCCCTCACTAAAAAATTCATGGCACAGGATGTCATGGTCTAAGGGCATCATCTTTAACCGTCCAAAGACAACCTTCATGGTCCAAAGGGAATCTGCATCATGTTTAAATTTTCGCAAATACGTTTGTAGCATCTTTTATCTACAGGTAACCAGTAAGCAAATGCTATCCTAGTAGGAGCAATCTCGCTCCAGTTCCCTCCAACCGTCCCGAGCTTTAACCACTCATCGTAGCCGCTTCCGCATCGTGTGTCCATTCTTGTAGTAATTTCATCGGCATACTCCGCAGATGAATCCAGAACTACACATGGGCTGATTCCTGTAAAACCGGGGATATGTAGACAACTCGAAGACTGGAGTTTGGACTCTATTTCAAAATATCTCGTCCGGTCAAAATTGGTCATCATTTCTTTACCCAAAAACTCTTTCATCATTTTCAGGTAAAGAGGGGCAGGTGTTGATACCCAATTTTTTCTATATTTTTAATATGTATAAATACCTTCAAAATAGCATATACATGCATATATAAGCATGCACAAGGTTTTTATAATTTTTTCCATAATTTTAAGGATTTAAATTGATTTATTTCCTTCCCTTTTATTCATAAAATCCCCAATAATTATCCCTCAAATTATTATTATGGTAATTTAGTCATTTAATTTCTATATTTATGCCAAAATATGGTTAAAATATTTTTATGCATTTTGTATAATTGCATTTCGTATTTTTAAAGCTAAATTTCATATAATTGCAATATTATCCTCATTAATGTATAATTACATTTATATGCATGAAATTGATCTCATATATTTTTAAAATGTTAAATATCTATTTTAAACCATTTTAGTACCTGAAATTATTTTTTTAGAAATTGTTTATCACTTATTATAAATTATATATGGAAAATTGGCTATTTAAAATATAGCCAGATTTACATTTCAATTGTAGCCCAATTTAAACCCAACCCCAGCCCAATTTCATATTAAAAATACCCGACCCAAACCCTGAACCTGCCGACCCGACCCAAGACCCGTCAAATCCTGGTTATTGATCTAAAAGATCAACGACCCTCATTCGTTCTTACCATTTTTAATTCCAACGACCCCCTAACCCTATCTCATTTCCCAAATCCGCCGCCTCTGTATTCTCTCATCTCCTCTCTGCTCTCAACCCCTCAGCTCCTTCAACCACCGACTCCCTTCTTCGGTCTTCTCCGGTAATCTCCCTTCAACTCCTAAGCCTCTAATAGCTCCTCTATTGCCATGCTCGCCTTCTCTGAGGCCTTCAAGGGCCCCGACCCACGCTAACTTGCATCTAGGGTTTTCCATCTGGTCTGTTCTTGGCTACTTCGGTATGATTTCAAGCGAAATCATGTTGTACATATTACGATTCTTGAGATTTTAGACAGGTTCTTTCATCTCTACTTGGTTTTTTTCCGAAACCCTAATTTTTGCTTACATCTCCTAGATCTGTACGATTTTAAACGATTTGAGTCTGTTTCTTTGATGTTTTACACTATCCTTGTAACTCTTTACAAGAATCATCGATTTCAAAGTGTTTTCACCTTCTTCTAAATTAGAGTTTTTGGAACTTCTTCTAAAACCGTGTTTAAACCGATTCTTTATGTTTAAACTTCTATCTCTTGCATATTTCGACTGATTCTATGATTTTACTACCTCTTAAACTTGCCTATGTTGAAAACCCTAATTTCTTAGTTCTAATCTTGGGTTTCTAAGTTTTGTTTTGATAACGTGTTCAGTTAATCTATATGTTTTTATGATTCTGTGATTTTATCCTATGATTGCTTGTTAAGGTTCCTAATTATGGTTATCCCTGCCTATTGTGTTATTTTACCCTATTTTGTTCACTAATATTTCTGATTCTTCACTTCTCCTACCTGTATCATGCTTATTCAACTAATTCAGACTATGCTCTACATGAACCCCTAATTTATATATGATTTTTGTCCTACTCGGCCTCTTAGAGTTCTGGTTTTTGCTTACTATGTGCTTATTCTTTTAAAGTTGTGCTAAATTAGTGCTATTTTCTACTTTTGAATCCATGAGTCTTTATGATTGATCTTTCACTAATTTCGCATGATATCTTTACTGATTTTTAACCTTGTAAAATATTTTTTGACCTTATTCTACGGTCAATTATGCTATTAATTGGTTTCTTAAGTCTTTTCCTTGATTGAAATATATTGAACCTAGCCTCTATTACATGTTGTGTACTTGTACTATGCAGAAAATATTTCCTTATTTGTTGTACTCAGCTTTATAAGATTTCCTTCCTTATTTGCCACATGTTTATTACCGTTTGAAGCTGACTCCTCAATTAAAGGGACTACTTACCTTGATTTTGTGACTGATTGATTCTGAGTCCCCAATTAATGATGAACTTTGATTATTACATTATTTCCTACCTGCTTTCAAACTATATATACACACCCCCTCATTAACACAAACACACGAACACTCGGTTCAAAAGCTCACTTTCTCTCTCACTTAAACTTTCTGCTCTCTCTCTTTTGTGCTACTTGCTACTATTCTAAGTTAGCCGGCTGCAAGCCAAGGCTAACTACTGTGCTCTCCTGCTCCTTCACTTTTGTTTACTGTCTCTTCTACTAGTATGTTCTAGTTCAATTCAAAGTTCCAACAACAATATGGTCCTTTTATTGCTTCAATTCATCTTGTTTCTAGTTTGCTTTTACTTATGGTTTTGCTGTGAAACCTGCAGTTAATATGCTTACATGATTAGCATGTTATGAACTCCCCTTCCTTAGAATCAGTATGAGCATGTTACCCCTTCTATGTAATCTGTCTCCGTGTAATCTTGCACTATCTGGACTCTGATATGAATCTCCTTTAGGTTGTCCTCACTCCTAACTTATATGGTTCTGGGATTGAATCATGTGGATCCTATACTGAACCCCCTTAAGAATTGCTTGTTATGTGACTATGTCTGATCAGTTGTGTCTGTAACATGTCTGTACCAATTCCTAAGACCTTTGCTTGTTATCATGTGTTTTATGTATCCCCAAATCCCTTGACCCCTATTTGTGACTACTGAATTTGCTTTGGTTATGTGACTTCTGGCTGTGTATTAACCTGTCTTAAGGGTGTTGTGTTTGGACTGTTGTTTACTACTCCACTCTCTTTTCAAACTGTCTTTGTTGTTTTACTAAAATTTTTCAAACAAACTTCCTTTTTATACAATTATCCCATTAAAACCTTTCAACTTGTAAGCACTTTCACTCTACTCCTAAGTCAATAAGTTCTGTCCCCCTCCAGTATGTGTACTACCTTGGGATCCTCTTAATAACCCTCTGAACTCTAGCATACTAAGGCTGGCCCTTCCACACTGCACTTATTCAATTTTGGTTAGCAAGTATAGGTATAAGCACTGCCCGAAATCCTTGAGATCCTTAGGGAACTTTGGTGCACCTAGACTATGACATTGTCTATGGAATTGAGGCATTTGAGGCTATTGGAGGCTTTGGAAATCTGGGCCTATCTGTAGGCTCCCTATAGAATTGTGACGACCCAAGGGGTCATCACCGTAATTCTTCCTTGTTCCGTGCTCCCGAGGCCTTGAAAACCTCGCTTTTAGTTGCCTCGATTGGCGTGCACAGTTCGGGCGCGTAGCCGGAAAGTTTTTATGTTAGAATATGTGAATTATGTGAAACATTTGATGAATTTTTGTATTAATATGCATAATGTTTACTTCGGTCAACATTTTGGGTAAACGGACCCAGACTTGTGATTTGACGGTCCCAGAGGGTCCGTAGGAAAATATGGGACTTGGGCGTGTGCCCGGAATCAAATTCCGAGGTCCCAAGCCCGAGAAATGAATTTTTGTGTGAAATTGTTTTCTGAAATTAATTAAGGAAAATGAAGAAGAAAATTGATCAGAAAACTGTGGTATCGGGCTCGTATTTTGGTTCCGACACCTGGTACGAGTCTTGAATATGTTCTAAGCACTATCTGTAAAGTTTGGCTAAAAACGGACGTCATATGATGTGTTTCGGACTTAAAATGGGGAAGTTGAGTTTTTGTGAAAGTTGAAAGAAAATCATGTGTTTGAGGCTTGATCCTATGTATATGATGTTATTTTGGCGATTTGATTGCACGAGTAAGTCCGTAAGATGTTTTTAAGGTTGTGTGCATGTTTGGTTTGGAGCCCCGAGGGCTCGGGTGAGTTTTGAATGGGGCCCGGGAGGTCTTGGACTTAGAAAAAAAATATACAGGTTCAGATGTTGCAGGCCCAGCGCGGCCGCGGCCATTTCCGCGCGGTCCGCGCTGGCAGCCACGCGGCCGCGGTGATTTTCTGTGCGGTCCGCGTGGTGGGGTTCAGAGGGTCGACCAGCGCGGCCGCGCACCAAATCAGTGCGGTCCGCGCTGGGTGGGTTCAGAGAGAGCCCACTTTTTCCCTCCCTCGGCGCGGCCGCGATACATTTCCGCGCTGTCCGTGCTGGCAGCCACGCGGCCGCAGTGCATTTCTGCGCGGTCCGCGCCAGCCCCCAGCATATATATAAATTCAGGATTTTCAGTCATTTTTTCCACTTTTCAAAAACCCAAAACCTAAGAGGCGATTTTCCAAACAACTTTTCTTCTTCAAAACGATTGGTAAGTGATTTCTAACTCATTTTCTTCACTTCTTAACATCTTTTAACATGATTTCAACTTCAAAACAAAGATTTTCATGGGGGAAATTGGGTGTTTTGGGTAGAACCTAGGTTTTCTACAAATTGAGAGGTTGGACCTCAATTTGGGGTCCGATTTAAAAACAAATCATATATTTGGATTCATGGGGGAATGGGTAACCGGGTTTTGGTCCGAACCTCGAGTTTCGACCATGTGGGTCCGGGGGTATTTTTGACCTTTTCGGGAAAAACCTTGAAAAATCTATTTTTCATACATTGGGGATGATTCATTTAGTAATTATTAATGTGATTAAGTAACTTATGACTAGATTCGAGCGGATTGGTGGTGGAATCAAGAGGTAAAGCTATACTAGAAGTGTGAGTTGAGTTTGGAGCATTCGAGGTAAGTGTTTGCTCTAATTTTGGCTTGAGGGAATAGGATTAGGATGATATTTGCTACTTGCTAATTTGGAGTACAGTGTATAGGCATGGTGACGGTTATCTATGCACCGGAGTCTAGCACGACCGTGAGTCTTGATTGCTTTTAATTCGAATAATGTGACACAAGCTCCTTGTTTATTTGATGAGTTTCACATAATATGAACGGTTGAGGTAAAATTGCGATTGGTGTACTTTTGGAGCGTTAGCTCGAACATGAATGTGTTAGTTGAGGAAGAATGGATTTAAAAAGGAGAATGTGTTGTGAATACTCCCTTGCCGGGATGTGTAGACTGATATATATATTCTCCCTTGTCGGGATATTTTGGGCTGTTAGCTGTACCCTTGCCGGGTTAAAGGTATTGAGTTGTTATGCTTCCCTGAAGGGGTCTACTATATGAAGTCGGATATTATGAACTATATTATGGGATCGTGTGGCACGCCGTCCACTTATATATGATATTATGGGATCGTGTGGCACGCCGTCCACTTATATATGATATTATGGGATCGTGTGGCACGCCGTCCACTTATATATGATATTATGGGATCGTGTGGCACGCCGTCCACTTATATATGATATTATGGGATCGTGTGGCACGCCGTCCACTTATATATGATATTATGGGATCGTGTGGCACGCCGTCCACTTATATATGATATTATGGGATCGTGTGGCACGCCGTCCACTTATATATATATATATATATATATATATATATATATATATATATATATCATGGGAACCAGAGTCTCTTCTGCTTATTTTCGATATTTCATTTTTATCTGTTACTCCCCGATAACATGTCCCCTCCCAGTTTTACTTTGTATTATCTTGTTATTGTTTTCTTGCACTTGTTGTATATATTTGTATAGGTTAAATGTGGTAGGTACTGTCTAGCCTCGTCACTACTTCGCCGGGGTTAGGCCAGGCACTTACCAGCATATGGGGTCTGTTGTGCTGATGCTACACTATGTGCAAATTTTTGTGCACAGATCAGGGAGCAGCTTACGGACCATAGCAGTAGGATTTCTGGGAGCTGTCTTCAGTCCAGGGACTCTCGAGGTAGCCTAGCTGGCGTTCGCAAGCCGAAGTCCCTTTCCATGTTTTTCGTTTGTTCATCTTGTATCAGACAAACATGATGTATTTCCTTTCAGACATTGTTTGTAGTATTCTGTAGTAGTCTGTGAGCTAGTGACACCAGACCTTGGGTAGTGATGTGTATTAAACTTCCACACTTTTGGTTTTCAGTTGCTTTAGATTTAAAGTCTTCCGCTTAAATTTTGTCTCGTTTATTATATTGTTTGAAAGAAAGCAGGAAAGGTGTTTTAAATATTTGGCTTGCCTAGCTCCGATAGTAGGCGCCATCACGACACCCGATGGTGGAAAATCCGGGTCGTGACAAGAATAACTTCTTATTTTCTTATTTACTTATCTAATTCATTCATATGGTCTGTAATAACATGTAAACGAATATTGGGGTAATTAGTGAAAGGGTGGGTAGCTACATGTTTGTGGGATAATAAGGGTAGAAACCATGCCTATAGGACTTTACAATTTGTTGTGTTTGCCTTTGTAAGTAGAGATCATGCCTATAGGACTTTTGTATCTTGTCATGTTAGAAATCATGCTTATAGGTCTCAATTGATTCCATAATAGAAATCATGTTTAATGGGTCTTAAATCAGTTTCACAAGTAGATGATATGGCTATAGGATATAATCCAAATCCGACTTCTGTTATAACAAATGTTTATGTATGTTTCCATGTGTCATCATGCCTGTAAGTCTTTAAAATCAGTATTGAAATTATATATCATGCCTATAGGGAACAACATCAGATTCTGCCTATAGATCTAAACTAGTTTGGTTTTAAATAAATAAATCCAGTTAACGCTTGGCTCACTTCTAAACTGATTTAATTGAAGTGGTTTGTATTTCCTTGAAACGAGTTCTTTAATACTGCCTTAATCTGTCACTAGACAGCATGCCTATAGGGATTAAAGAGTTCCTTTGCAAAGCCTGACTTGTTTCACTATATAAAATGTAGTCATCAGTGTTTCGCGTATAGGCAAGCCTGTAGGGCATTTTCAAAACTTACGATTCTGAAATTGTTTATGTGACTTAATGTTGTTCTAACGAGCTTTAAAATCAGTAGGCTACTGATAGGGTCATTACCTCTGAGTTTATAAAATTTCCCTGGTTTCTGTATGTTCACTTAGACATCATGCCTTAGGATACTGTTTAAACAAAATGCCCTTATTTGTATTTGAGTTGTGTTATTCATCTGCCTTGTTTGAGGAGGAAACTTTGAGCCTCTAATTGCTCCCTTTTGTTCTTATTTGCTAAGAGTCCTAATTTTTCTTGCTTGTCGCCTTATTATTTTTACCTTAAAACCTTAGGGGTCTGTCTTGAACCACCTATAGGTAGAGGTCCTAAATCCCTCCATGACCATTAAGAAGGGACGGGTAACAACACGCAATAGAGATCTCTAACCAAACACTCATTTTAAATGACCACTAAGGGGATGGGAAAGGTAGATATGAGATATGATGACTACGCGCTAATGTCACATGTAGCCCCTCATCGAGGAGTGTTTACCAAACATTGTATGGAGTGATCCTATAGGCTAACCAACCTAGGACTCCTCCTTTCCAAAATTCCTTTTTCTGTTTAAAACTTTGTTTTATACAACTTGTTCAAAAAATCTTTATCTTATTGTTTGAGTTATCCAACGTGCTTTACTTGCAACCTATTTGATTCAACTGTTTATTTGTAATGGAATAATTTGCGAATATAAGTTCGGTCGGGACCCACAGTTGTGGACCAAAAGGGGTGCCTAACACCTTCCCCTCGAGGTAATTTCTAGCCCTTACCCTAAATCTCTGGTAATGCAAACCAATCCAAGAGTTAATCACTGTAGGTGCCCTAATGTACCATAACTCGTTAGGTGGCGACTCTTCAAATACCCAATTCCCAAAAGAAAATGAGTTATTACACCTCGTAAATATCGAAACCCGGACCTCTCTCCACGAAGGGAAAAAGGGGGCGCGACAATTGGTTGTCCATTTAGCTTCTCCAACATGCTTAGACAGCCTCTATAAATACTTCAATCCTTCATTCTTCAAACTTTTACTTTTACAATACCATCAAATCCTTTTTGCACTTATTCTTTCCTTGTGCCCATTTATTAACCAGTCCTTTCTCCTTCTTCTGAATTTTCACAACAAAAATGGCAAAAAATTTTAAGACAGTTCCACAAAAAGAGAAAGCCTCTTTGTCTTCACGCCCATCAAAGAACAAAATGGTGGTACCTCCTTGTATTGAGGAGTGTACCCCTGGGCTTTGTGATACATCTTCTGATTTCAAGGTCGACAAGCCTGCTTCGGTTCCAGGACGATGTGAACCCATGTCTCGGTATATTAGCTTAACAACAGACCTCAAATAAGTGAAGGCAGATTGTCGTTGGGGATATGAAGTGAACGTGAAAATCCCTTCACCTGATGAGTATATAACCACTCACAAAGCAAGGTACCTAAGCGTATACACATACACATTTACCTTAGGTCTCATAGATCTTTCTTTGCCCTTTCTAGACCCAGTGTTCCTCAATTTTTGTCGATAATACCAAGTGACACTCGGCCAAATTTATCCTTCCTTCTGGCGGATTGTTCACCTAATTAGGTACGTTTCGAGCAAAGTCAAGGAGATGTCTTTTACCCTTGACTATCTGATCAGATTATACAGCCCTCTTCTTTATCGAGGTGGTCTGATAAAATTGCAACGTCGATCTCAGAATTCTTTCTTCACTAGAATCGTTGAGGATAAAGACCGTGGGTGGATGAGCTGCTTTATTCAAGTTAGGTCCTCCGACCTGATTCCCGCTGAAAAGATGTCGTTCCTCGAGGAATGGAATACGAAGCGTAAGTACAGACCTATCGAGCATGTTTCATTACTTAGACATTTTCCCTTCCCTTTGAACTAACTCCCTTTTGATGATGCAGCCGTTGATTGGTATTCAAGTGCGATTGCGGACCTCCAGGGATGGGTCCGACAACTAGCTTCCACTTTCACATATTCTGAGCGTGTCTGGCGCGATTTGGCCAAAGACCGATGGGAGGCCAAAAACCACGGTGAGTCCTTATTATTTGCATAGTTAAATCCCTTGGTGAAATACTCCTCAGTAATACACTTAACTTTACGCTTATGTAGGCCTCGAAGATGTTTTTTTGATGAGGCCGCCCCCACCTGGCGAGGGAGAGTCCCAAAAATCTGCCAAGGACAAGAAAAGAAGGAAAGGGTCGCCGGCGGAGCCCCCGAAGCCAAAAATAGCCAAGCTTCGAAAACCTAGGACCGATACGGTGGCCTTGACTCCGAAAAATGTTACACGTCTTCGTGCTAAGGACGAAGAGAGAGATGAGGTCGAGGACGAAGTTACTCACCTGTTAATAACTCGGAGAGTAGGAGGCACCGATCCTTCAAAGGCTACTGATGACTATATAATATTCATATATTATATACTTAAAAATAAATTATTTTAAATTATATATATATATATATAATATGTCAATTATATGTATTTTCTAATAGTATTTTGCAGGAAATAAAAATATCATGATAAAGCAAATAAAGGAATAAAAAGAGAAGCACGAGGCATCATGGCAAAAGAACCACGAGGCATCATGGCAATAGAAGCACGACGCATCATGGCAAAAGAACCACGAGGCATCGTGGCACCTTATGAGATTTGATTTCTATAAATAGGATGTTTGTATTGAAAGGAGGAATATCATACGTGCCTAATTAGCAACTTTTCTCTAGCTTTTGTCTTTACTTCTCTCTTTATCTATTTCATTTTAACTTGTAGTCTTTGAATTTTCTAAGAGTGTTGATAGTATTTTAAGAATTTCTTTCTTTGTGAGATTTAAATACTCCATAATGGGGTAACCTCTTTTGTTGGGATAGTTGATGAAGCTCGATAGCGTTATAATATTAATCTCAATTTTACTATATGCTTGACTTGAAACTTTCTAATTATATTTCTATATTGTGCTGGAATATTAGTTTTAATTAATTAATATCACTTCTATCTATTTATTCTCCAAAGTTAGTTGTATGTCAATTTTGTAATTCTCACGAAGCAAAATTAATAAACGATAACTATTGGGTAAAATAATAGAGCGAGAGTAATTCTTTTTAAGCTACCATTCCAAGTCTGTAATCTTGCTTACTTCCATTCTAATTCTCGCGGAGGAGTTGCAGTTAGCAAGATTATTGATTTTTAGTAAAAAGTAATCGCAAGAGGTTTTTGCTATCTTTTAGCACAATTCAGGCAAGAAAATTATTTCGGTTTAATCATCACAAGTAATGAATCAATTGGTTTACATAACCTCGCGGAGTGTTGTTAATTGATTATTTCTTAGTGAGCAAAATATAATTGTATTAGCAATAAACAGTTATTCCTAAGAGAAATATATGTAGAAGCTAAGATTTTATTATTATCACGCTATCGAGTGAATTCAATGATTCCCAACTCTTTTTAAATATAAATCTTCCGAAAGTTATTTTATTTCAACTTAGCAATTTAAATTTTCAACAAACAAAATTTCATCAATTTGATTCTCTCAAATAGTAGTAAGAATATTATATGTTTGTAGCTAGATTCTCCAATCTCTGTGGGACGATATCATAAACTATACTAGAATTTGACAGAGTACGAGTAGCAAGATCTTATATACATTGGCCTCGTCAAAATTTTGGTGTCGTTGCCGGGGATTGGCACAAGTCTACTTCAGACTAAATATTCTGTTACTAATTTGGGAACTTACTATTAGTATTATTATCTTTGCTATCAATATTTACTAAATATTACTAGTATTACTTTTAGTATTACAAGTACTAACATCTTATACAAGTGTTATTATCATTTATCCTTCTTATCATCATTATAGTATAGCAGTCACTATTATTAATACTAGTACTACTTGTAACTATATTCTATATTAGTATTATATTATTATTTTTCATCGTTAGTTACTGTTACTACTAACTGATTTTGTTTACCATTTTTTTCATAACATCTATTGCTAATTAGTACTAATATAATTATTATTATCATATATTACTACTACTACTACTACTACTACTAATAATAATAATAATAATAATAATAATAATAATAATAATAATAATAATAATAATAATAATAATAATAATAATAATAACAACATTATCATACTACTATTTTTATTTGATCGCTTATTATTTTTGTCATCTTTGTTGTCCTTGTTATTCATCATTTTCTTTTAATTATTTTCTTCTAAGTACTACTACTACTACCACTTTAGGAGTTAAGTTCAGTTTGTTTGTTTTTTTAAATTTTGAGTAGTTTATGACCCGCTCTTCTATAAAAGAGTTGGTCAATTACGATCCTGAAATTGAAAGATCTCTTCGATTGCGTAGGAAAGGAAAAGCACTATCTTTCCAAAGCATAGCTTGTGAAGGTATGGAGAATCAGGAAGTAGAAAATATCAACCCAGGCGAAGTACCACCACCCGTCCAAATAAAGGATCAATTTGATGAAGTGGCGCCAAGGCCAGCAAACAGAATCCTAAGGGATTATGCTAGACCTGACCGCTTCAACTGTGAATCTAGTGTCAGAAAACCTCCAGTGGAAGCCAACAACTGTGAAATCAGAACTGGCCTGATTCAAGCAATTCAACAGTCTTGCATATTCACTAGAGACGCAAGTGAAGATCCACACAGTCATTTAATTGACTTTTTGGAACTTGTTGAAACAGCTAAGTATAATGGAGACCTCTTGAAGCTATCAAGTTAAGGCTATTTCCTTTCTCTTTAAAAGGAGATGCCAAAACTTGGTTGCAAAGTTTACCACAAGGTTCCATTACCACATGGGATCAAATGACTCAGAAATTTTTAAACAAATATTTTTCCCCTGCTAAAACCACAAAGTTAAGATAAGACATATCTAATTTCTTGCAGACTGACACAGAGTCATTTTATCAAGCTTGGGAAAGGTTAAAAGCAATGTTAAGAAAATGTCCACACCACGATATTCCCGAACATATGCAATTATATATTTTTTATCACGGGCTAAAACCCTCTTCTAGAAATGTGATAGATGCAGCTGCAGGAGGTTCAGTAATGGGAAAACAACAGAGGAAGCGTTGCAATTGTTGAATGAAATTTCTGAGAATGTCATCCAATGGCCATCTGAGCGTATAATTATCAAGAAGGTCGCTACAGTAAATCAGGTTGATGCTTTAAATACACTAACACAACAAATTGTTTCTTTGGCACAAAATTTTGAAACTTTTCAGGTGAATACACAACAACCAAGCCAATATGAGGCTTGTGACATGTGTGGAGGAAATCATCAGAACCATGAATGCCAAGCAACCAATCACAATGATGAACATGTCAATGTCATCGGTTACAAGCAGTATCCTTTTGGAAGTTCAATGGCACAGAAACATCCAGGATTTCAATGGAACAATCCAAATAGTGCAGAGAACTCTCAAAGCTTCCAGAAGCAACAAATACAGGGTCACCCGGATACCAGAATCCAAATCATGGTCAATCAAACTTTAGACCTTATCAACAAACAGGGTCCTATCAGCAAAGGCCTCAACAAGCTCATTCAAGTCTTGATGATCTTCTGTATAAGTATATTAAGGTCACTGATGAAAAGATGGAGAGCCAAAATTCATCCCTCAAAAATCTGGAAATACAATTGAGCCAATTGGCAGCTCTTGTTTCAAAAAAGATTCAAGGTCCCTTACCAAGCAATACAGAGAAAAACCCAAAAGAGCACCTTAAGGTCATCACCTTACGGTCAGGTACGGAGCTTGATGAACCCTATGCAGACCAGTCAGACAACAGGTAAACAATGGTAAGAATATTGAAATACCCTCTGAACCATCTGAAAAGAATGAAGTCAAGAAAAAAGAAGAAAAAATTATTGAAAAATTGACTCATCTCCCTATGACTATTCCCTTTCCACAAAAAATGAAAAGAGAAAAATTTGACAAACATTTTGCAAAATATTTGGAGATTTTAAAATAAATTCACATCAATATTCCTTTTACTGATGCTTTGTTACAAATGCCTTCATATGCCAAATTTTTAAAGGAAATTTTGTCAAGTAAAAGAAAATTAGAAGAAGTTTCTATGGTAATGCTTACGGAAAAATGCAGTGCTATACTTCAAAATTAGTTACCACAAAAACTTGGTGATCCAGGCAGTTTTACAATTCCATGCACCTTAGGAGGAGTATATTTTGAAAAAGCACTTTGTGATTCTGGAGCTTCAATAAATTTAATGTCATTTTCTATCTTTAAAAAGTTAGATCTTGGTGAAATAAAAGACACAAGTGTTTCTCTTCAGTTTGCAGATCAAAGTACTAAGAAACCTAAGGGAATAATTGAAAATGTACTCGTAAGAGTAGATAAGTTTGTTTTCCCTGTAGATTTTATAGTACTTGAAATGAAAGAATGTCCTAATGAACCAATAATTTTAGGTAGACCATTTCTTGCTACAGGAAGAGCAATTATAGATGTTCATCAAGGACAATTAATTTTAAGAGTTGATGAAGAAAGAGTCATATTTGATATGCAAAAGATACTAAGATATTCAGGAGATGAAACATCATCTTCATGTTTTTCAATTGACATGATTAGTTATCTTACAGATGAATTCAAAGATGATCAATTAATTCCGGATTCAATGGAAAGATGTTTGATCAAATCAGGCACCACACAGGACGATAATCCCACCATCAGAAGAGAAGCTGAAATATTGGACAAAGATTCAGAAGAAGAAGAGATGAAATCCGAACAAGTTCAATCAAAACTTGAACTCAAAACTCTCCCTTATCATTTGAAATATGTTTATCTTGAGCAAGAATTATTTCCAGTAATTATTTCATCTTCTCTTACTGCAGAACAAGAAAATAGTTTGATTAAAGTATTGAAAGCATACAAAGGAGCCTTGGGGTGGACTGTAGAAGATATTAAAGGGATTAGTCTGGCTATTTGTACACACAAAATCCTCATGGAGGATAGCTACAAGCCAATAGTCCAGCCACAAAGAAGATTGAATCCAACAATGCAGGAAGTAGTGAAAAAAGAGATCGTAAAGTTATTGGCAGCACGTATTATATACCCCATTTCTGACAGCCCATGGGTAATTCCCATTCAAGTAGTACCAAAGAAACGAGGACTGACAATTTCAAAAACATAAAACTAATAAGCTCATACCTACCAGGACTGTTACAGGATGGAGAGTCTGTATTGATTACAGACGTCTCAATGATGTCACTAGAAAAGATCATTTTCCTTTGCCATTTATTGATCAAATGTTAGAAAGAATTGCCGGATATGGTTTTTACTATTTTCTTGATGGCTACTCAGGATATAATCAGATACCAATCGCACCAGAAGATCAAGATAAGGCAACCTTCACATGCCATCATGGAACATATGCCTATAGGAGAATGCCATTTGGTCTGTACAACACCCCTGCTACATTTCAGTGTTGCATGTCGGCAATTTTTGCTAACATGACTGACAAATTCTTTGAAATTTTTATGGATGATTTTACACTATTTGGCAAAACATATAAGGATTATCTTAACCATTTGACCTTAGTTCTTAAAAGATGCGAAGAAACAAACTTAGTTCTTAATTGGGAAAAATGTCATTTTATGGTTACGGAAGGAATTGTTTTAGGACATAAAATCACTGCTAAAGGGATAGAAGTTGATAAGGCAAAAATTAATCTTATAGCAGGATTAACCCTTCCCACAACTGTGAAAGGAATTAGAAGCTTTCTAGGTCATGCATGTTTTTACAGACGATTTATAAAAGACTTCTCAAAGATTTCAAAACCACTGACTAACCTCTTGATGAAAGACACTAAGTTTGATTTTTCAGGTGACTGTGTGAAAGCATTGAAACCATTAATTAAAAGTTATCAACTACACCTATAGTTGTGTCCCCTGATTGGAACCAACCTTTTGAGCTCATGTGTGATGCTAGTGATATAGCAGTTGGAGCTATTTTAGGCCAAAGAAGGGATAAGATTTTTCGTCTCATTTATTATGCTAGTAGGACATTGAGTGAGACACAAGTGAATTATGCTACGACAGAAAAAGAGTTACTAGCAGTAGTGTTTGCTTTTGATAAGTTTCGCTCCTATTTGATAGGAACCAAAGTCATTGTTTTTACTGATCATACAGCTTTAAAATACCTCTTAGCTAAGAAAGATGCTCGACCTAGATTATTAAGATGGATTTTACTTCTGCAAGAATTTGACCTTGAGATAAAGGACAAAAAAGGGACAGAGAACCAAGTAGCTGACCATTTGTCTAGATTAGAAAATCCTCCCCTTGAGCTTAATGAGATAAAAAAAATTCTTGACGAACATATTTTTCGTCGTAAACATACGGAGACACCTAAAGTTGGCACAATCTTTCACTTAGACACTTAAACTAGGCCTCTTTCCAATTAGACACGTTTCTTAGGGAATTCTCATACCAATTAGACACATTTTTTAGCTGGCTTATTAACTAACCAAGCGCGTGTTCTGCAATCTCCGTCTACGTGGCAAAAGTAACCATTATAAATCGTACCACATCATTTTTTTCCACCTCAGCTATATAGTGTTATTTCCACTAAAATACAAATACCCCCTTCGGCCCCCACCCGTAACGTTCCCCCACCCGCCGATGTCTCCAATCCTGTCGCCGACATCACCCCTGCTCCCTCTTCGTTGTCCAATTTTTGTCCTCTGATCTCGTCTGGCAAGCGGCGTCAAACAGATCCAAACTCCAAAGCCTAAAGTTCATAAAACCCATTATCAAACTCCTTAATAAAGACAAGAATTTCCGCAAAAACATCAAAATTACATAACAATGGCCAAGTAATTTTATTCTATTTATTAGGATATTGGTCTCATTTGTTCACCACTTTTTAGTTGTCTTTGTTTGAGATTGATAGTTCTGCTTGATGATTTTTTTCCTGCAGATTTATTTACTTTTTGGTGTTATGGCAATGAAATATTATGGTGGTTGGAGGAGAAGTTTTGGTGGGATTTTGGAATTGGGGGTTGGTGATGATAAATGAAAAATGGTTGCTGCTAGGTAATTTATGAAGAGAAGATGACTTATTGTAGTATTATTACGGAGGAGGAAGGTTTAAGATAGTGGAGGAGCTGATATGGTGGAAAAATGGAGAAGATGATGGAACACAGTTTGTTTTTTGGGGGGATTTAGTGAAAATAGGGTTTTTGTGGTCAAATGCATTTTTAATATTTAATTAATTGAAAAATTCCATGTTTATTTCATTCACGCGCTCAAGGAGACTGAGAAACACTTTCTTTGCCATGTCATAGTTTTGTGTCTAATTGGTATGAAAATTGCCTAAAAACATGTCTAATTGGAAAGATGCCTAATTTAAGTGTCTAAGTGAAAGATTGTGCCAACTTTAGGTGTCTCTGTATGTATTACGCCTATTTTTTCAGTTGACATAATTGTGACTCAACCACTTTGGTTTGCAGATATCGCGAATTACTTGGTTGGAAAGTGGATACCACAAGATTACTCTTACCAACAAAGAAAAAGGCTTATATCTGATGCAAAGTATTATCTGTGGGATGAACCTTACTTATTCAAAAATTGTGCAGATAATATCATTAGAAGATGTGTACCTGAAGAAGAGATGAATAAAATTCTATATCACTGACATGATGGAGCAATTGGAGGACATTATGCAGCAAATCGAACAGCTTTTAAAGTTTTAGAAGCCGGATTCTTCTGGCTCACACTCTTTAAAGATGCCCGAGCATATGTAGCACAATGTGACAGGTGTCAGAGAACAGGTAATATCACCAAGAGAGATGAGATGCCACTGCAATCAATACAGGTATGTGAAATATTTAATGTTTGGGAAATAGATTTTATGGGTCATTTTCCTTCTTCTCACTCTTTTGAATATATCCTTGTGGCTATGGATTACGTGTCAATATAGGTTGAAGCCATCCTTACAAGAAAGAATGATGCTCATACAGTGTGTAATTTTCTTAGAAAAAATATTTTTACCAGATTTGGCATACCGCGAGTCATCATTAGTGACCAAGGAACTCATTCATCAATAGGCAATTTTCTGCTTTACTGTCAAAATATAATGTAACTCACAAAACAGGAACACCATATCATGCTCAAACTCAAGGGCAAGTTGAGGTTTCCAACCGCGAGTTAAAAAGAATTCTTGAAAAAACGATTGGAATCTCAAAAAAAGACTAGGCTTTAAAATTAGATGATGCATTATGGGCGTACCGAACGGCTTTCAAAACGCCAACTGGAACATCTCCATATAGATTAGTCTTTGGAAAATCTTATCATTTGCCCGTAGAATTAGAACATAAAGCTTTTTGGGCATTGAAAGTATTGAACTTTGATTTAACCTCTGCTAGTAAGCGATTTATTTAGGTTAATGAATTGGAAGAACTGAGATTGGGAGCCTATGGAAATGCTAAAAATTTTAAAGGAAAAACAAAAATATGGCATGACAAGTTGATCCGACCAAAAAGTTTCAAAATTGGAGATCAGGTACTTCTTTACAATAGCCGACTCAGGTTATTCCCAGGAAAATTAAAATCTAGGTGGACGGGTCCTTACAATGTTATAGGTGTTACTCCGTACGGGGCAATTGAAATTCAGAAAAATAGAGGAGACAAGTTTAAGGTAAATGGTCACAGGCTAAAATTGTACTATGGAAGACATTTTGAACAACATCCATCGGTTACTTTGATAGACTGATGAATTCTGCAATTAATAAGTCGAGCTCAAGACGTTAAACTCAGAACTAAGATACAAAACCTGTAGCCATTGAGGGAGAAGCAGTGGAGCCTCATAAGCCCAACATAGATTTGGGTAATTAAATTCTTAATCAATTGATCTGGTCAATATTCAGGTTATTGTACAACCAGAACATCTCATGAAGGCCTCTACAAAAACAGAGTCACCTGTGCAAGAGTAACTCCATGGTGATCGGTATGCCTAAGTAACTGGTTGATTAACCATTTAATGAATCAATTCAAAATGTTGGCATAGGTAAATTTGTTGGTTTATATTTAAACCAGGACCAAATGACTGATAAGGTCTTAAATTAGTCAGTCTATTACATATAAAAACATGTGTTGTCACACACTCTTTCAAGTTTTTTCTTCTCTCCCTCTCTCTCTCTCTCTCTCTCTCTCTCTATATATATATATATATACATACATATACATCTTTTATTTTATTCTTAATTGTTGTTCTTGTACAATATTAAAGTTTTAAAGTAAAAGTTTACATATTTTTCAAAAATAATTTTTTTTATTTATGCCATATAACTTTCAAGTTTGTGATTTTATTTTTGTGAAGGCAAGAACGAGTATCTCCAAATTTGAGAAAGTATTGGAATTGAGAAGCATTATAATCTCAACAGGTAGAATCAATAAAATTCTACTAGAATTTGCCCCAAATGTCTATCAAGGCGAAATTCTAGACAACACTATTTTTAGAATAAAATTAGGCTTTCTTTGATACCTTTTTTAGCCTAACTATTTTTAACCACAAATATTTATATTTTACCTTCTAGCACCCAACTTTGAGCCCAAAAAAAAGGAGGGATAAACCCAATTTTATTGATACACCATATTGGTTTATCCTACAAAAAGATCGATACTACTCCTTCCGGTTATAGTTGAGAAAAAATGATTATT
The DNA here is from genome assembly GCF_000393655.2 of Nicotiana sylvestris. Taxonomy (NCBI): domain Eukaryota; kingdom Viridiplantae; phylum Streptophyta; class Magnoliopsida; order Solanales; family Solanaceae; genus Nicotiana; species Nicotiana sylvestris. The sequence goes on from NC_091057.1 coordinate 25,345,229, forward strand.
AAAGCAAGCGATGAAGGAATACTTGTGGAGTAAATGTTCTATTTCACTCGAAAAAAGGGGAAAAAGAAAAAGGAAACAACGTGTATATATCTGTAGAATAAATTCTTGGTTCAAGAAGCTTGAATTTAAGGAATCTATTGAGAGAAATGATGACTTAAGTGATATTAATTATGGAATTGGAGACCGGGACCTTTAGCTCAATGATAGAAATGTTGAGTTGTACATAGTTACTTTGGTAAAATAGTCAGCTCTCATAATAAAGCTGGATGGAACAAAGTCACTACCAATATATCCCTTTACCTTACCAGCATTAAGCCTATCATTACAAGCCTGAAAAAGTCCTAAATTAATTTTAGAAATTAGTGTTGATTATACGTTAGTGGAGACTTACATGAAGGGAAAGCCTATGGACAAAATTTGAGAAACTCGAAATTGTGATCATAATGTTATCAATCTCAAAAGGTTCATCAAAAAAGGAGTTGAAAGTTTTTGGCAAACAAAAGCAGAAGCAGAAACAAGGGATAGATTTGGCGACATGAAAAACTTATAGGTTTTGAATTTTATGTGAAATTTTATTTTTTTACTTTTGTACTCTACAAGAAACAACAATTATTAATAAAATTACTACCTCGAGGATGAGCAAGGATTCAAGTGCGGGGAAGTTTGATGACTATAAAATATTCATATATTATATACTTAAAAATAAATTATTTTAAATAATATATATATATATATATAATATGTCAATTATCTGTATTTTTTAATAGTATTTTGCAGGAAATAAAAATATCACGATAAAGCAAATAAAGGAATAAAAAGAGAAGTGCGAGGCATCATGGCGAAAGAACCACAAGGCATAATGGCAATAGAAGCACGACGCATCATGGCAAAAGAAACACGAGGCATCGTGGCACTTTATGATATTTGATTTCTATAAATAGGATGTTTGTGTTGAAAGGAGGAATATCATATGTGCCTAATTAGCAACTTTTCTCTAGCTTTTGTCTTTACTTCTCTCTTTATCTATATCATTTTATCTTGCAGTCTTTGAAATTTCTAAGAGTGTTGATAGTATTTTAAGTATTTATTTCTTTTTGAGATTTAAATACTCCATAATGGAGTAATCTCTTTTGTTGGGATAGTTGATGAAGCTCGATAGCGTTATAATATTAATCTCAATTTTACTACATGTTTGACCTGAAACTTTCTAATTATATTTCTATATTATGCTGGAATATTCGTTTTAATTAATTATTATCACTTCTATCTATTTATTCTCCAAAGTTAGTTGTATGTCAATTTTGTAATTCTCACGAAGCAAAATTAATATATGATAACTATTGGGTAAAATAATAGAGTGAGAGTAATTCTTTTTAAGCTATCATTCCAAGTTTGTAATCTTGCTTACTTCCATTCTAATTCTCACGGAGGAGTTGTAGTTGGCAAGATTATTGATTTTTAGTAAAAAGTAATCGCAAGAAGTTTTTGCTATCTTTTAGCACAAATCAGGCAAGAAAATTATTTCGGTTTAATCATCACAGTTAATATATCAATTGATTTACATAACCTCGCGGAGTGTTGTTAATTGATTATTTCTTAGTGAGCAAAATATAATTGTATTATCAATAAACGGTTATTCCTAAGAGAAATATATGTAGAAGCTAAGATTTTATTATTATCACGCTATCGAGTGAATTCAATGATTCCCAACTCATTTTAAATATAAATCTTCCGAGAGTTATTTTATTTCAACTTAAGAAATTTAAATTTTCAACAAATAAAATTTCATCAATTTGATTCTCTCAAATAGTAGTAAGAATATTATATGTTTGTAGCTAGATTCTCCAATCTCTGTGGGACGATATCATAAACTATACTAGAATTTGACAGAGTACGAGTAGAAAGATCTTATATGCATTGGCCTCGTCAGCTGCTAAGCCGGAGGCCACCGAAGCTATTCAACCTCAAGCAAAGGAAGTTCCCGATGGGAGCTCGAGCGAGGTTCTCGAACTGACTAGTGGCAAGAAAGCGCCCCGTCCTGAAAGGCACTTGGTTGATGAACTCAGAGAACCCAGCCCTGAGGTTCCTCGAAGGCAGGAGAAGGGCCCGATAGAACCACTCGGGGTGATTGATGTAGATGACTCTCTGCCAGGCCAGTCATTTTCTGAGGGACAAATATGGGATGACCAAGGTATGAAGACTTCTGATGGGGGAACATCCCATGGCGAGAATGACATCTTCGGCAAATACCTTGTCGAGATCGAAGAGGGCCCCAATCTTGACGCCTCGTTCATCCTCGAAAAGGTTGAAAAGCTTCGAAAGCAGGTAAACTTTGAGTTAACAACTTCATTCAGAGTTTGATTCTTGCTTTTCTGACCTCCTTCCTTAGTCTACGATGATCTTTGATCAGGCTTTTTCCAAGTCTCGAGCTGAGCTTGCCCGTTGTGAAGATGAGATCAGGAAGCTTATGTCATAGATGGATGCACTCAAGGTTCTCTATGCCAAAAGAGAAGGGAAACTCAATGATCTTCAAGCTAGTTCTGTGAAGGCTTCCCAAGAGTGGTCGAGCTCATTGAAAAGGTAATATAGCCTTTGTGGGCTTATTTTGTAATTATTTTTTTGGCGTCTAATGTTCCACCTTTGCAGTTCCAAGAAAAGGCAGACCTGGTGGAGCAGATCCGGGATGAGCTTAAGACCAAAGAGGTTGTAACCCTCGGGTGGAAGAAAAATATGGATCACTTTGCCTCTGAAAAGTCAGTCTTCAGGAACAGCTGTCCTCGGCCGAGAGTCAGCTTCAGAGTGCAAAGGAGGAGGGTCGTAAATTTAAGGAGCTTCACACTGAGATGGCCGCTGAGTTATTTAAGGTTAAGTCCGATCTAATGTGTTCGTGTCTTCTTACCGAACCGATGTTACAGCTGCCAATGCTCGGGCTAGGGAGATATCCATTGCAGCTGAGCTTAAGTTATCCTGCGCCGTCAATCATGCTCGGTTGGAATCTCGAAGCATACTCTCGAGGAAGTGCATGCCAAAGGCTTTGACCTTTCTGCAAAAATTGAGAAGGTGAAGGCCTTGGAAGAAGAGGCAGCTACACTGCTATCTACTGATGAGGATTCTATCAGCGTCTCCTAGAGCGGGGAGACGAAGATGAAGTCCCCGAGGGAGAAGAGGCCCCTGAAGATGTAGTTTCGATAAATGTTGCCCCCGAGCGAGTGATCCCGACGGTAGACTAGCTCTTTTTTAATTTTATATAAGGGCTCCATGGGGGAGTTTTGTAAATGTGTTTTATACCATCTCTTGAATATAAAAGACTTTTGCTTCATCTTTGTTTTTGTGTTAAATTTCGCCTTGCCTTCACTTTTGAAATGAGATTTGGTGTTGTTAACGATCAGTCCGATGTATTGGACTTAGAATATAATACCCTTAGGTTACCCCTAAAGGTTAGAAGTTCGAGCCGAGTCTTAAGTTAATTCGACGTCAGTTTGGGGTGAAGGACTTTTGAGTTCAAGCTAGGTAAGGTCTCGAGCATGGTGTGCTTCAGCCTTTAAGCTCCTTAAACATTGGCCCTTAGGCTTTTAAATATCGGCCCTTAGGCTCTTTATAGTTGTCCCTTAGGCTCTTTTAGGTTGGCCCTTAGGATATTTTGGATTGGCCCTTAGGATCTTTAGGTAGGGCCAATTCGGCCTCTATAATGGCTATAAATATTTCCCTCTTTCTGGCTAAAGACTTTAGTGAAAATTTTGGTATGCCTTAGCATGTATTTTGTGTATTCATATTCGTTCAATTTTTTCGAAGGTTCGATTGATTGGAACCTTGTTTGTAATTTGATATGCAATGTTAATCGAATACCTTTTGAGGTTTTTTCGAAGGCTGGTGTTATCGAAGCCTTCGCATTATTTGAGGGCTGATTATATCGAAGCCCCTTATAATTTGCTTTTGTTGAGGGTAGCCTGATTTTAACCGGTTTTTTTAAAGTATATGAAGGCTTTTTAGTTTTATAGCGGAATTTGGACGTCTCCGAGCTGCATTATTTCGGTTGTAGTCTTTTCATATGACCGCAGTCTTTTATATGGCCATAGCCTTTAGTCGCCGAGTGTGATGGCCTTGGCCTTAATATCGAGAGGATGCCTCTTTGAGGTCTTGTGAGCTCGAGTGTGCCTCTTTGAGGTCTTATAAGTTCGAGTATGCCTCTTTTGACGTCTTATAAGTTCGAGTGTTCGATGACTCGATGTGTCGATTGTTAATGACAGTCCCCGAGTATTCAAGTGCGTTCGGGGTTTTGGCCCCTGAGCCGTTAAATGTAAAAATAGTAGACTTCTTTGAGGCACAAAGTATTTTGATATAATAAGAATTCTTTTTCAAATAATTGATACATGCATACATGTTTTGCCGTTGGGGGCTTGACTATTCTACATGGACACGGTTCATTTGACCACTTGGCCCATTACAACATTCCCCTATCTCGTTGGTATGAATTGCTTTCTTCGAAAATGTGTCCTCCGAGATTGATGCCCCCCAGTGTTCGAGGTTGATTGAAAAGAAGCCTTGAATACTCGTTGAATATTCCTTAGGTAGCATATAGGTGTTGCCTCGTTAAAAACCTTGTCGGTAAAACCCATTTGGGATAAAACCCGATCTAAGGGGAAAAGAGTGCGACGCATGCTTTAAAACCCAAGGTCTTCGAGCCGAAAAGTGCCTCGATGCTTCCAATTGAACATCTGCAAGGAGTTAGTTTAAAATACAGATGGAAAAAGGGAGAATGTCATACCTCAGTAGTAATAACGTTTCAACAATGATACATTCCAATTGTTTGGTAGTTGCTCGCCTTCCATCGTGCTAAGTTTGTAGGATCCTTTCCCTACGACTCTAAGGACATGGTACGTTCCTTCCCAATTAGGGCCTAGTTTCCCTTCGTTTGGGTCTCGAATGTTAAGAGTAACTTTCGTTAGGACTAAGTCCCCGACTCCGAAATATCGAAGGTTCGTCCTTCTGTTGTAATACCTTTTGATCCTTTGTTTTTGCACGGCCATTCGAATAAATGTGGCCTCCTGTTTTTCATCTAGTAGCTTGAGAGAAGTGTTCATGGCTTCATGGTTCGAGTCCTTGATAGTATACTGAAACTTGACGCTAGGTTCCCCGACCTCGACTGGGATCAATGCCTCAAACCCATACACGAAAGAAAATGGGGTCTCCCCCATGCTTGACTTCGATGTCGTTTGGTATGCCCATAGCACCTAGGACAATACTTCTCTCCATTTCCCCTTTGCATCATCCAACCTTTTCTTTAGGTTTCGAATGATGGTTTTGTTTGTGGACTCAGCCTGACCATTTGCACTTGGGTGATATGGCACTGATAGAATCCTTTTGATTTTATGGTCTTCGAGGAATTTGGTTACTTTGCTGCCGATGAATTGTTTCCCATTGCCACACACTATTTCGGCAGGTATCCCAAACCAACATATGATGTGGTCCCATATGAAGTCGATGACTTCTTTTTCTCTTATCTTCTCGAAGGTATGCGGTTCTACCCATTTTGAGAAGTAGTCAGTCATAAACAAAATAAATTTAGCTTTACCTGGCGTCGTTGGTAGGGGGCCGACAATGTCCATCCACCATTTCATGAATGGCTACGGGGATAAGACTGAATGGAGTTGTTCACCAGGTTGATGGATCATCGGTGCAAATATTTGACATTTATCACACCTTCGAATGAACTCCTTGGTATCATTTTTCCATGTTATCCCAATAATCCCCGCTCTGATCACCTTGCGAACCAAAGAGTCGGTACCAGAATGTTTCCCACAAGTGCCCTCGTGGATTTCTCGTAATACATAATCGGTGTCCCCGGGTACCAAGCACACTGCCAGTGGTCCATCGAAGGTTCTCCTATACAACGTTCATTTTCATCGAGTGAGAATCGAGCTGCTTTAGCTCGAGGTGCTCTCGACTCTTTTTGGGTCCGTGGGGAGCTTCCCGTGCTTCAAGTAGTCGATGTACTTATTCCTGCAATACCATGTTAAACTTTTTGAATTAATTTTTGCATGGCCTTCTTTAACCACCGACCTCGATAGTTGGACGACGATCCCCGGGACGATATCATCTTCTTCAACCGATGACCCCAAGTTTGCAAGTGCATCAGCCTCGCTATTCTGTTCTCGAGGTACATAGTCCAGTGTCAATTCCTTGAAGTGGTGCAATGTCACTTGAAGTTTGTCTAAGTACCTCTGCATTTGATCATCTCGAACCTAGAAGCCCCCATTTACTTGATTACTACCAAAAGGGAGTCACACTTTGCCTCAATGACCTCTGCTCCAAGGCCTTTGGCTAGTTCGAGACCTACAATCATGGCCTCATACTCGGCCTCATTGTTAGTCAATTTAGAAGTTTTGATAGATTGCCTAATGACACTGCCCATAGGCGGTTTTAAAATGATGTCAAGCCCGGATCCATTCACATTCGAGGCACCGTCTGTGAAGAGGGTCCATACCCCCGATGACGTACCAATTTTTAGTAAGAGTTCTTTTTCTACTTCGGGTACGAGGGCAGGTGAAAAATTAGCCACGAAGTATGCCAAATTTTGAGACTTGACAGTCGTTCGAGGCTGATATTCAATATCATACCCTCCAAATTCGATGGCCCATTTGGCCAATCTGCCCGATAATTCGGGCTTATGCAAGAAATTTCGAAGTGGGTACATAGTCAATACACATATAGGATGGCATTGAAAATATGGTTTTAATTTCCTAGATGCGCTTATTAATGCAAGGGCTAACTTTTCCAAATGTGGGTACCTAGTTTCAGCATCTCCTAGGATCCGACTCACATAATAGACAGGAAATTGTGTACCTTGTTCTTCTCGAACCAACACACCACTTACCACCACCTCGGACACAGATAAATACAAGTAGAGTGTTTCATCCTCCTTCGGAGTATGGAGCAGGGGTAGGCTCAAGAGATATTGTTTTAATTCTTCCAAGGCTTGTTGGAACTCCGGAGTCCATGTGAAGTTGTTCTTCTTCTTAAGTGGGGAAAAGAAATGATGGCTCTGATCTAATGACCTCAAGATAAATCGGCCTAGGTCATCTATCTGTCCGGTCAGCCATTGTACGGCTTTCACATTGTTCAGTATGGTGATTTCCTCGATGGCTTTAATTTTATCGGGGTTGATCTCAATACCTCTATTCGACACCATGAAGCCCAAGAACTTGCCCGAGCGACTCCAAAAGTGCATTTCTTAGGGTTGAGCTTCATGTAGTACTTTCTTAGGATGTCGAACGTCACCTTCAAATAGGTCAAATGGTCCTCTGCGCGCAGGGACTTAACTAGCATGTCGCCAGTATAAACTTCCATAGATTTACCTATTTGATGTTCGAACATCTTATTAACTAGGCGTTGATATGTGGCTCCTACATTTTTTAGCCCGAAGGGCATTACATTATAACAATACGTACCATACTTCGTGATGAATGAAGTCTTTTCCTGGTCCTCCGGGTTCATTTGAATTTGGTTGTACCCGGAGTAGGCATCGAGAAAAGTAAGCATCTCGTGACCGGCAGTAGCATCGATCGAATGATCGATGTCAATGGGAAAGAATCTTTAGGGCATGCTTTGTTCAAATCTTTGTAGTCTACACACATTCTAAGTTTATTTCCCTTTCTAGGGACTACCACTATGTTAGCTAACCATTCGGGATATTTTACTTCCCTAATGGATCCTATCTTGAGAAGTTTAGTTACCTCTTCTTTGATGAATGCATGCTTTACCTTGGACTGAGGCCTCCTTTTTTGCTTCACCGCCTTAAATCTGGGATCGACACTTAGTCGATGGGTAGTTATCTCCTGTGGGATCCCTATCATATCTAAGTGGGACCAGGCAAAGCAATCAATGTTATCGATAAGAAATTGAATGAATTTTTTCTTGAGTTTGGGGGTTAACCCCATCCCCAGGTATACATTTCGTTCTGGAAGATGCTCGATCAATATGGCCTGCTCGAGTTCTTCGATCGTGGACTTCGTCGCATCCAATCTCCGGGGCAACGAAAGCTCGGGGGTAAGGAAATCTTCTTTTTTGTCTTTGACAACATGTTCATCGAACACCTGTCCCTCGGGATCAACCAAGGGTATGGGTTGTGATTGCTATTTGGCCACCCGTTCGTCCTTTAGCTTTTTCGATGTGCATGGTGTCGATACCGGTGCCAAATCATGTACTACAAACATCTCCTTAGTTGCATGCTACTCTCCATATACTATTTTCACGCCATCCTTTGTTGGGAACTACATCATTTGATGAAGGGTCAATGGCACCGCCCTCATTTTATGGATCCACGGCCTTCCAAGCAAAGCATTATACCTTATGTCACCTTCGATGACATGAAATTTGGTATCTTGTATGGTTCCAGCCACGTTGACTGGGAGGATGATTTCTCTCTTCATTGTTTCACTTGCCATATTGAAACTATTCAAGACTCGAGATACTGGTATGATTTGACCGAGCAACCCGAGCTGCTCCATGACCCTTGACCTAATTATATTTTTCGAACTACCTGGATCCACAAGGACACGTTTAACTTGAACTTTATTTAAAAGGACAGAAATTACCATTGCATCATTGTGAGGCTGAGATAAGACCTCGATGTCTTCCTCTTGAATGTGAGGGTGTCCTCGGGCATGTAGTCCCGAGTCCGCTTCTCCCTTGTGATAGATACTTTTGTACGTTTGAATATAGGTCCCTATGGGACGTCGACTCCACCGATGATCATGTGAATGACATGTTAAGGTTCTTTAGGTTCATTCTTCCTATTTGCATCCCTTTCTCGGAAATGGTTCTTGGCCCGTTCGTTGAGAAATTCACGAAGATGCCCCTCGTTGAACAACCGGGCTACCTCCTCTCTAAGTTGCCTGCAATCCTCGGTCCTATGCCCATGCGTACCATGGTACTTGCACATCAAGTTAGGGTTCCTCTAAGAAGGATCAGTGTGTATAGGCTTGAGCCATCTAGTATCTCTAATTTTGCCAATGGCTGAGACGATACTCGAGGCATCGATGCTGAAGTTGTATTCCGATAATCGGGGTGCCTCCACCGGTACCGAGTGCCTATCAAACCCAATTTTGCTCATGAGTCCTCGGGAACTTTGACCTCGATCTACTCTTCGATTATTCCGAGGTACATTACGCCTTGAAATGTTCCTCCAATCCTTGATGTATGGCTGATATCTTTCCTTATTCGACCTTGACCCTTGTCTGCATTTCCTGGCTCCTTTGTTAGTAACCTAGTTGGATAAATTGAGCCCGAGGGGGCTCCCAACTAGTCATCCTCGACCCTAACTTTTGATTGGTACCTGTTATGCACATCCGCCCAAGTCATGGCAGGATACTCAATCAAGTGCTGCTTCAGCTGCTTCGAAGCTATCGAACTTTGTTCATTTAGCCCCTGAGTAAAGGCTTGTACGGCCCAGTCATCCGAGACTGGTGGTAACTCCATTCATTCTAACTAGAAACGGGATACAAACTCCCTCAACATGTCATTCTCTATTTACTTTATTTTGAATACATGGGACTTCCTTGTTGCAACTTTTATGGCGCTGGCATGTGTTTTTACAAATGAGTCTACCAACATGGCAAATGAATCAATAGAGTCTGGGGGTAAGTTATTGTACCAAATCATGGCACCCTTAGACAGAGTTTCCCCAAACCTTTTTAGCAAAACAGACTCAATCTCATCATCTTCCAAATCATTTCCTTTTATGCCACAAGTATATGTGGTGATGTGCTCGCTGGGATTAGTGGTCCCGTTGTATTTTGGGATTTCTGGCATTCGAAACTTCTTTGTATAGGCTTCGGAGCTACACTCTGGGGGGGGGGTTTGCACGAACTTCTTCGAGTCCAGTCCTTTCAAAATCGGAGGTGCTCCCGGTATTTAGTCGACCCTTGAGCTGTATATCTCCAACTTTTTGTCATTTTCTTCAATCTTCTTTTCTCTGGTATCTATCCTTTTGGCGAGCTCTTCGAGCATCCTCATGATGGTGGGGTCAGTCCCAGAGTTATTTTCGATTGATCTCTCCGGTTCTGGTTTAGCAGGTCGAATATTCTCAGGTTCAGCTATGCTCAGGGTCTTATTTTGCCTCTGAAGTTGAGCGATGGTGATTTGTTGAGCCTGTAGCATCTCAAATATCACTTGGATGCTAATCCCCCCATCTTCCATTCCTCGTGCTCTTTGGTCACCAGATCGAGCTTCCTTGCGTTTATTCCCTACGGGACCTACGCCTGAGTCCGCGTTTAGAGCATTATGTGAACTGCTATCAACTGGCTCCATATTTGTCATTTCCTCAGGGTTGATTGGTGGTACACCGACCCCTATACTATTGTTTTCTCCATGGGATCCGAGACCGTCGTTTCAATGCATGGGCGCATTTGCTGAGCTAGACATATCTTAGCCTGAAATCAAAGAATCTTTGACAAGAAAAAGTGTAAAGACTAACGTGTGTTATCAAAAAACTAGCACTAAAATAATCACTATTATCTTTATCCCCACGGTGGACGCCAAACTGCTTACCTCAAAAAATGTGAGTAACAATTAAAGGTGATTTGTTGTTTTAAAGATATGTGATTATTCCAATACTAGTGAATATATAAGTAATATTAGGTTAAGTAAGAAGAATTGGTAAACCAAACCAGTGTTGTTAGAGCAACGGGGACCTCGAGCTTGATTATATTGGGGGCCTTGAGGTCAGTTAAGATCAAATATAGTATGACCAATAAAGTAAAAACAATAAAGCTGAAGAACAATTGTAGAGCACAGTAAACGAGAAAAGCATAGTAGAATGTTCTATTGCAGTGAAAAATGAGACGATTTTTTACAAATGATTGGGATCCCCTTTATATAGGAGGGGAAAACCCCTAATATGGTACATTCCCAATTATGGTAAAGAATTATATTGGTACACCTGTATAAAAACCTAGTACAAATTTATACCATTTCGTACAAATCTTATCCCTTAATTTCTGCCCTGATCCACGTATTCTTGAGAAATTCCTGCTCTTTCTTGAGTGTCATCGAAATTGTACTATCCTCGAGGCAGATCATGACTGGTCTCCTATTTTCTTCTCGAGGTGTGCATATCCCAGCTAGACTCGATTCTTACTTCGAGCTTCCGAAATCGAGCTCGATGTGTGGTCAAGTCTTATAAATCGAGCTCTCCAATTTAGACCGTATACAAATGGTAAAATTGTCTCCATGTGACCTATGTTCGAGTCATGGAAGCGGCCATTAACAATTGCATTAGGGTAGTGTTGAATATTAAAGTTTTGATAACTAACAAAGTATGACTAAATGTTCAAAGAACCAGGTACACAACGTAGCTGCTTAACTGCTCTAAAGAACCTGTTTTGAAGAACCTACTCCTCAGGAGAAAGAATCATCTCCTCCTGAGTGATACTTGTACGTCTGTACAAGGCAGTAACTTTATCTCAAAGTACCCAGGTCCGAGTTTGGTGGACGATGGCTACTATAAGTTATAAGGGTCATTGCTCAAACAGATATGGATAATTCAATCAGTGACTAAATTCCCAAAGCGTGTGGAATACTTGGAACAGTAGGAGTTCTATGAAAGAGGAAGCTGACTTTGAATAAGACTCCTAGAAGATCTCAAATCGTGTTTAAATAGGATTGATTTTGGACTTCTAAACGATCTATTAAGACTATTGAATTAGTTAGTGTATTTATCCCTGTAATAGTGCTGAGTCAGCATCTTTAGCTAGCTAGTAATGTTAGTTAGTTAGTGTTAGTATTGTGATTAGTTAGTCCACTACTTTGTATATATTGATTAGTGGTAGTTACATTCATTGTACTATTTATTTCATTGTCTAATAAAAACTTTCAACACCTTTCCTTTCTCTCTCTCTCTCTCTCTCTCTCTCTCTCTCTCTCTTTATTCGAGCTTCTTCAAGAAGCTTTAGTATCCTCCATTGGAAGAGATTCGGAGCTCGTTTCATACCTGAAATCTTAACATGGTATTAGAGCGGAGGTTCTTTTAATGACCACACTTCATCTCGTCCGACTATTTCTGATAGGCGAGCAATCTAGGGTTTTATTTTCTTCATCAACCTTAATTTGGGGAAAACTTGAATCGGACACATGCAGTAACGATTCGTTGAGGAATATAAGAAATCTCACACGTACGAAGACTGATTCAACTATTTTTCACAAAATTCTACGGCAATTACAGATCAAATTGATGAGACAACCACAACGTAGGCGACACAGATGATAATCGATGTTGGTAGCCCTCTTTATATACATCCTTCTAATAGCCCAGGTTCTACACTAGTTTCGGTTCTATTTGATGGAATTGGCTATCACTCCTAGAGAAGGAGCGTACTCAGAGCTCTTTCTGTGAAAAACAAACTAGGTTTCATCAATGGAGATAGTAAGAGACCTGATCTAGCGTATCCACTTTTTCGTCAATGGGAAAGGTGAGACGATATGGTCACCTCGTGGATCTTAAACCCATTGTCAAAAGACATAGCTGATAGTGTTGAATATGTAAACAACTCCGTCGAGCTGTGGAAGGAGCTGGAGGATCGATATGATCAGATAAACGGGGCTAAGTTGTACCAAATTCAGAAAGAAATTAATGACTTGAGTCATGGCGTGCTTGATATCACTCGCTATTACACAAAAATGAAGAAACTCTAGGAAAAATTGAACACTTTAAGTGCCAAAACTCATTGCAGTTGTGTGTGCACTTATGGAGCAAAAGAAAACATGCATAAGGCAGAACAGGATAGAAGGTTGATACAATTCCTGATGGGACACAATGAAGTATATACGGTTGTTCGAGGAAAAATACTTATGATGAATCCTCTACCAAACATGGCACAGGCATTTGCTCTTCTAATACAAGAGGAGAAACAAAGGGAATTTAGATCAAGGAATCAACTGAATGTTGACTCCACAACATTGAATATCAACCTAGGAGGAAGAAATTTCAAGACAAATTACTCAGCTGGGACTGGAAATCAGGTCACAAACAATAGACCTTGACCTTTCTGTGACTATTGCAAATGACAAGGTCACACTAAAGATAAGTTATATAAGCTCCATGGATACCCTCAAGGTTTCAATCAAGGACTACAACAATACAAGCAAGGTACACAGGGATACAATAATAACACAAGGAATAAATTCCATGGCAAATTCAATCACAAATGTAGAAAGAGGAGAAGAGCTGGAACTCAAAGGAGAATGTCAAAATGTGAGTCTTTCAAAGGAGCAATATGGACAAATTGTTATCTTGCTGCAACATTTTCAAATAGAAAACACTAGAGAGAACTCAGCCAGTACAAACATGTCTAGGGGAGCATCAGTAAACTTTGCAGGTATGGTTGCTTGCACTTCTTCAACTGATTTTGATAATCCATCGTGCAAGTGTTTTAGTGCAAAAGCTGACTTATGGATATTAGATTCTGGGGCATCACATCATATGACTTTTAATAGAACTCACCTTCAGAACATAGTAAACCTGTCATATCCTCTATTAGTTAAACTTTCAAATGGTTACAAAGTCAAGGTAACGGAAATTGGAAATGTATTCCTAACACCTAAAATTGTCCTGTATAAATTCTTGTTCATTCCATCTTTCAAATTTAACCTAGTGTCTATCAGTTTCCTAGTAGCTCAAATGCATTGTATCATTCTCTGATACTTCCTGTATACTGCAGGCCCCTTCACTGAAGAGGCCTCTGGAGATTGGTAAGTTGTTTGATGGGTTGTACTTCCTCTGTTCTAAGTTCCTGAAGAAAGGTAGTCTCAAACCAGACTGTGATCTTTCTTGTTTTTCTGTTCACACTGATGATGTAAATACTGTGCACTGTTTATCCCACTCTCATAATTCATTCTCTATTATAAATAGTTCCATCTACAACAGTGATAATAAAGAAAGTGTTTCTGGTTTGTTTTCTAATTCATCTCTTAGTGATAATGTGGATCTATTGTGGCATTTCAGACTTGGTCATGTACCCTTCAGTAAAATAAACGGGATTCCTACTATACCTACAACCTTTTCCACTAAACAACCTTTCATGTGCAATATTTGTCCTATGGCCAGACAATCTAGACTTCCCTTTCCCCAAAGAACAACTGATACTACTGAGATTTTTGAAATACTCTATGTGGACATGTGAGGTCCCTATCATGTGGCCACACACAAAAATTTCAAGTACTTCCTAACTCTAGTAAATGACTATAGTAGGTCCACTTGGACACATCTCTTAAGTTGCAAAAGCAACACCCTACAGATAATAAAGGCCTTTGTAAGCATGGTGGAAAACCAATTTAAAACAACCATTAAGTGTATTAGGTCTGATAATGGTTTAGAATTCACTAGCAATGAGGCAACTTCTTTCTTTCAATCCAAAGAAATAAATCACCAAAAGACATGCCCATACACACCACAATAGAATGGAGTTGTGGAAAGAAAACATAAATATCTTCTTGAAGTAGCCAGAGCACCACTCTTTCAATCCAAATTGCCATTGAGATATTGGGGAGAGTGTATCCTTACAGCAACATTCCTCATCAATAGGCTTCCAACAACTCCTCTAAATAAAAAATGCCCCTTTGAGCTCCTATATAAAAAGAAGCCCAACTACTCTCACTTGAGGAGTTTTGGGTGTTTATGTTACCCCATTGTACCAAAACCTCTCAGAGATAAACTTGAACCAAGAACCACCCCACATGTGTTTGTAGGATACCCTTTTGGCACAAAGGGGAATAAGGTGCTAAGTCTGGCCACTAAGAAAATACACATTTCCAGAGATGTTTCTTTCTATGAGTCAAACTTTCCCTTCACTCTTAATACTACTGCAACTAGCATCCACCTATTTTTCCTATTGCACCATTCACTGATAGTCCACCTGATGATCCGCATAACCATACTGACACTTATATATCCCACAACATTAGTGATCAAGAAAACATCAACTCCCTAAGTCCTGATGCATCACCTGCTACCCTCTCACCTGTATCTTCTTTATATGAGTCACAGGTTTCAGTAGAACAACTACAACACATGGTTATCCTACGTGGTAGGTCGTGGTATTTGCACCTTTTGAGCCGCATGATTTTTCACATAAAAATTATTGTGTTTATTTATTTCTTGTTTACTTTACGCTTAAGGAACATGGTAAAAAACCAAGTTCTTTAGTAATTCATATGGGCACTCAAACTAACAATTGGTATTAGATCGGGTTCTCTCATTTACACGGCTAACACCTAGAGAGATCTTGGAAGCAAGATGAGTGCTCCATACGGAATTAATGAAGGACAATCAACTACCAGCCTACCCCTGTTCAATGGAAAATATTACAGTTAGTAGAAAGCAAGAATGGAAGACTTCCTAACAGCTGAAGACTATGAACTATGGACCATGGTGATCCAAGGTCCTTTGATTCCTATCAAACAAAATGCACAAAATGAAACAGTTTCTAAGGACCCCTCTGAATTTGTGGCAACAAATTTCAGAATGATGGAGAAGAATGCAAAGGCTAAGAAAATCCTTATCTAAGAAGTTTGTAAGTACTTTTAAACCTCTGTAAATCCTTTACATGGACCTATGTGGACCAATGAGAACAAGGAGCAGATGAGGTAAGAGGTATGTGTTTGTGATTATTGATGATTTCTCCAAGTATACCTGGACTTTGTTTTTAGGATCCAAAGATGAAACCTTTGGTGTCTTATGTGTATTTGTAAGAATAATTCAACAAAATCTAGGATGTAATGTTTTTAAGTATAAGAACTGACCATGGAACTAAATTTGAAAATTTAAAATTCCTTGAGTTCTATGGCTCATATGGAATTGACCATAATTTCTCTGCACCTAGAACTCCACAAAAAATGGGATTGTAGAAAGAAAGAATGGATCCTTAGAAGACATGGGGAGGACCATGTTGATTGCTAGTGGACTGCCTAAGAATTTATGGGCTGAGGCAGTCAATACTGATTGCGACATGCTAAATAGATGCATGGTCCAACCCATTCATGAGAAAACTCCCTATGAGTTACTTCAAGGAAGAAAACCCAACATCACTCACCTTAGAGCCTTTGGGTGCAAATATTCTGTGCATAATAATGGGAAAGAAGCTCTAGGTAAGTTTGATAACAGAAGTGATGAGGGAATTTTTTTGGGTTATTCTCCACATAGTAAGGCCTATAAGGTTTTTAATAAAAGAACTATGTGTGTGGAAGAAAACATTCATGTTATTTTTTATGAATCTAACAATTTGGCTAAGAAAGGTATGCAGGATGAAGATTATGACATATGATTCACTAGTGATTGAGATATAAAGGAATTTGATGAATATGGATCTGAAAAGCACAAGGAAATTGACAGTGATCATAAGGAACAAGAAGAAGAAAGAACTACTCAAACTGTTGACCAGACTAATGAAGCCACACCCACTTAACATGCTCCTTTGGGTCACCCTCAGGTTAATCTTCTCTGGGTATACAGATCAAACTATGAAAGCATCAAAGCTCACATCCTCTTGAGAAAATCATCTCTGATCTAAATGCAGGGGTGCAAACTAGGTCTTTCTAAGAAATCTATGTGCACTCACAGCATTTCTCTCACAGGTTGAACTTAAGACCATCAAAGAAGCTCTAAAGGATCCAGATTGGATCATAGCCATGCAAGAAGAGCTAAATCAGTTTGAAAGAAGTAAGGTCTGGCACCTTGTACATAAACCCAAGAACAGAACTGTCATAGGTACTAGATAGGTGTTCAGAAACAAGTTAGATGAACAAGGAAATATCACAAGGAATAAAGCCAGACCGGTGGTTCAGGGATACAATCAAGAGAGAGCATTGACTATGATGAGATATTTGCACCTGTAGCTAGAATGAAGGCTACAAGAATGTTGATAGCCTTTGCTGCCCACATGGAATTCACTTTATACCAGTGTAACGAGTGCCTTTTTGAATAGGTACCTGAAGGAGAAAGTGTTTGTCAAACAAACTCCTGGATTTGAAACTGAAGAATTTCCTAACAATATGTTCAAATTGGATAAAGCTCTTTATGGTCTGAAATAGGCTCCTAGAGATTGGAATGAAAGGCTCTCAAAATTCCTCTTAGACAACAATTTTGTAAGAGGAAAGGTGGACAACACTCTATTTTTGAGGAACAAAGGGAAGAATATTCTGATTGTACAAGTCTATGTGGATGGTATTATCTTCGGGGCCACCAATGAAGCAATGTGCAAGGAATTTACTGAGATGAATGGAAATGAGTTCGAAATGAGCATGATGGGAGAATTGAACTTATCTCTGGGGCTACAAATCAAGCAAACACCTACTGGAACCATGATACATCAGCAAAAATATATCAAAGAATTACTGAGAAAGTTCAACATGGACCCCTCTAAGTCTATTGATACCCCCATTGCCATTGCAACAAAGCTAGACCTTGATGAAAAAAGGAAAAGTGTATAACAGAAGTTATATAAAGGAATGATTGGGTACTGTTGTACTTCATAGCAAACAGGCCTGATATAGTGTTTAGTGTAGGATTATGTGTAAGATTTCAGGTAAATCCCAAGGAATCTCACCTGAAGGCTGTCAAAAGAATACTAAGACATCTCAAGGGGACCCTAAATCTATGGTATCCTAGAGGGTACAACTTTGATCTAGTTGGTTATGCTGATGCTAACTATGCAGGTTTTCATGTTGACAGGAAAAGCACTTCAGGAACAACTAATTTTCTAGGTTCTTGTCTGGTGTCTTGGGGAATCAAGAAGCAAAACTCGGTGGCCTTATCTACAACTGAGGCTGAATATGTGGCAACAACATCCTAATATGCTCAATTACTATGGATAAGACAACAACTAAGGGACTATGGTATATTTATTGATTGTGCTCCCATTTTTTGTGATAACACCAGTGCCATAAACATTGTTAAAAGACCATGCCAGCATACAAGAACAAAGCACATTGACATTAGACATTACTTTCTCAAAGACAATGTTGAAAAGGGGAATATCTCAATTAACTTTTGTAAAACTGAAGATCAAATTGTTGATATCTTTACTAAAGCTTTGAGTAGGAATCACTTTGAAAGGAATAGATCAGAACTAGGTCTAATCAAATCCTCCCACTAAGTTGACTCCCAGTGATCGGTTAGGAATAACATAATAAGACGTAGATAATTAAGTACAATGTGTTTGATTTAGCTTTGTGCTTGTATTAAGCTCACACACTTGCTTAGAAAATCTGGCTGATAACTGTGTTGCATGATACTAATATGAAGTGCTAAAACTTTATTGCAGAAACGAATAAGGAGTTGCTAAGGAGTTGGTTCTTTGACTCATGTATGTGCCATATTGTCTTAAGTCACGAGGACTTTATATTCTAAAATTACTGCAATACTCAGACTTTTAATTTTGTTGGCATCACTTCTAATCTTCTTCTAGTCAAAGAGTAAGGGGGAATCCTTGTGCAATTATAGATCAATTACTGCTGAAAACCTTACAGTCAAAGTAATCGTTATAAGAGTCCCGTTAGAACTCAAATTCAGTCACATTATCTCTTCCAGTTAAATCAGGAGTAATTCCTTTAAAAGGCTCTTATGATCAGCTTCTCTAACCTCACTATTTCTCTCAAACCCTAAGCAAGAATCGAAAGCAATTATCATGAACTAACCCTTTCTTTCTCTTTTTCGAGTCTCTCATATGATCACCATGTCTTAAGCTAGTCAAACACCCTCTAAATCCAAATCATCAACTAACGCTGAAGCAAAACCCAAAATCTTGAAACCCAAATCGAAGAAAAGTTCCAAGCCTTCAAGACAACCCACACCCACACCTGCTCATTCTCCTTCGATATCATATACCTTCCTCATCCTCTCTTACTGTTCATGTTGTTCCTATCATTCCCACCTCCACTGTACCTCTTCCTTCATAAACAACTACCTATGCACCTGAGCTTCCTATGAAAAATACCTCTAAGTCAACAAAGGTCAAAGCAAATCCAAAAAAATCTGCCAAGAAAGTGCTTGAGGTTGCTACGCAAAGTGACACTAAAACCAAGGGATCTGTAATTCAGGGGGAATTAGTGTCAGTCACTACTAATAAGGTAAATCATCCTACTTCCAAGTTAGATATTTTGGTGTCTTCTATAGATGTTGCACCCCTAGATACTATCCCACCCACGAGTGAGAAGATATCAGCGGAGACATTCCCACTAGAAAAGGATGCAGGGGATCTAAGAAATGAGATAGATCTAATGGATGTGGACTATGTGGTTGAGGGGGGGAGGACGTAAAGAACTGGTGGAAAAGGAGGTTTCTGATGGCCTTGATTTTAGTTGCACTGAGGATAAGAAAGATGATGACGGTGAAAAAGAAGAAGAAGCTGTGAACATTCATGAGAAATATGATGCTCAAAATATAGACAATGAAGAAGAAAAGAGTGAGAATGATGGAGTATATAGAGATGAGAAGGAGAGTGATACAGAGGATAAGACAGGTGAACAGGCTAATAAATCTGCAGAAGAAGAAAATCAGAATGAAGAAGAGGAGGCTTCTGAAAGTGAGGGTGAGGATCAAGAAAAGCTGAGCGAGAGTGAAAGAGTTGATGACGAGAGTGAAGAAGAGGGGAATGTGAGTGATGAATCTAAAGGTTCCATGACAATTGGAAACACTGTCGTATCCCCTTCAGAAGAAATTGGTGAAAAGACAAGAGCTCAAGAAACTGGGTCTATGTTAACACCTTTCACTGGAGATGAAGAAGTTAGCAGTGATGAAGATGATATGCCACTATCTGACTTAGAGAAGAAGTCTAGAAAGACCACTGTGGAAGCTATAAAGATAGTAGTCTCAACAAGGAAAGGAGTGGTTCCTCCTGCTAGAACTCCCCTCACAAGGAGTAAAAGAAAGGTTGTTGATGCACAAATCATAAAGGAGTTGAGAAGTGCAAAGAAGACACAAAAGAAGGTTCCAATTGAGGAACTTGTTGTTGAGGTGGATGGAGAAGATGAATCTGACTCAGCCTTGCCAGCAAAGTCTGCTACACCAAAGAAAAAGGGAGCCAAAGTCACTAGACTTGCTACCTCTTCCACCAGGGCCAGTAGGGGTAAGACAAGAAATAATGTGCTAGCTGCAGTTGATCGAATCAAAAAGTTCAAGAACAGAAAAATGCTAAATGGGAAGATTCTTACGAATACTGATAAGAAGGGGATGGGTCAACTGGTTGAGAAACTTGAGCTACAGGGGTGGAAGCACATGTTTGTCAAAGCTTTCCCCCTAGTATTTGTTCCTGGTGTGGTAGTTCTATACAAATTTCACATTTGATGGGAAGGTGTTCAAGAGTAAGGTAGGGGACTTTGACATGGAGTTTGATACTGAAGAGTTGGGGCTGCTTCTGAATATCCCTTCTTTGGGATTTGAAAATTACTTGAAGAAGAAATGGTCAGCCATAGACAATGATGTTGACACTGATATTATGGTCACCAGAAAGTTCTCCCAAAAGTTTGAACTAGATGCTCTCTAGAAAGTGTACAAGACTGATATGACTCCGTTTCACAAGCTACCATTTTAGTTTGTCAACTCCTGCATTCTTCAAAGGTCTGAAAGAATGCATGAAGCTACTCTACTAGACATGGTTGTGATGGAACTTCTTGACATTGGTTGACCTATCAATCTTGATAGCCTGATGATTCAGCACATGGAAAGAGCTGCAGATACTTCCAACCAAAGTATGTTATACCATATGGTTTCATGTTGACTGAGTTATTTGAAAAGCTTAACATTGCCTTGCCTGAGCTTAAGTTTGGAAACCACAATGATGTTTTGGATGTTGTTATCCTCAAGCAGTGTGGCTCTGAGGAGATTAAGGCTAGAGGACCCACAGGATCTGTCATTCTTCCTGGGAGTAGTAGGGTTACAGAACTTAGCAAGAGGTTGGAGTAAGCTGTTAAAGAGAGTGTCAAGATTTGTGAAGACAATAATGAGCTAATAAAGGAAACAAAGCAACTCAGGGAAGAGCTCAGAAGAGACAAGGAGGCCCATGCTCAACATATTGCTACCCTTGCGAAAGTTTTGACCCCCTCTGCTTCTCACCCTTGAACCAGTTCTTTCCTAGTGTCCTTAGTTATTTTGCTAATCTAGTGATGTCTTATCTTTTGTTCCTTTTGTCTTAGTCTGAGTAGTTGGCAATATGCTTTGTTTATTTTGTTCTACTGATGAAGACAAGGCCCTTGGCTTCTTTTGGCACTACTTAATGTCTTCTATTGCTCTGCTTTACTGCTTTGTACTCTATTGGATCATCAGCCGAGTTTATTTGCCCTTTCTTATGTTTGTGTTATCACCTGTTTGGCCTTGAATCTTACATTGTCTATGCTTAGTGTCTAACATTCTTTTGTGTGTTTTCGATGATGCCAAAAGGGGGAAGATAAGGCTGGAAGTTGTTCTGATCATACATGACTATCAATAGTACTTATTGTGATTATCTGGTTCTTTGAGGTGATTATCTGGTTCTGATGTGCACAAAGTTTATCATCATCAAAGAGGGGGAATTTGTTGAATATTGAAGTTTTGATTGTAGACACGTGATTTTGACCCTCCCCGAGAATTTTCATATTTTTAGCGTGAATATTTGAAATTGGGTCTAATATAGCCATTTTAACTATTTTTACTTTATTTCGTCGCAAAAGAAAAATTACAAAAATATATATATAAATTTTAGTTTATGTATTTCTCATAAACTTGAAAAAAAAATACAAAAATTGTACTTTATTTTGGTACTTTATAAAAATTCAAAAATTACAAAAAATATAGTTCTATTAATGTTTTGTAGTCATTTTAATTTTGAAAAAATACAAAAAAAAAAACATTACTTTATTTTTTATCTTTATATTAAAAAACGAAAATTACAAAAAAAGTTTTATTAATATTTTGTAGCTATTTTAATCTTGAAAAAATATTAAAAAAGATATAGTTTTGTTTTAAATATTAGTCTTATTTTGGTAGTTGTTTTGCTTACATAGGATTAGTTGAGCAACGTCGTGTTCTTATTCTCGGGTCCGGACAAAAGAATAATATTCGGGTTCAAACTACCCGTTTTTAGGCCTAATTTTCAGACCTAGCCCATAATAATCCGAGTCCACCACACATGGGGGACGCGCGTGGGAAACGCGGACGGAACACCGTACACGGGGAACCCCACCACACGTGGGGGACACAAGTCTTGAACCCCACCACGCATGGGGGTCCATTTCCTTGGCAAAAGCTACAAAAGCACACGGATAGATTTAAAAAGGGGGGGAGGGATTTGAAAAGAAAGAGGGAAAAAGGAACGAGGGAGGGATCTGAAAACAGAAGTGAAAGAAGGATTCACCTTCTTCTTCATTAGGAAGGAACGGACAGATTTTTGGAGGAAAAAAACGTGCACTGTTGATCGTAAGAAAACCGAAAACCCTAACAAAACCCCACCCCAAAACCACCTGCTGAGCGAGCAAAACCCAGTAACCGTCGTCGACCAGCTTTCCCCCCCCCCGACGCCTGAACCACTAAACTCCACCGTCTCTGCCATTGCTGTTTAGTCTTTCACAAGCAGCTGCTGCTGCGTTTCTTCGTCGTCGCTGCCCACACGACCACTCCTCCTCCTCCTAGCTCCATTCAAACCATTTTCCGGCGATCCTCCATTAAATCCGTTGAGCAGCAGCTGTTGCTGCTGCGTCGTCACTGCCCGTCGACCCTACGTCCAAACGCCATAACCATCGTCATCACCTTCTTCGTCATTCAGCCCCATCGACCCTACCGTTGCTCGTCGTTTGGGCAGCAGCTATTGCTGCGTTGCTGCGTTGCCGAGCAGCTGTCGCTGCACTTCTTCGCCTTCGTCGCCAACGACCCCTTTCGCTTCATATTCACGTAACAGTTGTTGCGTCAAAAAGAAAAAAACAACAGCAACCAACCCCTCGGGTCGTTGACAGTCTTTGTCCGATATTTCTGTTTTTCGGTGAGGTCGCTTTTGCTCGTCGAGGTCCGGTACGTCGAGGTTGTTTTCCGAGGCGTCAAGGTCGGCCTACGGTTTGTCGCGTTTCAAGGATAACGCTGCCTCGCGGTTAGTTGTTTTTTTTTTCAGATTTGTTTGAGGCATTGTTTGGCATTTTCCCTCGTTTGCTTCAGTAGATTTTTTTTTTAGTTGTTCCCTGCTCATATGTATATGGTTATTCACTTGTTTTGTTTTATATGAGCATATGGTTGGGATTCTGGCAAAAGATGCATAATTATGCCTAGTTTTCCTTTTTTTGTTTTGTTTAAGTTTTGTTTCTAGCCTTGTATTATTAGGGAACATCGAAGTTAGGTTATAGATTTATTTTTACGTGATTTTACTCAATAGGCGTAGTCTAGTGCCATGCTCTTAGGAGTTGCGTAAATATGGGCTTAAACCGTTGGTAGGAGTAATCCTTTGAAATCAGAATCCGAAGTGTCATTTTAGCAAATTCTATGGTCATCGCAAAAGTAGAAAATCGCAGTTGTCTTAAGTTTGCCCTTAAATAAATAAGAATGAGATGAGCCTCGCCGAATAAAAATACAAATTGCGGGGCCCTCAGTGAATACTTGTTTTAAAATTACTTAGAATTCAGGAGAGCCGTTTAGCGAATTTCACGGCCTTTCCAAAATAATAACACGATAGTCTCTTTAGGTGCGTGTTTAATAATCTACTTTCTTAAACTTGGGTTTGCATTTCATGCGACCCAAATCCAAATTCCAAAACATCAAATAAAACATGTTCCGGATTGTGGGTGCATTTCATGTGACGCAGTCCAAAGACATGTTTTAAGCGATGTTCACATTCTTAATAATAACAATTATGAAAGCGGTAAAAAGTTAAAATTTGCACATAAGTTCATATTTGTATAAAATCAGATAATCAAGCCGAATATAACAGTTGAGCGACCGTACTAGAACCACGGAACTCGGGAATGCCTAACACCTTCTCCCGGGTTAACAGAATTCCTTATCCAGATTTCTGGTACGTAGACTGTAATATGGAGTCATTCTTTTCCTCGATTCGGGATTAAAATTGGTGACTTGGGACACCCTAAATCTCCCAAGTGGCGACTCTGAAAGAAATAAATAAATCCCGTTCCGATTGTCCTTTAATTGGAAGAAACTCCCTTGGCCCCTCGCGGGTGCGGAAAAAGGAGGTGTGACAGCTCTGGCGACTCTGCTGGGGACAAGACCCAGAACCACTGGTTCAGGGTTAGAAATTCGAGCTTAGATAAATTGTTATATTTGGTTTTATCTGATTTTTACATGTTTGAGCCTGATATGCTAAATGCTGCTTTTACCGCTTTGATATTACGTGAACTGTATATAAACTGTGCTGAAACCCCTATCCTTATGAGTCTTCTAAATCATGAAGAAGGGCGTACTTCGTACGACTTCTTTTCTGTGTAGTTTCAAATCCCAATTTAGAACGAGGTTCGGATAAGTTGTTAAGCCGGTGAAGCTTCTGTATTCCCGGTACGCTCCCCCTCGGCTCGAGCTGTCCGCTCGGGTAAGCCAGGTCTAGAACAAACACCCAGGTTTTGAACCTAGAATAACTCAGCTTCATGTCAGATCCCTAGTAGGAACGTTTATTTGCATCATGTGCATTTGACTTAGGGGACTCAACACAGGGGTTGGGTCCGTCTAGGACAAGCAACCTGAAAATAATAGACCATCTTTTGGCATCCTATGTGCTACATGTTGTATTTATTCAAGGGTGAATGGGTCATTTGGCGGACCAATGATATTTGCGGACAAATGACACTCCTTATCATGCTGATCACGTTAAATAAGAAAGTTGCACGATTTTTTAGATAAGCATGCTATTATGTTAATTAAGCACATTGGGAACATTGTGGAATTCAAGAAGCCTTGGTATTCCATATGTCCCCCATGCTTCATTTTTGGGAAAACCACATGGGGAACATTTGTGGAATCCAAGAAGTCTTGGAATTCCCTATGTCCCCCACGCTTCATTTTTGGGAAAAAGCACATGGGGAACATTTGCGAAATCCAAGATGTCTTGGAAATCCTTATGTTTTCCATGCCACATTTTTGAAAAATAATAATAAATATAAAAAAAATACATAAAAAAGCATGAAAATTCAAAAGATTTTGTATGTTTTCATCATTTTCCACAGATTAAAAAAAATCGTGAAAAAAGAGGAGAAAATAACAGTGTAGAGATATAACTATTTATTTTTAGAAAAAAAATCAATATCCAAGTAGTGTTGAAACTCTGCCGAAATTTGACAAATAATATTTCAAATTTGATTTTTGTCATAAAGAAGTCGGGTGACGCTGTTTTGTCAAAACATAGCCGAATATTCCCGACAGGGACGCCGGAAGGCTGACTTTGCATAAATAGCCACCTTCGGGTCATTTTTTAAGATTTGGGCCAGTTGACCCACACAGCCTTAAAAATCTTTGTCCCCGAGGCGTTGAAAGGCCGTGTTTGCAATATTGACTTTTCTAATTCGAAAAACGATAAAAAGAGTCATAAATAAGTCGGGTGATGCTGTTTTGTCATAAATAGCCGAATGTTCCCGAAAGGGACGCCGGAAGGCTGACTTTGCATAAACAGCCACCTTTTGGGTCATGTTTAGGATTTTTGGTCTAGTTGACCCACACAGCCTTATAAATCTTCATCCCCGAGGCGCTGAAGGGCCGTGTTTGCAACACCAGTTTCTTTTGTAGTTTGAAAAGAAGAAAAAAAACAAAGAGTCAGCGGTCAGGTGAATACCGTTTGAATTTTGTCATGATAAGCCAAGCCATATTCGGCCGCGTCTTAAACCGTTCTTGCCGAAATAAGCCTTAGAATATCTTTCAGTTGTCGAAAGGCTATTTTCGTAAAAGAACGGACAAGTTTGTAAAGTGTCAAAATAATCCTCCCTGGCCTCAAAATTCATGTGAGATTTGGAAGGGGCCACATTTGCAAAAATAACCGTCTGGTTGCATTTGGAAAACGGGGAAAGGAACTGGCCGTTTGCTTTTGAGTTTGTAATTCTTTGAGTAGAGTATGCGAGTTATTTGATTTTCGAGGCCGTTTGTTGTCTCTTGTCAAAAGTCTGTTAGTATGGTTAGTTTTTAAACTTTTGCAAGCAAGTTTGTTTTAATTTGAAAGTTGGAAATTCCCAAAAAAAAATGTGTGTTTATTATTGTTTATCTTTTATTGGTTCGAACTACGCAAGGTCTGATTCATGCGGGGTCATGATACGTAGGCAATCTCCATAAGATTCGACCACAACAAAAAGAAAAGCAAAAAAAAAATGAAAAAAGAGAATGAAAAAAAGAATGAAAAAAAGAAAGAAAAAAAAAGGAAAAAGGAAAAAATGAAAAAAAAATCGAAAAAAAAAGAAAAAGAAAAAAAAGATGTTGTCAATAATGAGGACCGACTGAGTCCATTCTAACCTGTTTTGTTTTGAATCCAAAGAAAGAAGGTGGTTGGTTTGTGGTAAGCCGGAAATACAAGATCCAAAGGCACGCTTTGCGGGGATCAGGCGTTATGACAGAAGCATTCGAGTCCTATTGGGAACTTGTTGACTAAGGGTGATGATATTGAAGTTGGCAATGGTCTGGCAATACTGATGCAAAGCTCAGTGGCTAAGATGTCAGTTTCGCTAGAGTGGGAGGACGCTCCGTTCCTTGGTTACCAAGAAAGAAACATTTGGTGGCTTATTTTGTTGTCATTTCTGTTGTCCGGATTATTAAGGTTGTAATTTGGATTTTGTCCTGTGTCAAACCTTCTTATCTTTCCATTTTGTCATAGCAGTTTGTTTTAAATTTTGTCCAGTTTGTGTTAGGATTTTATTCTGGTTGTTTTGTTTGTTTTATTATTCAAACCATTTCGCTGATAGTCTAATACAAAGCCGGTCTTTTGTTATTTCCAGTCGTCTTTTTGTTTAGTCCTTTTATCATTTCGTTCAATGCCGATTCTAGGGACATGACATGCGCACCTAGTTTGGGCCTAATCTTAAAAGTTAATGATAAAACCCTGGGAAGGTGATCAAAGCATTTAAAGGAAATAAGAACGGTTTGAGACTATTTGGATCCCGAGTCATGTGGAACTAGGGCAAGGAAAACACAAATAAAACCGTTAAAAGCAAGATTCGCCAAATTGGCAAGAGGGTCATTCATGATAATGAGAGTGTCGCCCAAAGGTGCTTTAGAAATGACAAAGGAAAAAGCAAATGTTTAACATAATTGTCAAGTCCAGCACCATCGGAAGAGACTATAAATCTATTGTTTAATTATGTTGTTTGCACTTGGCATGTCTTGAAGACTGGAATGACGAAGGCATTTTGTTCTGCTACCTAAACACTTTATCCTTCGCTACCCCTTTTGAGCCTTATTTATTTTCTTTCATACCGCTCGTTCGGAATCAGTAGCAACGAAGGAAAAAAAAGAGAAAGAAAGAAAACAACAAAACGAGAAAAGGCGGAAAAAAAAAAGAAAATAAAGAAAAGAGAAATGATAAAAAAAACAAAGGAAAGTCAAATGAAAACAGAGGAGTTGGGAACTACGTTTAACCTGATTCCTCAAAGAGGATACGTAGGCGCTTCACGGCTCGGTCATAGTTTTGAAAAAATGAAAAAAAAATCAATTAAGATATCCCCAAGCAAGAAACTGGGGCAGAGGTTGCGTTCGTTGTAAATAAATCTGGTTCCGAAAGTTGTAATTAATAACCCAGAATCGATGCACTTTTGAGCCTTTAATACCCTTTCTTTCTAGCCCTATCCAAAACCCACATTACGGTCCAAAGAAAGACCTTCTGATCAGTCTTCAAAAGATGTCAAGTCAGACAAATGAAGAGTCTTACCGGCGAACATAACATTCTGTTCCACAGCAGAAAGGACTCTAATCTCCAACAGAAAGAGCCATGTCGGCAACACTCCAAATCCCCAGCTGGAAAGTGATACAAATGAGAGAGTCTTATCGGTGAAAACCTTCACAGGCACCATAAGGCGATGAAAGATGAGAGAAAAAAAAAATGAGAGAGACTTGATAGTGAAAACCTTTTGGGCACTACAAGTCGAATAAGATTGAGAATCGGATGGGGAATTGCCAATTGAAGATCTTAAAAGATGATTGACAACGGAGGATAGGCCACATATGCATGTCATGACCATTAGAGTCGGTATCTGCATTTGATAGGTTTTTATAGTTTCTTTTGTTAAAGAGTCATCTTGTCCCTTTGTCCTTTTAGTCCGTTCCCTTTTATCTTTTTCCTTTCATAGAAAAAATTCCCCAATAGAGTCTGTTCGGTCAGAACAAGTGAGAAATGACTTCATAATCTTCCATCAACTTTCTAATTATGCAAGACCGAATCCGATTAGAACATCCAAATGGTCTAAGTCAGTAAGGAACAAGCGCGAGGCCAGTATCAATAAAGATATCCCCAGCAAAAGGGAATTAACCAAAGGATTGACGAGTGTCCAGAGGGATACCCTTGCCGAAATCAAAGGTTATAAACCTCAAGGCCAAGGCCCGTGAACAAAGCAAGGAGAGCAGTGAGCATGATTTGGGAAATTCATACTAGACTAAAAGGTCGGGGAAATGCCAGTTTCCGAGCTATGCCATAAAACAAGAGGGATATCCCCAGCAGAAAGGGATTATCCCCAGCAAATAATATCATCCCCAACAAGTAGTGGAGCGCAGAGCAAGGAAGAAGAAAGGGAAAACCATCCCAGTAGGAGTATCACAACCAACCACCATGTTTTAAACTAACAAATTTTGTTTGATTTAAAACAGGTAAAGGAAATGGCATTGATGCCAGAAATGCATGCACAAGGGATATTATCAAACTGGGGCAAAAAATTTTCCTTCCATTTAGAAAATTTTCTGGAAGTCAGGTACCCATTCGGGGAAGAATAAAGATAACTCCAGTCTCGAGGGAAGTGGTCTTAGAACCAGTGTTGCCCCCAACATAATAAGTTTCAATGAAGGAAGTTGTTCCCCAGCAAAGGGATGAAACTTGAGCTCAGAAAAAGCAAGAGGCCAGTCTCATTCCCAGCTGATAACATTTTACCCCCAATAGGTAAGTAAATAATTCCCCAACAGTGTTATCCCCAGGATATGTCGGGTTCATCCGCCCTCGAACAGGATATGTCGGGTTCATCCGCCCTCGAACAGGATATGTCGGGTTCATCCGCCCTCGAACAGGATATGTCGGGTTCATCCGCCCTCGAACAGGATATGTCGGGTTCATCCGCCCTCGAACAGGATATGTCGGGTTCATCCGCCCTCGAACAGGATATGTCGGGTTCATCCGCCCTCGAACAGGATATGTCGGGTTCATCCGCCCTCGAACAGGATATGTCGGGTTCATCCGCCCTCGAACAGGATATGTCGGGTTCATCCGCCCTCGAACAGGATATGTCGGGTTCATCCGCCCTCGAACAGGATATGTCGGGTTCATCCGCCCTCGAACAGGATATGTCGGGTTCATCCGCCCTCGAACAGGATATGTCGGGTTCATCCGCCCTCGAACAGGATATGTCGGGTTCATCCGCCCTCGAACAGGATATGTCGGGTTCATCCGCCCTCGAACAGGATATGTCGGGTTCATCCGCCCTCGAACAGGATATGTCGGGTTCATCCGCCCTCGAACAGGATATGTCGGGTTCATCCGCCCTCGAACAGGATATGTCGGGTTCATCCGCCCTCGAACAGGATATGTCGGGTTCATCCGCCCTCGAACAGGATATGTCGGGTTCATCCGCCCTCGAACAGGATATGTCGGGCTCATCCGCCCTCGAACAGGATATGTCGGGCTCATCCGCCCTCGAACAGGATATGTCGGGCTCATCCGCCCTCGAACAGGATATGTCGGGCTCATCCGCCCTCGAACAGGATATGTCGGGTTCATCCGCCCTCGAACAGGATATGTCGGGTTCATCCGCCCTCGAACAGGATATGTCGGGTTCATCCGCCCTCGAACAGGATATGTCGGGTTCATCCGCCCTCGAACAGGATATGTCGGGTTCATCCGCCCTCGAACAGGATATGTCGGGTTCATCCGCCCTCGAACAGGATATGTCGGGTTCATCCGCCCTCGAACAGGATATGTCGGGTTCATCCGCCCTCGAACAGGATATGTCGGGTTCATCCGCCCTCGAACAGGATATGTCGGGTTCATCCGCCCTCGAACAGGATATGTCGGGTTCATCCGCCCTCGAACAGGATATGTCGGGTTCATCCGCCCTCGAACAGGATATGTCGGGTTCATCCGCCCTCGAACAGGATATGTCGGGTTCATCCGCCCTCGAACAGGATATGTCGGGTTCATCCGCCCTCGAACAGGATATGTCGGGTTCATCCTCCTTCGAACAGGATATGTCGGGTTCATCCGCGCTCGAACAGGATATGTCGGGTTCATCCGCCCTCGAACAGGATATGTCGGGTTCATCCGCCCTCGAATAGGATATGTCGGGTTCATCCGCCCTCGAACAGGATATGTCGGGTTCATCCGCCCTCGAACAGGATATGTCGGGTTCATCCGCCCTCGAACAGGATATGTCGGGTTCATCCGCCCTCGAACAGGATATGTCGGGTTCATCCGCCCTCGAACAGGATATGTCGGGTTCATCCGCCCTCGAACAGGATATGTCGGGTTCATCCGCCCTCGAACAGGATATGTCGGGTTCATCCGCCCTCGAACAGGATATGTCGGGTTCATCCGCCCTCGAACAGGATATGTCGGGTTCATCCGCCCTCGAACAGGATATGTCGGGTTCATCCGCCCTCGAACAGGATATGTCGGGTTCATCCGCCCTCGAACAGGATATGTCGGGTTCATCCGCCCTCGAACAGGATATGTCGGGTTCATCCGCCCTCGAACAGGATATGTCGGGTTCATCCGCCCTCGAACAGGATATGTCGGGTTCATCCGCCCTCGAACAGGATATGTCGGGTTCTGTTTTATATGAGCATATGGTTGGGATTCTGGCAAAAGATGCATAATTATGCCTAGTTTTCCTCTTTTTTTGTTTTGTTTAAGTTTTGTTTCTAGCCTTGTATTATTAGGGAACATCGAAGTTAGGTTATAGATTTATTTTTACGTGATTTTGCTCAATAGACGTAGTCTAGTGCCATGCTCTTAGGAGTTGCGTAAATATGGGCTTAAACCGTTGGTAGGAGTAATCCTTTGAAATCAGAATCCGAAGTGTCATTTTAGCAAATTCTATGGCCATCGCAAAAGTAGAAAATCGCAGTTGTCTTAAGTTTGCCCTTAAATAAATAAGAATGAGATGAGCCTCGCCGAATAAAAATACAAATTGCGGGGCCCTCAGTGAATACTTGTTTTAAAATTACTTAGAATTCAGGAGGGCCGTTTAGCGAATTTCACGGCCTTCCCAAAATAATAACACGATAGTCTCTTTAGGTGCGTGTTTAATAATCTACTTTCTTAAACTTGGGTGTGCATTTCATGCGACCCAAATCCAAATCCCAAAACGTCAAATAAAATATGTTCCGGATTGTGGGTGCATTTCATGTGACGCATTTTCACAACGTTGCAATTCCTTGTAGAAAATAATAATAACAATTATGAAAGCGGTAAAAAGTTAAAATTTGCACATAAGTTCATATTTGTATAAAATCAGATAATCAAGCCGAATATAACAGTTGAGCGACCGTGCTAGAACCACGGAACTCGGGAATGCCTAACACCTTCTCTCGGGTTAACAGAATTCCTTATCCGGATTTCTGGTACGCAGACTGTAATATAGAGTCATTCTTTTCCTCGATTCGGGATTAAAATTGGTGACTTGGGACACCCTAAATCTCCCAAGTGGCGACTCTGAAATAATTAAACCAATCCCGTTTCGACTGTCCTTTAATTGGAAAAAACTCCCTACGCACCTCGCGGTGCCGGAAAAAGGAGGTGTGACAGCTCTGGCGACTCTGCTGGGGACTTAACCCAGAACCAGTGGTTCAGGGTTAGAAATTCGAGCTCATATAAATTGTTATATTTGGTTTTATCTGATTTTTACATGATTGAGCCTAATGTGCTAAATGCTGCTTTTACCGCTTTGATATTACGTGAACTGTGTATAAACTGTGCCGAAACCCATCTCCTCTCTGAGTCTTCTAAATCATGAAGAAGGGTGTACTTCGTACGACTTCTTTTCTGTATAGTGTCAAATCCCAATTTAGAACGAGGTTCGGACAAGTTGCTAAGCCGGTGAAGCTTCTGTATTTACTTGTGTTGAGTACTTGTATTGTATTCTTCCCAAGTCATTCTAGTGAATGTGTTTTAGGTAATTGGATTGTAATCAAGTGTCAAAAACAATCAGTGAATTGGAGTGAGTATTTTGATTTACAAGTTAGAGTAATTTTTGAATCAAATAGGAGTTGCAGGAGTACTGGAGATTATTTAATTACGGTCCTGTAATTGATACATTTTGGCTCAGTATTTTAGTGGAGTTGGAGCTGAAAATCCTACGTGGTAGGTCGTGGTTTTTGTACCTTTTGAGCCGCGTGATTTTCACGTAAAAATCGTTGTGTTTATTTTATTGCTTGTTTACTTTACGCTTAAGGAACACGGTAAAGAACCAAGTTCTTTAGTAATTCATACGGTTACTCAAACTAACAGGTAGGTTGTCTACATCAATACCCCTTGAAGTACGGTTTTTTTTCGGATCCTGCGTGAACGCAGAAAGCCTTGTGCACAGGCTGCCCTTTAGTCTATCAACTTCACCTATATTTGTCGAACATAATTGGTCCAAAGTCTGGATAAAGGAAGAATACCAGTACAAATGGACGACTAACTTAAAACTAATCAATTTACGAAGAATCCTCTAGCTACATTGGTTGTATAGCAGTCCAAAAGATGCATTGTAGTATGAACTTGAGATATATTTAACTATCCCCCAACAGATTGACAAGCAAATTGTGTTAGTTATCCGAGAGAAAGCAACAAACAATCATCAATGAGATGCTAATAACACATAATATTCATTGCTGAGACATACTGTAGTTGATATTTGAATCATTCACATACATAACCATACCCGTTTCTCGGCTGGGAAGCATCATGAGAGAAGCCATAACCAGAAAACATGATATCGTTATCATGAGTCTGGTCCCAAGTGCCGGTAATTATATTTGCGCAATAGCTAGTTAAGTAAATCAAGTTGCAATTAGACAAAAAAAATATTACGAATGGTTGTTTCATCGATCTAAGGGAGATTCAATCAGTTATTTGAGCACTTCAACTTCTACTTCACTAGGGTCAGTAGCCTGAATCTCCTAGTGTACGCCTTCTACCTCCCTCCTTTAACCTGTCCTACAATAATATATAAATGAAAAAGCAACTACGAATGTATGTCTTAATTTTGGATTTATTTGAATCAAATAAA
Organism: Nicotiana sylvestris; assembly: GCF_000393655.2. Lineage (NCBI taxonomy): Eukaryota > Viridiplantae > Streptophyta > Magnoliopsida > Solanales > Solanaceae > Nicotiana > Nicotiana sylvestris. Next base: position 25,378,628 of record NC_091057.1, read on the forward strand.
AAAGTAATACGTATATAGTCAAAACCACATGTTTTGTCTCTTTCCTTTTATGGCGGAAATCAAATCCCATGTAAAGAAAATTCTCGAATTTTGACTGCTCAACAATTGAAGAGTTTCTGATTAATTATTATTTTTCGTTTGCGGGTATTAGATTTTCTCCTATCGAGGTCACTATTAGGGGTCGTTTGGTAGGAGGTATTAGAAAAAATAATGCAAGCATTAGCTCAATACCTTGTTTGGTACACTTTTTCAACATGTGTATAACTAATATTTGTATTATTTATACATCATACTTGGTATTATCTTATGCATTAGTAATGCATAGAAAACTATGGCATTAGCAATACCAATGCTATTAATGCATGCATTAGTATGTTTAAAGACAAAATTGTCCTTAAAGTCCTTTAAAGCTAGAGAATATGGAGGGCATTTTTGTAAACTACTATTTTTCTTAAAAATTATGCATTGCATTATAATTTTAATACATCACACCAAATAATGGATAAAAAATAATATATGCGCAACTAATGCTTGCATTGCTAACACATGCATTACTAATACACCTTGTTCCGCATTATTCTTATACATTTTACCAAACCACCCCTTAGCCTCTTAGGTGAAAAAGGACAAAAAGTAAACTTTAAATAAACAAGTAGATAAGATTGAACTATTGACGCATTGAAAATGTAAGTCAAATAGTAACATAATTTACTTTTGGAAGTTAGCTATCTAGGCCCCTCAATTTAGAATATTTTCACCTAAGCCATCTAAGTTCTTATGCAAATTTAGCCGACAGTTTTCGGTTTAAGAAAAAACGTACTGTATCTTTTTTTTTTTCTCCAAAACAAAGACGTCATATTACTGCATCAATTAACAACAAAGTATAAATGTACTCTTTGCATCCTGGACAATTCAAGTTGGGAAAAACTTCTCCCACAAGATGTCCTTCGACAAAGAAATAAAAAAATTTAGTTAAACTATGAGCTACTTTGTTTAACTTCCTTGGAATATAAAAAAACTTGACGGGATCAAACATGCTTATATCTTCCAAATGTCTTTACACAATACTTCTATCTCCCATGAAGTAGCCACCTGTTTTTGGATCATATCAACAACATTTTTTAGCATCAGATAAAATCTTCACACTTTTCCATCCAAGAGTAATAGCACATTCAAGTGCCTTTCTTATGGCAATCGTCCCAACATACTGAATTGGGGATCCATGGGCATAAAGCAGTTTTTCAAGGCTATTCAAAGCCGCAACACTAATACTCGCATCACACTGTAATCATAAATCTGTAAATAATAAAACATCATCTTGAAAATTTGTTAGTTTAGGCACAAACTCATTTCCAGTTGAACTTCGTGCAGCGAGGCAACTAGTTAATAGATCTTTATATTCTTCATACTCAAAAAGAGTTTTAAAAACAATATCAATTTGCTCTAACATTTCCTGATTAAAGCACCAAGCATTCCTACCTTTCCAAATTTGCCACATAATATTAACACTCAAATATAATAATTCTATAGATTCAGGAAAATGCTTATCATTTAAGAACAAGTTGTACCACCACACAGAAAAGTCAGTTATGTTTTCAATACCAGGCCAATTAATAGGACTTTGTTTCCATACAAGCTGAGATCGGGGACATCTAAATAGCATATGTTCTACATCTTCACTTTCGAGACCACAAATCTTACACGTTTTATCCAGGTTCTGTAATTTTTTAGCTAAGGTATAATTAACGGGCAAAGAGTTAATCACACACTTCCTTAGAAAATGTTTAAGTTTATTTTTAATTTCTAAGTTCCATAAAGAATCCCAGAAGCTTTTATGAAAAGAATGACAACTCGCCTGGGCTTCCGGATTCCTAATAGTCTTACCCGCCAATCCTTTGCTAAATAGTAGCCTGACTTAACTTCATAGTTTCCAGATTTTGAGTGATGCCATAGTAATCTATCATTAAGACCTATGATGGATATTGGAATAGACAAAATTACATCTACATCTTCAAGTTCAAAGGTCGTACTTATCTTATGAAGTTTCCAGGTATGCGTATATTTGTCAATTAAGTCGACAACCTTAACATCTAAATTGTTTTGCATTTGAATACTTTTTGGAGTAAAACTATTATTTCTTGGAATCCAAGGATCAGTTCAAACATTTATATTTTTTCCATCAAAAATCCTCCACCTTAGTCCATTAACTAATAGATCTCTTCCCCACAAAATACTTCGCTAGATCCATGATTCAGTAGATGATGTAGAAGTATCAAGAAAGTTGAGTGTGAAAAGTATTTGCTTTTAAGTACTCTTACTAACAACGAATCCGGGTACGACAATGTACGCAAGCTTATTTAGCTAACAAAGTCATATTGAAAGCCTTTAAATCCCTAAAACCTAAGCCCCCTCTTGATTTAGAATCACACAATCTTTCCCATTTCCCAAAATGCATCTTTCTTTTATCCTCGGTTTGTCCCCACCAAAAGTTAAAAAAAGAGATGTAATCTCCTTGCACAGACAATCAGGGAGTTGGAAGCAAGACAAGGCATAGGTAGGGATTGATGCAAGTACATATTTAAGCATTACGTCTTTCCCTTGTTTCTCTGCTGTACTTAAAAATTTACCCTTCCATCCTTTTATTTTTGTCTTGACTCTATCCTTAATAAACTCTAACATCTTTTTCTTTGAGCGTCCCACAATAGCTGGGTAATCCTAAATACATACCCATCTCATTTCTTTGTTGTTGTCCAGGTAAGGAAAATATCTCTACTTTCTCCTCCTCCGTTATATTTCTACTAAAACAAATAGCTGATTTATCTAAATTAACCACTTGCCCAGAACTTTGCTCATACTTTCTTAGAATCTCAGCTGCATGGACTGTATTGTGAGAGTTAACTGAACAAAATATAAAAGAGTCATCTGCGAAAAATAAGTGAGTTAAGCTCAGCTCATGTCTATTTAACTTTAGACCTTGAATTTCATTTTGAGTTTCAGAAATCCTCAATAAAGTAGATAAACCTTCTGCACATATTAAAAATAGATAAGGTGATAGCGGATCTCCTTGTCGTATTCCTCTAGTCGGCCTAACTGATCCAACTACCTCCCCATTTATATTAAAACTATAGGTAGGGGTAGAAATACAATGCATAATTCATTCTACAAATTTGGCATGAAAACCCATTTGCAAAAGCATTTTTTGGATATATATATATATATCCATTCAACTCTGTCATAAACTTTTGACATATCCAATTTCATCGCCATAAATTTCTCTCTACCTCTGCGTTTATTTTTTAGAAAATGCATAAATTCATGTGCTAAAATAACATTATCAGTTATTTGTCTATGTCCAACGAAAGCTCATTACACAACTATTGACATGTTTTACATTATTGGCGAGCTTACCCACCAGACAGCATTATTTATGCTTTCCATCATTAATTTAATATTATGAGAAATCAACCTTAAATTGACTAATTTTAAGTTGATCATCAATATATTATATCCTTTATTTTCTGCAACAGAGCAAGCTCACACAAGCAACTGTAAAATTGTTACGAGGTCACGAGTTCAAGTCATGGAAACAACCACTAACAATTATATTAGGGTAGGTTGACATCATACCCCTTGGGCGCAGCCCAACCCCGGATTCTGCATGAACACGGAATACCTTGTGCACCGGACTACCCTTTAGTTAATCAACTTCACCTATATCTGGCGAACACAATTGGTCCAAAGTCTGGATAAAGGAAGAATACCAGTACAAATGGATGACTAACGTAAAACTAATCAATTTACAAAGAATCCTCTTACTACATTGCTTGTATAGCAGTCCAAAAGAGGCATTGTAGTATCAACTTAGGATCTATTTAACTGTCCCTCAACAGATTGACAAGCAAATTATGTTAGTTATCAGAAGGAAAAGCAACAATCAATCATCAATAAGATGCTAAATAACACATAATATTCATTGCTTAGACATACTGTAATTGATACTTGAATCATTCACATACATAACCATACCCGTTTTTCGGCTGGGAAGCATCATGAGAATCAGAGAACCCATAACCAAAAACACGATATCATTATCATGAATCTGGTAATCAGCATCCCAAGTGCCGAGTTATTTACCCCATAGGTAATTTGTGCCATGAGGAGGTATTGCACAATAGGTAGTTAAGTAAATCAAGCCTTTTAAGTTGTAATTAGACAAGAATATTAATGGTTGCTTCATAGATGAGTTTCAATCAGTTAGCGCGTTCTTTGAGCACTTCAAGTTCTACTTCAGTAGGGTCAGTAGCCTGAATCTCATAGTGTATGCCTTCTAGCTCCCTTCTGAACCTGTCCTTAGATGTGGCGTACAGCATCTTCGATCTAATGCGGGAAACAGAAGGAGACCTAAAAAAGAAGATGGATTAGCATGCCACTTCTTTCATAATTAAGTTATAGTAATGAAACGGTTAACCAATGTAAACATACAGAAAAGGCATGATTTGAAAACATTTTCCTACTTTCATCTCTGTTCTGTTTCTTGTTCTGTTTTAGTTATGAGTGATGGGACAAGGAAAAGAAGGTCCAAGAATTTTGCAATAAGAAGATAACAATCCGTTTTAGATACAACACTTACATCTAGGATATACGAAGGTAAAACTCATGTTTTTGGAAGGATATATATTGAGAATATACGACAGAAAAGGAAAATTAAAAGAACTTAACGAAATAAATGAACACATATCAGTTAGAACTTATAATCCTAAATCATACAGAAACAATCCTTAGTTAAAAACAAGAGACTTGAATGAAAAGCCAATATTAGCCGGATTAAATATCTATGACAGGAAATGTAAATATGTTAAACGGGCGAGGCCTTGCACTGCAATGCCACAAAGAACCAATCATGGTTGAAGCAGATCATGTTAAGCTGAAACTTGAAACTTCAAGATTAAAGGCAAAGAATAATTTCCATAAATCTTCAGCGCTTGTCCAACAAACTTTTTTAACACACTTATCCTGAAAAAGAAACATACTTTTGTACACTCTACCCATCACATGAAGGCTTTCTTCACCCTTCTGAAACTTCTACATATAATAATCTGCAGCGTATTTAAGCATATTTGCAGAAAGAGCGATATGTACCTAACTAAGCCCCAAAAACAATTGTCGTATATGAAATGTTAGGCAGATACTACACACAAAAGTTGTAGGGAATATGAATCTTCTTAAAGACCCTGCATCCAACTCTTCTTCGCCTTGATTTTTCTTGACTGCAAAGTATTCTATACAAAAGATATTGTTCCTCATACACATCAGCTATTCCTTTGTTGGTCAGATTCACCTTTTCGCAGTATATGTAAACAAGTCTGTCTTAATCATATGGCTATTCACACTACTAGAACATTTCCTCAAGAACCTGACATTAACTTTGCAGTTACCTCAAGTATCTAACCACTACAGCTATACAACTTTCTTTTTCAGAATTCCCTTCTTTAAAACCTAAGCCACATCCACAAACAGTCTACCGACCTCTCCTCTCTCTATGTTTAAGTCGACTGCTTCAGCCATCACTGGTACTCCCTTAACAATGGTACTATCATACTGGCAATTCACATCATGATGGGCTAGTTATATTCCACAAAGGAGAAAAACTATTCCCATCTAATTTTTCCATGTTGTTTACTAACTATTCACATCTAATTTTTCCACATTGTTTTCCATGCTGTTTTACCTATTACTCACTCAATTGGCTAGACACAAATGTTAGATACTCAAAAAAATTAAAGTGCCGGCTCTCTGAAAATCATTAATGTGACTTCACAGCATTGTAGATAATTAGAACCAATTTTCAAGGTAAATGAGAGCAGAATGCCCTTTGCACATACGGATTAAAGTTACATCAACATTCACAGAGGACTGTGTAAGCAGATGTAAAGAGTCTAAAACTAGTACAATTTCCAATTCAAGATGCACACCAGTCTTTGACAAAAATCCAGTTATACATGTTCTGGCTGAAATTATGACATACCAGGCAAAGAAGAAAATCTTGCTCTTTTGGCAGTTCTCAGATGTCACGAAATCGTAATCATACACCGCATATCGGCAGTCATTCTCAGGAAGAGCTGCAGTGAAATCATCATAGCTCTCAGCTGGACCTCCAGTTTTCTCAACCACAACCTCATTTTTCTTCTCGTCAATCTTAAATATCACATATCGATGCACCTTCTTCCTTTGCAGTTCCATGTATGTAGCTTTGCTGTGATCAGCAATCCCCATGCCAGAGGATGCATTTGTCTATGAACGTAACAGATGGTCAAAAATTTTGCTCCAAAGAGAACCAAAGGCATTATAGAATAAAGATTGTACAGTATTGTCCAATCACCAGACTCAACAAATACATTTCGAACATGATAATATAATCAAGCAAATGTTAACAACAAGCGCTGCTACTAAGAGCTTGTAAGAGTCGGCCCTCACTTTACAATCTCATAGTTTGTCTAGTAAGATGAAAATAGAAATATAACAGACTAAGCCTTCCAGTGAATTTCTTTTCATCAAATCCCTCCAGAAGTCGGACTAAGAAAATCAAAGAATGAATTTTCTAAATACATTGGTGTACTGAATCCAATTATGAAATGTGCACTTTGCACACCTACCCTCGCCAGGGGCGGATGCAGCATCGCAGTATTGGGCTCATCTGAATCAAGTACTTTTGAAGTGGAACATAAATATATGCGTAAATATCGACAACAAATAGCAGATTTAAACCCATAATGTTAAAAATATCATGGGTTCAATCCTTAAAGGTGGAACCCATAGAGCTTAAATCCTATATCCGTCTCTAACCCTCGTGACTGACTCGCAGCCCTGACAAGCAGCTTGTTTGGATGGTTGTTACATGTCATTTCATAATGTATTGTATTGTTTGATGAATACAACGTTTGAATAGATTGTACTATCATTTACCGTCGTTTCATGATGTCACACACCTATAGTACAAAGAATAAATCCGCAACATTATTAAGAAAAAATAGGATACGGAATAGAATTATTATATAAAAAGATAGGGTAAAGGATAAAATATGATTATTAATAACAAGGAAGGGCAAGATAAAAGAAAAAAGCAAGTCAACAACACACCACAACACTCCAATCCCATAACTAAAATCTGACAACTTTATTCAATACAGATCAATGTGATCAACTAACTCCTAGGAAAATCAACACACCCAAGTATGTGAATCAGTCTTAATTTTACACTCCATCACTAAGATCTTACTAAATTTAACTTCATCCATACATAACAATTACAAGAGCAATGAAAAACAGAGATTTCTATCAATCGAATTAAGCAATTTTATACTAAAACAGACATTCAGAAAGTAAACAACAAGGGAAAACAGATGAGTAATCTGATCATGCAAAGGTAAATCAGAATCCAGATCTATCAAACAGATTTAAGAAAAAAAAAACTTACCCCACCCCGGATTCTGAAAGACATGGTAGAGAGAGAGAGAGAGAGGAAGGAGTATAGACAGCGTACAAAGAAAAATGAAGTAGAATCGGACGCAGCCACTGAAAGAAAAAGAAACGAACCTTTTTTCTTTTTGAAAAAAAAAAAGAAATATTTCGTCATATTAAACACTGACGTAGTACTTTTTTCAAACGAAGTCATTTTGCAGTTTGAGGTTTTTTTTTTTTTTTTTTAAACATTGAGATTGACTTAATATGAGAAAATAATAAAGTGCTTTTTCATTTAGAAAATGATATACTAACAGTAGGGGTGTACATATGTCGAGTTGGTTCGGATTTTACAATTACCAAAGCAAACCAATTGTGTCGGGTTATTAAATCTAAAGACCAAACCAAACCAATTAAACTCGAGTTTTTCACTCTCGGGGTTTCTCGAGGTTTTTTCGGGGGTTTTTCCGGTAAAATTTTCGTAGAACAAAACATATAAATTGTGCTCAAAATAATTCTTTAATCCTAGTAAGATACAACTATATAAAGTATTTTCCAAGAAAATAATATAAAATATGAGATGTATCATGGCATTATCCTAAAATATTCAACAATAAAGACAATAAAATTATGTAATATAAATATTGTTAATTAAAAAGTCATAATAAAAATAAACATAATCTAAAAGTACTAAGTCATGCTAAAATAAGTAGACTAATAAGGGAGTATTAATTACATGACTAACCGCTAAAGAAAAAATAAAAATAGGTTATACATTTTTATCTAAATTATTGCAAAACAAAAAATAGATATTCAATACATTCTCGTTCCTAGTATTGAATTGAATGTTTTTTGTTAGCATTAGTATTGATTTGATTTGGTTTGAGCTTTTGTTAGCATTATTTAATTTACTAATAATGTTAATGGCTATAAAACTTATTGAAACATTTAAAAGTTCTAAGTCCAGCATTGAAAGAATACCTTAAAAGATAAAATTATGAAAAATTTAAAGAAATATTTATAAATTACATCACAATAAGTATATTTATATATTAAATATATCTAAAATTTCTATATATGTAATGTCGGGTTGGTTTGGTTTCGGTTTGACTTTCTTTAGTTAAAACCAAACCAAACCAATTATGGTCGGGTTTTTTTTTCAACACCAAACCAAATCAAACCAAACCATATTCGAGTTTTTTTTTCTCGGATGACTTGGATTATCGGGTTGGTGCGGTTTGTCGGTTTCCTCTGTACACCCCTAACTAACAGATTGTAAATTTTAGAAACTTTGATTATTTGGACAATGTTAACGAGCTGCATTAAGTTACTTTACGAACGTCAGTCAACTTCATCCATGTGAAACGGATTCGATGAATTTAAATAAATAATTGATTGAAACTTGAAAATATAATTATCATTTATTTGAGGATTGAGTGATAAACTGTTAATTTCACTAATAAGTTGTTAATTTTAATTTGAGAGGTACAATGGTCGGCATTTAACTAAAATAAATATTCTTTTTTCTTAATCTCAAGTCTCAATTTTGGTCTAGTGCAAACAATATGTTGTGGCTAGTAAGAAACTTTGCTCAAGCTAGAGTTCGATCTGCTAGCAAAATCAATTATTTGAGACCATATTAACTCTTGCTGAAGTTCTTAACAGCTTGTTTGGATGGTTGTTACCGGTTGTATCGTATCGTATTGTTACTTTAAATACAATGTTTGTTTTTATTGTTACTTAAATTTTATTGTATCGTATCGTTAAATCTGTCGGTACGTAACGATGAAATGTGTCACTTTATGTAACGACCGATTTGGTGTGGTCGCATCGTTTCCTTGTATTTTTCTCTCAATCTCACCATTCATTATTATTAAATAATTTTATTTATCATTTACCCTACCTTTTTATATACCATCTCATAATTTTTCTTTATAATATTGCAAGTTTATTCATCATATTACTGGTGCACGATACCATGAAACGACGGCAAAACGACACAATCTATCCAAACATTGTATTCATCAAACGATACAGTACAATACAATACAATACGATATGATACATTATGAAACGTTGTGTAACAACCATCCAAACAAGCTGTAAAATGTTATTCTTATTCCAAGGTTGATAAATCAATTTAAATGATGGGGATTACTCTCTTGCTTGAGTAGGTCGGTCTTAATTTTCTTGTACATCTGTTATGATATTAATGTCGTGACATTCTAATAGTATTTTGTAATTTCAAGGAGGAATCCATGGTCCATTAAAAAAGCACAATGCATTGGAGAAGGAAATATGGGTATAATTCATAAATACCTATTTTTTAGCCCCTTAACTGAAGAAGAGTTAGTGTTTAAGTTTCACAAGTAAAACAATGGCTACTTTTCAAAGACATGACTATAAAATAACCAGCGGATGTTGGTTTTTTCTTGGAATAGTTACACAAATGGCCGGCTAGATTCAATAAAGAAAATTTTACCTCTTATAGCAAAATTTTACACCCTATTTATTATAAATAAAAACTCTTTTAAGTTATTATTTTCTATAGCTACCTTTTAGATTTTATACCAAAATTTCTATTATGGTCACTTCCCTCCGTTAAGTCATTAAATATGTTGTCTAATATTTTTCTCTCATTCGTCCAGTTTATTCTCTCCCAAAATCACCGCATAGTATCTTATTTCTCTCTCCACGATCTCTCTCTCTCCTCTCTCTATGCGACGTGGAGACCTAGCAGCTGCCATGGCCGTTTTCAATATTTTTTCTCCAAATTTCTCTCCCCAGCTCTCTCCTTTATCAGCGCCATTGTCTCCCTCAATTTTCAATATTTTTTGCTCCAAAAAATTGTGGTAAGTGTTAAAGTTCTTTAATTTTTGACCCGTTAAAGCTTCTTCTTTTTCTCTTCAACAGTTTTTTTTAAAATATTCACCATTGTTAGGTTTTCTGAAGAATACCCACTAAAGCACTCAATTTCAAACGGTCATCTTTCGATTTGCAAATCACTCAAGAGGAACCTGTATTTGCAGGTCCATCAGCAACCATTGAAGTCGAAAGAAGAACAAAAATATGCAATGACTCTAATTGTAGATGTATTTATATGTATTCGAGTCCGAATACATTGGTTTTTAGTTTGTACAGTTGTTTTCTCTTCTTGTATTTATATGTATTCGATAAGGCATACAATGATTTTTATTTTGTACAACGATTTTTGACTGTTGCATTTAGATGTATTTATATTAATTTGAGTTCATACAATAATATTTTTAAATACATTGTTAGTACTATTATTTTGATGTTATTCATCAATTAGTTATGCATTCAATCTAAATGTATTCATCTGTATTTTCAACCTAATAGTATCCAACTGTATTTAAAACAACAATACAGTAAAATACAATAAAATACTCTCAATACAAATAGAAATTCAATGAATACAACCAATGAAATATACTCAATAAAGCAGTAATACCATGTATTAGGAATAAATAAAATATTGTGAATAAAAAAATAAATCTGAATATATTGAACACAACTATTAGATACAACAGAATATAAGCACTAGGTTTATTATAAAATATGCAGGCAGTAGGCTACTATTACAGGTTGTATCCGGCATAAATACATGATGTATTCATATACAGAAAATCGAATACAAACATTAGGTTTATTATGAATCTCGAACAATGTCAGGAAAAAAAATCGAACTGTATCAAAAAAAAGAGGGACCGAAACTCTGAAGAATACTCTGTTTTTTGGTGTTTAGCGTCTGATAAATTTTCTCATTAATTGGATTGATAATGTTGTGTGTTATAATTGATTTAGGTGAGTTATATTAGGAGTGTATCTCAATAAATTAGCAGATTTTCGTTATTAAATAACTGGAGACCTGTTATTACATTGTATTCATAAATACATGGTATGAATACATGTCAATACAGCCGCTAACAACTGGACTGCACTATTTTTAGCCGATTTTTTTTATTGTATTCATAAACACAGTAGCTTGAATACATCGAGTACATTACCATAACAACTTAAAGGCAGCTACGGAAAGTAATTATGTATATGATAACTATAGAAAGTTAAAAGCCACTAAACAATAGTCCTGAAAATTCCTCTTCAATAAATACATGTGATTGCCTCATAATAACATGCCCATTAACAACCTAGGCTCTTTACCCGTAAAAATTGCACGGGCGCGACCAAATAACCTATACTCATTTTTTTAAAAACTTTTAACTTGTACCCACTTTTTAAATAACTTTAGCCCCCTTTCTCCTCTTTCGTTTTCTATTTCTTTTAATGTAGAAGCTAAGATCTAACAATCCGGAGTCTTGATACCAAAATCAGAAGGGGAAGCAGGACTTTAAACTTTAGGCTCTGTTCCAAACAGAACCATTTCCTCACTCAAAAGAAGAGCAAGTTTAATACCTTCTGATTTCAACTTATCATTTACTAATAAAGTTGACTGCTTTCTGTCCATATAAGTGATTAGATTTCCGCAGTTTCTATCATAGCCAAAAGGGTTGCCAAAAGTGAACATTTATTTGCCGTCAAGAATGGATTTTGGGCTATTAATTCCAGCTTCAACTACATCAGATAAGCTTCTGGTGAGAAATCCATTAAAAATTCTTGAAGAAATGGGTGGGCTTGTATGATTTTTGGTGGGAGATATTGGAAATGAAGTAGTGTTGTCAGCCATAAGACCTTGTTGTTTGCTGCTCATTGCTCTTTTTGAATTGTTCCTTAGCATCGCCATTAACATTTAACAGCTCTTTCTCAGAAAAACAAGAAGTTTAAAAGAATATGGATAAGCTACGAAAATAAAAAGTTCGCCAGTTATAAAGACAAAAATTTCATCTCTAGAGCTGAAGTTTCCCAGTTACAACACAAAAACTTCAGTTCTAGAGCTGAACTTCAGGCCCGGCTACTAGAATGCTGAAGTTTTGCATGATTGCCTTTGCTACTTCAGCCCCGTGTGCTGAAGTTATGCGAAAAAGCAAATACGCTTGCAATATTTTTTATAAAGCGGACACAAGTTAAAATGTGACACAAAAAATGGGTATAGATACAAATGCCCCTCTTTAGCCTTTTCATTTTCGGCCCAAAATAGAAGATTTGTGGACTTGAAAGCCTTCCTTTCCAGCAAATTAGCTCATAATATTAACAGCCTAGGCTCTTTACCCTTCTCATTTTTGGCCCAAAACAGAAGCTTTGCGGACTTGAAAGCTTTCTTTTTCAGGAAATTACATCTAATAACATTGAAAATGGATAGTCTAACTTTTTTATTCCCGTTTGTCTCATAGGCTAACTTTTAAGGTCAAAAGTTAAAATAGCTGTTTATGGGGCAAGCAAAAGACAACACTTGTTAAACTTGAAGTTCTACCCCTAGGGAAAAAAGGGGTCAAAAAATTAATAGTGACACCGAAGTGTCCTATTTGTGCAAATCACCCCTTCTTTTTTCGTTTGTAAACATTGAATCGGCCCAACCACCCAATGATTTTCTCTTAAGGCCCATTTCAATATTATCCTTTTCCAGTTTTGAAAAAATAAGTTGCTTTTTTATCTTGTGCCAAAGCTACAGACTCAAGAATCTCACTGAATAAGTCATCGTTGTAACTGCTGAATTTTTAAATTAAAGCTTTATCTTCAAAATTCTTGCCGCGAAAATGGAGTCCCATGGTAACTGCTAAAACCCTAATTTCACTTTTCCTTATCAAAATTTGGGATTCTTTTTCTACTGAAATTTGTTTTTTTTTCTTTAATTTGAAAAAAAAATCATTAGGGCACAGAGGTTCAAATCCGAAGGCACTTCTTGCATCCCTCTTGAGCAAAAGAGAAAAGCTTCAAGATGAACTACGAAATGTTGAAAAACAAGTAAAAGGCTCTATCTTTATTGAATTATTTAATTTTTCTTTTCATTTATGATGTTCATTTTTTTTTTCTTCTTTTCATTTAATCTTTCTAATTGGATATTAGTATATTTTGTGTTGCTTTAGTGGGATTTATTTTTAGAAAATTTGTATCTGTAGTTTGATTTCTTGAGGTAATAAAACTTTTCTTTTTGTGTGTAATTTTGAGTATTTGCAGCATATGATATGAGTTATGAGAAATTGTCGCTTATTTGCTTTATCTGTTTTGTTGTTCAAATAGGAAACTAAATTATGGGGTGTTGGTTTGATGTAGGTTTATGAACTAGAGACGAGTTATTTGCAAGAAACGGGCACTTTTGGAAATGCGTTAAAAGGTTTCGAAGGCTTTCTATCAACATCGAATAAGAATGCAAAGTACACATCTTTCCAGTAGTTATCTGCTCAAGTTCTTGTAGTTGGAAAGTAGAAGTGATGGTTATTGCAAAAGATTACTTTTTAATGCAAAGCATCTCGGTTTTTCTCCAAAATTTATTAATGTCCCGCTTAGTATCTGCAATAGTTAACGTTTGAATATTACATATCCTTGATTTGATGGAAGGTAAAAATCGGCTTTCAGAATAATGTACGTCGTACTGATGGTTATTAAGGTTTATTAGCAATCGATAAGGATATGCTAGCCGATGGAATTGGTAATGAAAACCTTGTTCAATGAATCAAACACTTAGTTGTATTGACATAGTGTATATAGAAGTGTGTCCTACTTCATGTTCTTATTGCAATAACTGCTTAATTGCTACCTGGTATTGAGATAATGATAATAACGGAAATCAACGCTGAAGTTCTATGAATGGAAATAATCTAGACAGGAATGTCCTTGTTCTGAATTGTATGAGGTTGGGTAAAGCATATATCAACAAGTATATGTACTCTCATAAAAGGCATTGTTAGCAAGGTGAAAGAAATGATCATAAGAAAAGGGCCATTTACTGCATCTAATGTTACAAAATCTTTTCCAAAACATGAACTAAAGCAATAGACTGATTCCATGAGACTTTACTATCCTCTGCGTTATAATTCAAATCTCTAGATAAAATATAAAGATAAAATAAAATTCATCTCATATATTTAAGGTTTTGGTATACAATAATTTTTCCTGGAGTTTGTCCACTAAAGAGCGTGCGACTTTGAAGAAGTTTCCTGCAAACAGAATGCAAATATTTTGGAGATCTGATTAATTATCTCGTTAAGCTTAACAAGCCACCGATTGGAACATGATTAGTAACACCCAATGCACGAAACATTTGGAAGCTGGTTTTCAATTATGATAAAACACCGAGGACTATCCTGAATAAACAAACTTTCAATTATCAGACCTATATGTTATCTAGCCTAGATCTAATAAACATCACTGGTATTTTCAAATTAAGTGTTCATAAAAATCCACGCTGTAATGGAATTCTATGAGTAGGATCAGTGGCATCATTCCAATGTTCAAGTTTTCAATGTTAGCGAGATACTGCGCTGAATTAATTGAATGATCAGTATTTGGCGTTGCTTTCATGAAATAGAACATTGTTTCCTTGTCCAGAAGTGTTGTTTCCTTATCTAGTGATAATACCTTTTCCAGCTTGTAATACTTTCACTTCAATGTCATTTGACAGCCTCAAAAGGTCGAGAAAATTTCAGCTCGAAGACAGGCTATTCTCATTGTCTTCAGTCACTTCACCAGCAGTAAGTATTTTGAACACTCTAGAGCTTTTGTTTTACTACTTTATTACATGTTCTGGAATTTTCTGATTTTTGAGAAGTTATTTACTGTTGATGCTTATGATGCTACAAGTACAATTTGATTAAAAATAGGGTTCAAACCATGTTTTGCACTGCTTATCCCAATGTTTTTGGCATTAATAAGTGTTCCCCTATCCTTTTATAAAAAAACCCACTTAATCTTATCCAAAATGCCAAGAAAGGGATTACCCCTTAAAAGAAAAATCAGAAATCATAAAAATAAATAATACCTGCAGAATCTCATCTCTTGATTTTGTTTACAAGTTCCTTAGACCTCACATTTTAGGTAAGCCTTGGTTGGATAACTGGCTTACTGTTAGAAGATTATAATGATATTAATTGGATTAGCTATGCTATTAATAGATTTTTGAAGTATTGATACTTCAATATATGCAAAGATGAAGCATTAAATTTTTCGTTAGAGGCCAAAATAGGGTGCCCAAAGGAGGACTAGGAAATAGATGTAGTTCTTGCAATCCAAGTTCCTACAGTGGATTTAAATGAGTATGTTTTTGAGAATTATGAATAGATCTTTGAAGATTATGATTGTTACTTGTTGGATCTAACATTTGTTGGTAGGGAATTCCTTGTTCAATTGGAGATGGTTTAGCATTCTAGGGATTAATCAAATTTATTGATTTAATTGCACTACCTCTTTCCAAATGCTTTCCTTTAACAAGTTAAATTACATGCTCTTAGATCCCAATGACCTATTTTCTGTTCTGATATTGTCAAAGCTTAACTTTTCATGTTTTCTGCTCACATACATTTTATGGAAAAAATGGTCGAAACTCCAATTCAAAGTAGAGATTGTGCGAACAAGATGGCTCTGTTCTTTGTACTAAATAAATTTCATCTCATGCATGTATTTGCAAATTTCTGGTTTTGATTATATCGTCATTGTTATTTTTACTTTGAATCAGTCTGCTCTATCTCTACGTTCAACTGATACATTGGCCGTATGATACTTAAAACGTAGCACATCTTTTGGCCTTAGTAGATACCTGACGTGGCTGTTATATTCATTTATGTTTAGGCGGAAGAGCTTGGACTTGGACGGGAAGGTTAGTTTTTTTTGTTCCATGTACTTTAATATAAAGCTCTTGCAGTTTTCTTTTTGGTTTTGGGGGTGGGGAGCTAAATTCAAGCTGTTTCTGGGGAATGTCACTGAACCAAACTTAGACCTAATAGGTTATAACTGCATATTGCATTGTTTTTGGAGATGTTTTTGAGAATTCATTGTCTTTTTTCGCAGATGGAAGACCAGATCCTACTCAAGGTCGAATGAGGGGTGGAGGTTTTGCCACTAACGGACAGTATGTTCTGCTTTTTATGAAGAGATATCTTGCATTTATTGGAATTATTACAATGGTTAAGCCTATTATTTCTAAGATGCAGATTGAGGATGTAAAATGCAAATTTCTGTTTTCTCAAAATAAACTTGCAACTTCTTTATATTTGTTCTTTTTCGTCCATGATGTCTGTGAGTGCACCTCATGCAAGTACTACTGTAGGGGTAAACCAAAGAAGGGAAGAACCGGACCACGAGATGGAAGGAAGTTCCGAATATCAAACGACTTGGATCTTGATGATGAAGATGATCCAGATTCAGGCTTGAGATAGCTATCACTAACTTTATCTGCAAAAAACTGTGTTGTAGTTTGTTGTACCATATTATTGTATCATCGCTTGGTTGAATAAAATCCTATACAACTATGTATGCAGTCGATAAGTTTCTAGTAGCTAATTTCATTAGCTGTGGTTGTGGATGTGCGCAAGAACTTCCCTAGGTAAATTACATGTTCTGATCAATTTTGTACAGTAACACAATTTGACAAACAACAAGGGTTCTCAAGTGTTCATATTCTCTGAATTCGTCATTCGCCATATTACTATGAGATGTTGGATAATGGATATATTTATTTAGTTTTTCAACTCTTTTTACGTTTATTTAGTGCTAGTTTGTGCCTTGCTAAAATACTTTGGTAGACTGAGTTATTTGATATTTGTACTGATGGTGGGTGATAGCAGGTACTTGGTGGAATAGTCGAGGGACTTGACACCACTATTATAAAAAGAAAGTGTTGCTAAAATGGATTGAAAAGTCATAAGATCTGGTTACTGGCAAAACAGGAAAAAGATGAAGGTGGACAGAATCAGCCAGATAACCTGCCCTCAAAGACTTCCATATCTGGATGTGGTCACTCTATAGCAGGTGAAATCAAGTTAACTCTTTTAAGATTTCAATATGACAATCTTAAAAGGGTCAAATCAAAGAGAGTGTTTTATATTTATTCTCTGGCAGAAATGCAGGATAAAGCTGCGTACAATAGACCCTTGTTGCCTGGTCCTTTCTCGAACTCCATGCATAGCGGGAGCTTAGTTCATGGGGTTGCCGTTATATAATATTCACCAATGATTGAGGGTACATGTTAATACTGCGCCAGTAATTATGGCAAAGTGAACGTAGATAATTTCCACATTATAAGATCATAGGCATTGATTTCTTATTTTCTCTTCTAAATTAATTGTAATAGAACTAGGATAATTTTTTTTGTTCGTTGATATTTTACGAATAATTCATTTCGAATATGTCTACTCGTTGAATGATTCAGAGCCAAACCATTCACGTTCGCATCATTGAATTTGTATGTTAGTAAAATATTGGAGTCATCACATTTATATAAGTAAATGTACATAATTTTTTAGTTGTGAAAGCTTAGCAGAATTTTACCTAATGGCTTTTTAAAGTATATAAGTTGATATATTCAACTTTCTTATTAGGTAAGAAAGTGCACTCTAATGACAGTATTTCACTAGCATTAGTTAGCAACTTAACTTAACTTTGTCCATAATATCTACTTTAATTTATATATATGCAATACTAAAAAGAAATTTTATAGAATGGACTTTCCTAATATAAATATAGGGAACAGGGGTGTACATGGACTGGGTTAGTTCGGTTTTTATTAATTAAAACCAAACCAAACCAACTATATCGGATTGGATTGGTTCGATTTTGTCAGTTTTTTTTGTTAAATGAATGTTATTTCAGTCTTACCTTTTTAAACTTTTTATAAGTAAACATATATTTAATAAAAATTGACTAACATATGATCTATTAAAATATTTTTATGGTAGAATTTTGTTAATAACACATGATAGTTATTTTTTTTAGTCGTTTGACAATAATTTTTCGTTGATGTATACATTCAATGTTAAACGAATTTAATAATTAACCATAAAAATCAATATGATACCTAGTTAATGATAAGTTCTATTTAATTTTACATTATCGAAATACCACTTCAAATTCGAAAAAGATATAAGAATTTAATAAATCTTGACATATGAACATGGAAGAATAAAAAGATTGATGCATTTCAGTAACACTTGATAAGTTACTTAAGGTTAATAAAAATGGAGTACTTCATATTCTATTAAATATTATATTCCACAAGAGAATCCCAAATATTTCTAGAATTTTTGTAAAGAAAATTCTATATAAAGTCTTAAAAGTATATATAAAAATTATATATTTATATGTCGGTTTGGTTCGGTTTTTTTTACTCAATATCAAACCAAACCTAGTCGGATTTTTCAATCGATTTGGTTTGACTTTTCGGTTTGGTGTGGTTTTTCGGTTCGGATTGTACATCCCTAATAGGGAAGGTTATTAAAGAGCTATTTTTAAATTTGTTGACCACTTCAAGAGTAAACCAGGTAAAAAGTCTATTTAAGATATTCACTTATACAACAATAAATCCTCTATTATATGAATTCTCCTTGTTAATGTCGCTCCTCCTTCACGTGGTCATGAAACTATATAATTTAAAAAAAAAAAAAAAACCAGCTGATCAGATAAAAGTTAATCACAAAATTAATGTAACGTAGAGAAAAAAATTTGCAAGAAATAGTGTACGCCTCAGATAATGATAATAATTCCCGAACGATGATTTCAACACTGTTTAATTAGATGTAATTACAAGATGTCAAAACGTGCTAACTAAGCTTTGAAATGGTATTAACAAAAATGATAACCACACGAATAGTTTACAATATTGTTATTGACATAGTTTAACTAGATGTAGTTTCAGAATGTCAAAACCTGCTAACTAAGCTTTGAAATGGTATTAACAAGAAAGATTATAAGAAATAAAAAGAAGGCGGTCCGGTGCACTAAGCTCCCGCTATGCGCGAGATCCGGAAAAGGACCAGACTATAAGGATCTATTGTACGCAGCATTATTCTGCATTTTTACAAGAGACTGTATCTACGGCTCGAACCAGTGATCTCCCGGTCACATGGCAGCAACTTTACCAGTTGCGCTAATTAAGACTCCCCTTCTAACAAAAAAGATAACAACACAAATTATTTATAAGGTAGTGTAATGCTTATTATAAGGAATTCGTATTACTAATACTTAAACAAGGAGAAGTAATTGTAAAAAAATAAAAATTTCATAAGACAACAAAGATGATATGATGTCCGTGGATGACTTAATTCACAAATAATTACTTCGTCAACAAGATTTGGTAACATATCAAATAATGTGACAATTTTATGAAGCTCCTTTTAATAAGCTAATGTATTATAAGATGTTTTAGACTGCATATAAATTATTAATATAAAGATCCTATAAACATTAGTGGTTTAACTAGGATATATTAAGAAGACGATATCAACCTTTTCTTAGAACTTACATAAGCCAAAAAATTACCTTAAAAAACTATTTCAAAGTGATTCAGACAAAAATTTGGAATCTGTTACAAAAGTAATGAGATTAATCATATCTAATTTATGGGTTGAAATTATATAACGTACAGTATGGGAAATTGCATTAACGTTCTCTCTTTTCCCTTCAATTTCATCTTCTTTTTTTTTTTTTTGGGTGGCGAACCCAGAGTCTAACTTGAACTTCTTTATAATATATTTGTGACTTGCAGCCTATAAAAATGAGGAAAAATTATTTTAAACCAAATTTATTTGATAATAACATATGACACTGAGACAATGATAATAATATTTAGGTCTAAAAAAGTCTTCTTATACCCAGCGGTTCATTTGTAAATCACGTAAATTTATACCTAAAGAGAATAAAATCGGATCATATTCACATTAAATCGCAGGAATTTACAGTCTGAGCGGTGGATTCCAATTCGATATAGATAACCTCAAAGATCATGCATTATTCATTTTACCTTATTCAATCTTTTTACAAAAATAATAGTCATAATTTTGCTTGGCTCGAGAGATTCAGTAATGTATTCAATTACAAATATTATTTTAATTATATCACCCTTTTCACAAGAGATTAGTAAGACAAACAAGTAAATAGGGGCGAAGCCACCTTTTGCTAAGGGTGGTCAATTGACCAACTTTAGTTGAGATATTACAAAAAATTATACTGCATATACAAGTAAAATATTAGATTTTAGATGTATATAACATATATGAAATACCCTTTGTTGGAATTCTTTTAAACTTTTTTTCAAGTCTAAACTCCTTCGGAGAAATTTCTTACTTCACCGCTGATCGTAAATAAGTGTTTATATAAAAGGATGCAATTCCATTTGCATTTTGCCACCTCTAGTATTGCTAAATTGGATAGTGGTGAAGAAAAAATTTCTTCAAATAGTTGGCTTTGTAACAATAGACAGTACGTAGTGAAGAACAATTTTCTTATCTGTTGGCTTACTAACAATTCATATAGTAGTCATGAAAATTTTAGTTTATCTCATGCTTACTTTGGATAGCAGTGAGCAATTTCTTATTTTTGTTTTCATTAAGTTAAAAATTCTTTTAAATTCACCCGATTCTAGAGTTGTAGATTGTTGAAGTGTGTGAACACCTCATCCAAAAATTTAAAATGTTAGATCAACATATTTTTATTTATTTATTTATTTACTTTCTGTTTATATTTTCAATACATTTCCTCCCGTGTGAGCTTGGTTCTTTTTTATGGTTTACCGTGTTAAATTGCTTGACCAAGCTTACATCAATAGTTGAAGGATTTCCCCGAAAATCGATTACATACATAGACGAATATATGAATGATATTTTTGACGTATGCTTAGTCAAAATTACAATCTCTTTATCGTGTTGAATTGTTTGACCAAGCTTACATCAATAATTTGAAGAATTTCGACGAAAATCGATTACATACATAGACGAATATATGAATGATATTTTTGACGTATGCTTAGTCAAAATTACAATCTTGCACAGCAAAACAAGCTTTTTATTGCCTCTATATTTTAATAAAATCTTTTTCGGATTTATAAATTCAACTGGCTGATTGTGTAATTGTAACTAGACTCAATTAGGAGGAATTGAGTGTGACATGTAATACCATTAAATTAAACACAACTTATTCATTGGTTGGCTATAAATGTGAACATTGCAATTGAAAAATCAAAGTTCGTTGAAACAAACTTGATGTACTAACTAGTACAAGTTGCAAAATTCCACTGTGACAACCATAAAAAAATAAGTGCAATTTTAGCTACCAAGTGACTAACAGCAAATTTCTCTCTTTTACGACTGCTACTTTTTGAAAAATAATAAAACTTACAATGTATTTGCAATGATTGATCATGATTTATGGAGTTAAAAACAATTAAAGTTTAGTGGAATATGAATTGGACAAAGAAAAGGGAGCTGAATATGGCAACATGATAAAGTAAGAAAATCTGAATTATTTATAGTAAATAATGTCGACATAAAAGTCAAAGATTTAAAATAAAAATGAGACGCCAGTCTTACTTAATAGGATTTGATTAACAATTTTCAACATTAAACATAATTTAAAGAATAATCTATTGTGCCTTTCATTACTACTTGACCTGCTGCACGTAATTCTACAGTCTTTGTATCTATTAGTTAATAGGAGTACTAAGTTTTTGACCTAATAAATTGTTAAGACTAAACATTAATTTCATCTACGTACTTCGTTCGGAGATAAAATTCGATTTTGCTTCGCTTTAGATCAAAGTTTATAACATCCCAAAGTATACTTTTTCTTTCCTATGATATCTTTTTATTTCTAGATCGCTGTCACTATTTACTGTTTGAATGTCATGTTTCGCATCGATTTTCTTAATATATTGTTGTTGTTATTGCTTGTTGTCATTGCTTCTTTTTATCTTTTCTTTAGCCAGGGGTATAACGGAAATAATTTATCTATCCTCTCTGGGTAGGGGTAAGATCTATGTATACTCTACCCTCCCCAACCCCACTTGTAGAATCCACTGGGTTTGTTGTTGTTGTTGTTGTTGTTATTTTGACAAACATAAAAAAATTAATTCAAGGTATTGGATGGTGGGGCAGATAATTTTTTTTAATAACTTACAATGATAATCATGTACTTCAATATTATAGAATAATTAAGTATGATAGATACTTAAAATCTTAAATTGACTAGGTTTAGAAGTAATGCGTCTTTAGCACAATGGTCGATATAACTTTGAGGGTTATTACTATGGCAAAATTATTGCCATCTCGTAAACATATTTTTATTTTACAAAATAAATTTTTTAGCATTAGTCGACTTAAACTCGTTTTACTGTTTTGAAAATTTACATAAGTATTGCCAATTTGGGACATTAATTAAGCACCTCAATTAGTCGTGCTTTGAGAAATAAAAGACCTATTTTCTGTCAAAGGGTCTATAGATAAGACAATTGTTTCTTTGCTTTGACTCAAAGTAAAATGAACCTTTTGTCTTCTAATGATTTCCCATTACATCTGAAGAAATTTTTAACACCCATTTGCGCTGAATTAATAGTTGCTTTTTTAACTGATTTTGACCAGAAATTAAAGCTACCCATTTCTCCAGTTACGTCTCAAATTTGGAATTCCTAAAGTCTCAATTTTCAACTAAACTAAAGAAAATCTTACATTTATTAATATTTTGTTTTCAAAAGTATGAGAATACTTGCACAATATTCTGTTTACTTAGATAAAGGGTTTGAAAGACATTTGTTGCAATGAACTTGCAACCTGTTGACATGCATCTTAGTAATAATTTGACCCTCGGGGTCACGTTCAAGTAGAGGCGAATTCAGAATTTGAACGTGACGGAAGCACATGAGCTGATTGTTTAACTAGTGCTTCCATCAGACTTTTGATCTAAGAGTTTCGGCAAAATATATGGCCATATTCAACATATATACACATATAATTAATCCAAAAAATTTGCCGAAGTTAACGGGATAAAGTGACCCTTGTGGTCAATACATATGTCCGCCTCTGCATCCACGTCCAAAGGCCTTGTGACAAAAATCTGGTGGTGCTATGGTTTGTGATTTTAGTTAAATTTATAGTTTTAAATAGATATAAAGGGAGAAGAAAATTGATACAATATATTTATTTAACAGTCCAATACATTAGTGATATTATCAATATTTTGGATACAGGCTAGCACGATTTTAGAATACGTCATTATGGTTTAAAGTTTATTTTGTTTAGATTACTAATATATCTCCCCTATTTTGTTGATATAAGATTTTCTTAGAGTATTCTATGCACCTTTTTAAGGGACTCAATGTTTTCGACGAGGTCTGTCACATTACATTTAAGATTTGCACATGAAACAACTTTATTACGAAGTTTAACAACTCAACTCACTCGTGATATTGTTTCTTATTGTCCAGCTAGCTAGGTGGATAGGGCTTTAAAATATATCGTGATGTAAAGCTTGAATCCTTTACATACTTAGCATTTCTCTCACATTTTACTAATGATTATTTAGCTATTTGTGAACAGTGTTGTATTAAGATTTTGTTCTTGCTGACTAATAAATCTATCTAAATTCGTTGTGAATGTCAATATCTGAAATTGGGTGGTATGCACTTAATTTTTTTTTTTTAAGAAATACAATGTGAACATGGTATAGTACAATACTGATATTATACGTCACGTCAATCAACAAAACTACAAAAGCAAAGGAATAAAATGTATGCTGGCACTCGTGTGCTATATAAAGATATAGCCTAAAAAGTTGACTTTGACCAATTGGATAAAAGTCTTCTAACAAAGTACACTATTTTTTGTTGGCACAAAGCTAGAAATATTCTTCAACATTTTATTAGTATTTTTCTTTAGCTATGTAGGGGAAAAAACAAAAATCAAGTAGCTGTAATATATTGTAAGGCAAAAAAAGAAAAGGAAAAAAAAACTATAAATGAAAATAAACAAGGATAATAAATATATTAAAACCATAAATATGTGGACTATAGAGTGTCTCACGCCCAACATAGCAAAGGAAAAATGACACTGTATAGTCATTGTAAAAATAATAGTCGAAAAAATATCTAAAATTTGTATATATATACATTATGTATATTATATACAAATTTTATACACTTTTTCGGCTACCAAATATAAATAGTTTCTGGCGCGGGCTAAAAGTGATAATATCCTTCAACATAAAATGAAAAAGAAAAAGATAGCGAAAGTATCAAGTGTTAATATGATACTGATAAACTAGAATAGCAGAAAATGATTAGCAAGAAAAAGACAATGTTGAAAAGTATACAATAATTGAGTTGGAAAAATATGAGAAATACAAGTAGGCAATATAATACAGCTGGAAACTTAAATTTACCCGAAACAATAAAAGGAAAAGAAAGATCAAATTTTGACCCAATTATTGAATTTTAGGAGGCTTCAAGGAATTGAAAAGCAGACATGAAAAAGCAGGCTGAACCTCTTTGATTTGAAGTGCTTCACTCAATAAACATAGTAGTGGACCTCCATTTACTTTTCAACTCGGTACACATTTGATTTTGAAATTTTTGACATTTCTAAAAATTAATAAATAATATCCTTTATTCAGGGGTGGAGCACCCTTATTTTGCCGGAAATTATACTGTGTATAAAGATTTAAAAAATGTGTACGTATATATTATATGATCCCCATTGGGGAAGAGGAGTCTTTGAGCAACAATAAATTAAGTTGTCTCTGTCTGACCTATATAACACGGGATCGAGTCGTGGAATCAGCCACTATAATGCTTATTGCATTAGATTAGGTTGTGATGCGACCCTTCCCCGAATCCCGCATGAATACATGATGCTTTGGGCGCGCTGCTATGTTAAATCACCTCTATTGACTTCATATATTTACTTTTTTATATTTTGACTCCTCTTAGTGATAATTATAGCTTCATTATTACCTTTATCCAAATTTAAACATTGTTAGAGGCATCAACATCATGGGACTGAGGTCTTATAATTGAAAATGAAAATCTCAATTAAAGACGGATAACATAGCATCTCCGTTGTTTTAGCAAATTAAAAAATGTTATAAATAATCCAATAGTCAAGATTCCTGATTGGATTTTCTTTTCTCAACAGACATTTATGTATAAATAAAATGACAAAGTAGGAGACCCGAATCAGGCAAATTTGGCAATGTGAGACACATAATAAGTGACAAGGTTAAGGTTGTTGCACTTTAAATTAGTAAAAATAAAATAATTGTGAAAAGGAACCAATTTGCCTTAACTATTTTTCAGGTAAAGTTGGAATATGATTTACTTACTCGCTAAAAATAAAATTATCATGTTTTTAATGTTGGGTTTTTAAAGCTTATTTTAGCTTAAAAGAGGGTGAATGGAAAATGAAATATTTGAGTTTCCCTCCGTGACAAATGGACATTGTCTCATATTGGAGGAGGAAAAGAATTTTTATGGGTATATATACAATTGCTCTTCTTCTAGCTCTTAAAGAGTTAAGAAGAAGGCAAACCTCGCACCATCGTCTCTCGCTCGGTTTCGACCGTTTTACGTGAACAGTCATAACTGACCTTATGAAGAGTTGCACCTCTTCGTTTGAACTCAACATGTTGGCTATAAATAGCAGGCCATTCTCTCATATCCTCAGTGGCATAAGGCATAAGCTTACGCCACTGAAACTTGGCGATTGCATATTTATTTATCAATAGCACGGGCTAGCTAGTTTTCGAACTGGTCATTGAAAAATAGCCACTATTTTGCTGCAACACGGAAAGTTCCAGCATAATATACGGAAGACTAGTGCACCCGTGTATGAACTTCCAGCATATTATGCAGGAACTCCAACACACGAAAAGTTCTAGCATAATATACTAGAGATTAGAGTACATGTGTATGAACTTCCAGCATATTATGCTGGACTGGTATATGGAACTCCAATATAATATGCTGGAAGTCCAGTATACTGGAACTCCTGTATAATATATTATGCTGGAATGTTTTCCGGATTTTGAACAGTATTTTCGTTCAGATTTATCTTTACATGAAAAGTGGCTAAATTTTGATTACTTTTGAAGCTGTGACTATTTTTCAATGACAACTTGTAAATTTGGCTATTTTTTAATTTCTCCCATTTATCAGTGATCAAAAAGAATATTGCTTTTACTAGTGGAGATGTCTAACTGGTACATTTTCTGAGTTAATTTCCTTAATTACAGTCATTCAACTTGATGAATTTTCTTAATAAAATTAATTTTTTTTTGTGTGAGGATAAAAAAGTCACTAAAACACTTACTCGAGTATTTTTGGAAAAGAAATAAATAATTTAATATTTTTTTTTGTTCTAAGATAAGGAAATAGAAAAATTCATCAACTTGAATGACCATTTAGAATTAATTCTACATTTTCCTCTTCTTCTTTTCTTCCTTTTTCGGGGACAAACTTTGGTGTTTTGTGATTCTGCTTTTTGGCTACAAATTATAAGAATGCAACTTGATTTGACAATTTACCCATTAAACCCAAGAACTTTTTACGATGTCACCAATGAGAACGCAGATTTCTTCCTCTTTTTCCTCCTATTTGTACTTTCTTATTCAAATATACATAAATAAATAAATAGAATTATAAAACGTGAGACAAAGAATGTAGGCTACTTTCCGTCCTTTCTTTGTTCGTATTATTTATTTGCTTCGTAATCATTTCGCTTTTGGTGGGTAATCTTGGTAATTATCAAAATTCATTAAAGATATTATTCTTCAATATTGACTGTTGTTTTTGTTTTTCAATAACATAAATCCCTTTTAATCTTTAATTTAACATGGTTGTGATTTGAAAAAGAGGCAAATCTGATAATAACTGAGTCAATCAATGATATTTTCAAGGAGTGACACTCTTTTCACTCTACTTTCAATAAGAGAGTCGAAACTTAAATAGTGCCAAAAAATGACAAAAAATACGTTTTTACTGTTAAAAAAAAGTTACATAAATACATAAAACGCAGTATAATACTGCGTTTTACTTTAACGAAAATTTAGCCGTTAAAGTTAAACGCAATACTATACTGCGTTTTATTAAAAAATTAATTTTTTTTAGGAAAACACATTACAATACTGTGTTTAACTTAAATGCAGTATTGTACTGCGTTTCCCTATAATATTTGGGCCCACTTCTGAGGGACATTTAAATCCCTATAATTTATTATAGGAAAACGCATTACAATACTGCATTTAAGGGAAACACAGTATTGTATTGCGTTTTCTTATAATAGATTATAGGGACCCTTCTTCTTCCTTGGCTTCACGACAGAAGTCATTGTTTAATCCCCCACCATTGCTGGTCCCCCCCACCCCCCGCGATTTAAAAAAGAAAATTCTTGGGCCTCACCCGTACACAAAAAGCGAAGAGTGTAGGTCCCACACCCACCACAAGCCTTGGATTCCTTATTTTGGGTTGAAAAATTCAATTTGGATCTATTTCAAAAAACTTAAATCGAGGTATTTCGATTTTGTTTATGTCGAAACTCGTAGAGCATATGCATATTTGTTTTATTGAATGTGTTTTCACGTTGATTTGTGTTATGTTTGTGTTTAAATTTGTATGTTATTTTTACCTGGATTGAATTATTAGCCTTGGGACAAAAAATAGTTAATTATTAGCCTTGAGTTATTTATTTAATTTGTTGTTCATATGTGTGTTATGTTTTTTTTTTATGTAATAGTGGCCTTTTAGCGTAGTAAAATATAGAGCCTTTTAGAGTAGTAAAATATAAAGCCTTTTAGAGTATTAAAATATAAAGCCTTTTAGCGTAGTAAAATATTGAGCCTTTTAGCGTAGTAAAATATAGAGTCTTTTAACGTAGTAAAATATAGAGCCTTTTAGCGTAGAGTCTCTGTAGTTTAAGTATGTACTAGCTACAAACTCTATCCAATTACACTTTACAAAATTTATTATTTAATTTATAAACATAAACTTACAAAACTAACAAATTAATATATATTGTCAAATTAACTCAAATATCGAGCCTGGAACCCATAAATAATTACTCAGTCCAAATCAATAATTAATTATTTAATTTATTAAACTAACAAAATTCTAAAAATATTGAAATTGACACACATAATAATTAAGGATAACTTGGTGTTACCGGGCCTCAAATATCGAGCCTGGAACCCATTGATAATTACTCAGTCAATTTTAAAAATAATTATTTAATTTATTAAACTAACAAAATTCTAAAATGTTGAAATTGACACTCATAATAATTAAGAATAGCTTGGTGCTACCGAGTCTCAAATATCGAGCCTGGAACCCATAGATAATTACTCAGTCCAAATCAACAATTAATTATTTAATTTATTAAACTAACATAATTCTAAAAATATTGAAATTGACACACATAATAATTAAGGATAACTTGGTGCTACCGGGCTTCAAATATTGAGCCTCGAACCCATAGATAATTACTCAGTCCAATTATAAAATTAATTATTTAATTTATTAAATTAACAAAATTCTAAAAATGTTGAAATTGACACACATAATAATTAAGGATAACTTGGTGCTACCGGGCCTCAAATATCGAGCCTGGAACTCATTGATAATTACTCAGTCCAATTCAATAATTAATTATTTAATTTATTAAATTAACAAAATTCTAAAAATGTTGAAATTACGAACATAATAATTAAGGATAGCCTGGTGCTACTGGGCCTCAAATATCGAGCCTGGAACCCATAGATAATTACTCAGTCCAATTTTAAAAATAATTATCTAATTTATTATAACACAAACACACAATTAATATTGTTTAAATTATAGTAGACGACATGGACTTGCCGCCTGTGCATCATGGACCAGCCGAGGATGAGCTATTAGTGTTGCAGGGCGACCATAGGTCCTCCTATGTATGGGAGGGACATCTATCGGATCAGCCTCTCCGCGCCAGGAGACCTGACGATTTGTGGGACTTCTTGAGGGAGCATCATTTCCATCCCCGCGCAGTCGAGCGCCTACAGGCTACGGGCTTCTTTACAATTTTCGGATTGGGCGGATGCAGCTTGATTGGTCTCTCATCACGACCTTGGTAGAGCGGTGGCGACCGGAGACGCACACTTTTCACTTGCCCACTGGAGAGGCCACCATCACGCTTGAGGATGTTCAAGTTTTGTATGGGCTGTGCGTAGATGGACTGGCCGTTGCACTGCCCCAGTACATGAGATCCATGACGCGTGCCCAGTATTTGGATTTGATGGGGTAGTATACTGGTTACAAACCACAGGGTGAGGCTGTACTTAGAGGGGGAAGTCACGTTTCTTTGTCAGCTATCAGAGAGCATATGGAGGTATTGTACCCAGACATTATCGGCTAGACAGAGGCTATCCATATTGAGCGGTACACAAGGTGGCGCTGCTCCTGCTTTTTGGGTGTGTCTTGTTTTCGAATACTTCGGGAAGTCTAGTAAGTATGTGCTTTCTGCATCATCTACATCATCTAGATGATTTACCCATGTACAGCTGGGGTGCTGCTATTCTAACATACCTGTACAGGAGTATGTGCCGGGCGAGCATGCTTTGCCAGGTAGGCAGATGTGTCGGGCTTTCATCGGCACACAGAGAGACATTGGTGGCTTTCTGCCGCTTCTACAAATGACAACATATTCAAATAATATGTCCATTAGTTACAATTCTACCTAGTTATAGTTAATCTTATATTTTACGTCAACTTTGTATGTTAGGTTTAGGTCTGGGAGCGATTTCTGCAGTATCAGCCACCTCTACCACAGCTACTGGCTAATGTAGAAATTCCGCAACTCCCTCTAGCCTTTAGGTGGGTTATGCGTCGTACTCTTGCACGAGAGTATGATGTCCATAATAATCTCTCCCTCTACAGAGATGTGTTGGATCTGCTGGAGGATGCACAAGTGAATATCTAACTAAACTTACTTGTTATAGATTAACTTAGTGTTGTGCATACTGACGGTTTGTGTTCTTATTTGATAGTTCATCTGGACGTTGTACAGCGATAAGGTGATAGGTACCTTGCCAGCAAATTGCACGTTTGGCCAACATATTTTGAGGGCTTCTGTCCCGCTCATATGCCTCGATATTGTCGAGCACCATGCCTCCGAGCAGGTATTTCGTCAGTTTCGCCTGCCGCAATCTATACCGACTCTGCCTGCATGGCATGCTTTACATTATGAGAGGGATGATCGATCCAGGGCGGACGACACATTTATGGCACGGCTTAACAAGCAGTTGGGTACTTGGGACAGGCAAGGGGACTTGACCCCACCTCCGCAGCACTTTCCTATTCAACGTTATATGGCATGGTACCGCACTATTTCCCGACTTTTTATCAGGAACCCAGTTCATCAGGCACACGGTCGGTATGTCCCATACTCCGAGAGACATGAGGCCCTGGTATGTTTTCTGTTATTATTAGTTATATACCTGTAATTTATTGCCAAATATGTAGTTTATATTTTTTACTTTGTGCAGGCGATTGGATTGCATACC
This sequence comes from Nicotiana sylvestris, assembly GCF_000393655.2. Lineage (NCBI taxonomy): Eukaryota > Viridiplantae > Streptophyta > Magnoliopsida > Solanales > Solanaceae > Nicotiana > Nicotiana sylvestris. Next base: position 25,409,501 of record NC_091057.1, read on the forward strand.
GTCTATCATATGGGGCAGCAGATGCAGAGTTATTTCCATGATCCTGTGGCCATGCAGGAGTATAGTCGTCGATTCATGGATGTGGCTGCCCAGACACTGCAGCGAGCCCGATCGGATCAGCATTTGGCATACGAGGCTGATTATATGGACCCAGCGCAGTACCATCGAGGTCGTGGTATCCCACGAGCTGGTGGTGGTCGACGAGCTGTTGGTGGCCGACGAGCTGGTGGTGCCGGACGACGTGGTCGTGGGCAGAGAGGAGGTGGTCCCCAGCAAGGGGGCGTTGAGGCTTCTGTTGATGATGTTGCTGCTGATATGGTAGGTGGCATGCATGAGACATACATGCCGTCTTACAGCCTTGGAATTTATCGCACTCTAGTGCCATCGCAGGTGACCCCATCGGGTCAATTATTGATCACGGGCTCGGATATTCAAGGAGTGGATTGGGGTTGTGAATTGTTATGTAGTTTTCTATACTAAGTTTCATATTATTATGTAACCTTCTACTGGAGCTGACAGCACCACCGATATATATCATCATGTGCCGCATCCGGCTATAAGGAGACGACTTGATGATGATGATCCTGATAGCGTACCCGAGCGGGAGGGGATGCGCCTCAGGCCAGCGGCTGCATTGAGACATACCGGATGCGGGACACATTGACATGGTGTAAATAATATTTTTGTATACATTAACAACAATATTTAATTGAATATGCGCATTACTTTTTTTAGTTCTCCATTCGTTTGATAGTTTCATAAAATAAAATTTAGTACAACACAAGCACTTAAACTTAACTTCCACTTCAATTAAAATAAAATTTAGTACAACACAAACACTTAAACTTAACTTCTACTTCAATTAAAATAATAGCTAGTACGAGAATCCTAGCACTCTGAATCATCAACCTGTAAATCATTGCCTGCATTATGAGATGCAGGCCCCGGGCTAAAGGAACGTCAGTACATTTGAATTGCACTGGTATATAAAGCAACTGAAAGAAAGAATTATAAATGCTGAAACTGAAACTAAGTTGATAACTGGGAATTGATAATTGATAACTGAAATGATAATTATTGAAACTGAAACTGAAATGATAACTGATAACTGGTAACTAAACTGATAACTAATAATTGAACTGAACAAAGGAAGTAAAGATATGAATACTCCCTCTTTTGAATGATGAACAACCTGTTTATCTGAATATTAAACTGTGGCCTCAGGCCTAATATATATATGTGCACAACTGCGGCCTCGGACCCAAGTATACGTATACATAACTGCGGCCTCAGGCCCAAAGATGCATAAAGCATAAACTGCTGGCTCAGGCCCAAAGATGCATAAAGCATTAACTGCGGCCTCAGGCCCAAATACAGGTGTTCGACATTCAGGGATTTAAAATTAGGAACTAAGAATCATATTGCAATACATGATAGTGAAATATTGAATCACACTGAGTTACATGACACTGGAATACTGGATCACACTGAGTTACATAATACTGAAATACTGAATAGGACTAGACTAAGACATGTATTCTTGAACTGATTATGAACACTGAAACTTCAACTGTTATGCCATACTGAGTAATCTATACTAAGACTCGGGGGCATCAAACCCAAGTCTATATTGAATATGCATTGAGTTCACAACGTTCAGAATGAAAGTCATGAACGAGTTCTGCCCCTTCTATAGGTGACAACATTTTCGAATACTCTGTTCATTACCCCGAATTCTATATGGTCGAAATGACTCTTAAATTTTACGTCAACCTTTTATCTTAGGTTTGGGCCTGGCAGCGGATCATGCCGTTGCAACCACCTCTACCACCACTAGAGCCGGGTGAAGCACCTCCGTTTCTCCCTCTAGCTACGAGGTGGGTTCTCCGGTGTGGGAACTACCGAGGGACTGATGCTCATCATAATCTCCCCCTTGTCAGGGATGTGCTAGATATGCTGGTGGCTGGACAGGTAAATATGTACCTACACTTACTTGTTATAAATTGAGTTGTGTTGTGCATACTCACTTTTATGTTATTATTTGGTAGTTCATCTGGACGCCATACATCGACGAGTTGCTAGCTCAGCTGCCCGATTATTGCTCAGTCGACCGACTGCTTTGGAGCACTTCCGTCCCGATGATCTTCTTCGATGTGGTTAAGTATCATGCCACAGAGCGTGTATTTCGCCAGTTTCACCGTCCCCAGCCTATACCGGGGGAGCCTGCATGGGTGCCTACACATTATCAGCAAGATGACCGTACCAGGGTGGACGATGCATTTATGGGATGGCTAGAGCAGTGGTCTATATTTGGGACCAGCGAGAGTACTGTATTCCATCACCACCTTCACATATCCAGGAGGCCACTATTGAGTTGTATACGTCATGGTACCGCCGTCACACCCGACTGATGATCGGGAACCCCATTTATGTACTTGGCGAGCGCTACAGACCATACGCCGGGAGGCACGAGGCACTGGTATGTTTTTGTGGCTTATTAATATCTTATAATTGTGATATAGCGTTATTTAATTAATATTTTAAATGTTTCGCAGGCTCTTGGGCATCACCTTTTCTACCAGTTGGGATAAGAGATGCAGCAACATGGCGACAGTGCTGCACTCGTTGAGTATGGCCGGCGGGTGGAAGAGCTGGCTCGTCGGACCCTATTTTAAGCGAGAGATGGCGCGAGGTTGGATCACGAGGCTGAGTATGCAACTGATAACTAGGGATTCTAATATGTTTCATGCTCCTTCTTGGTTATGCTTTGATTATAAATTGTTACAAAATAGTCCCAAAAGGCTCATAAGTTGTGCTTGATTGCAGGTTTGATCAACAAAGTGACGAAATATCAAAGATCGGCTCAAAAGGAGTGAAACCTGCTCAAGTATCAAAGACAACGCAATCTGAGAGCAAAAAAGGCCTAGTACGACCGTCTTTCGACTTTGTGCGATCCGCACTAGGTGGTTCAGAGAGTAGGCAAAAATGGGCTTCAAGTAACGTGGCCGCAGTACACATTTTGCGGTCCGCGGTGAAGGCTCCGCGGCCACGCTATCGTTATGTGCGGTCCGCAGAAGAGAGATTTAGAGAGGTGAAATTTGCCATGGTTCAAGCTACGCGGTCCGTAGTCATACTTGTGCAGACCGCATTAGAGATCTCCACGGTCGTGGTCCATTCTACGCGGTCCGCGGAGCCCAAGTTCAGAGAGCCCAGAATTGAAGTCCAAGAGCCTAGCCCGACCGCGGTCCATTTTATGCGACCCGCTCTGACCCCGCAGTGGTATTTTTGTCCAGTTTTTCCAGCCTAGTATAAATAGAACATTTTGTCATTTTTAGGTTATGAGTTATTTTCCAGAACGTAGCTGCGCTCGTGAGAAGCTATTGTGTAGCCATTTTTGGCATCTTAACGTAGATTTTACGATAGATTCTTTGTATTTACATTAGCTTTTAAATTAATATGTCTTGTTCTTCATCTATTTCTCTATTTTCTCCTTCAAGCATGAGTAGCTAAACCCATTAGCTAGGGTTGTGTCTCAACCCTAGTATGGGTAATTGATGGGTGTTGCCATCTATTGTTAGATTGACTATGAGTGTTTGTTATTTGGGTTACTTTTATGGTTTAATCTATGAATTAGTGGTTGCAAACACTGGTTTGTGCTAAGTTGACTTGGCTCTTCTTGAGAAAGAGAGCCTAAGTCTCCAAAATTGACCCAACAAGGAATTGGGATGGACTCAAGAGAATTAATAGTCCTAATTAAAGTGTTAAACCTCGAGAGTGTAATTACCCAACTTGAACCCTAGTTGCTTGAGCTAATTTGCCTACCCATTTGGTCTCGAGAGAGTCAATTGGGCAAAATCACTCTCTCTACCGAGAGGTGTAGAGTGGGTAAAATTGTGCAACGGTTATAGTATATTTCTCCAATCATGTCAATCGAACCTTAGAAGCATTTACCCATCAATTAGCCACCTAGGTGAAAGTCACTACCCTAGTGCCTTTCTACCCATTAGATTCAACTCTAGCAATTTTCTTATTAGCATAATTTAGTTCTAATTAGTAAATGATAAAATTAGTTGGTTAAAGAAAATTCAAAAGATGTTTGGAAGTGACATTTGGAATAATTACACAACTCTAGTCTAGATAGATACTCGACCCTATTCCTAGCTCCCGGTGGAAATTGATCCCGACCCTTATATCGGGTAAAAGCTATTGCGACCCTCTCTTCCTACTTTTTAGTAGTGTGGAGTTGGCAACGATCATTTTTTGGCGCCGTTGCCGGGGAGCTAACGGGTTTGGCTATCTATTTAGTTAGTTTTGTGTATTGTTCTTCTTTCCTTCTTTGTTAATTACTTGTTTGTGTCATTACGCAGGTACCAACATGGCTTTAAACAACGTTAATGATCCTCTTGGAAACGTGATAGCGGGGAAGGAGGTAGATGATCTTGATCAAGATGAGGTGCCTTTTCCACCTCAAGGTCAACGGAGAGGCCGAAATGCCAATGCTAATCCAAATGACAATATTCCATACCCTCCCCTGGTTCCTCCAAGAGTGGCTCCCAGAGTATTACCGAACCAGGGCTACGCAAGTGCTATTGTCACACTCCGAATCCAGGTGGGCAACTTTCAGATAACCAATGTGATTTTGACCTTACTTGAGCAGCGTGGATATTTTACGGGCGCTGCAAATCAAAATGCCTACAAACATCTCAAGGGGTTCGTAGATACATGCTGGGGTAGCAAACAGACGAATGTATCCAAGGATGCGTTGAGATTGAGACTTTTCCCGTTCTCACTTCGGGGAAAGGCATTGGATTGGCTCGAGAGACTCCCCAACCATTCTATCACAACTTGGGATTAGTTGACAGATATGTTTATTGCCAAATTCTTCTCTCCTAGTCATATGGCGGCACTTCGAGATGAAATATTAACCTTCAAGCAAGAGCTAATGGATCCTTTGCATGAGATTTGGGAGCGGTATAGAACGATGGTGAAGGAGTGCCCAAATAATGATATGACCGAGGCCATGATCCAACAAACCTTCTACCGGGGGATAAATACTACAAATCAATGCATTGTTAACCAATTGGCCGGGGGCAATTTTATGAAGCTTTCTTATGAGGAGGCATGTGATATACTTGATGAAATGGCGGACACTTCTTCAGCATGGCAGAATAGAGCAAATATGAATCAAGGTGACCCTACAATTATCCATCTGCACAAGGAATTACATGATCCTGGGCAAGCGATAGCTGAGCTTACTACTATGATGAGTTAATTGGCTAAGGTACAGTTGCAACAAGTTTAAAATCCTCGCCAAGTGAATGCCATGGAGGGTGTTAGTATGCTTGTCAACAAGAGAAGGCAAAGGAAGCAACCAAATCAAGGAAATTCTGAGCAATTTGTTGATGAATATGATGGGTGTCAAAATGATGGTTATGATAACTAAAGTGAAGAGGTACAATATGTCAACAACTATCAAGGCAATAGAGCCAACTCTTCAAACCAACAATGGCGACCCCAAGGAAATTGGGGCAATCAACAACAAAGTGGTGGCAATTGGAACAATAACAACCAAAACAACAATTGGGGTAATCAAAACAACAACCAAGGCAATTGGAATGAAAATAACAACAACTGGGGCAACAACAACAATCAAGGCGGGTGGAACAACAATGGAAACCAAGGCAACCAGGGGCAAGGCTTTCAAAGGCCCCCAATGTACCAACAACCGAACAACCCACCCCCTTTCTCTTCTCAAGGTCCTAGTTCTTCTGGTAATGATATGGGTAGAATTGAAATGATGTTCGAGCAGATGATGAAGAGGAATGCGGATTCTGATGCACAGTTAGCTTCTCACAACACCTCTATCCGAAACTTGGAGGTGCAATTAGTCCAAATCTCTCAGTCATTGAATACTCGCCCGACAGGTGCTCTACCAAGTGATACGGTAGTAAAACCAAAGGGTGGGAACAATAATATTATGGCGGTCACAACAAGAAGTGGGAGAGGCGGTGATATTAATGCCTCTAAGCAAAAACAAGTCGAGGATGATGATGTTGAGTTGCAAGATGACGAATCCTCTTTGGTAGTTGAAGATGAGGTTGATGAAAATATGAACAATGAAGTGAGGATTGATATTCAAGAAGTCGAGGTTGAAACCCAAAATGATGTGAACCCGTCTAGGGAACACATAATTGACATGACAGAGCCGGTAGTGCCAAAATCAAAGGCTCCTTTGCCAAGGCCACCTCCACCTTATCCTTAAAGGCTCGCAAAGCAGAAGAATGATAATCAGTTTAAAAAATTCATTGACATGATGAAGAGCTTATCTATTAATGTGCCTCTGGTGGAGGCACTTGAACAAATGCCGGGTTATGCAAAATTCATGAAAGACTTGGTTACAAAGAAACGTTCTATGGACTGTGAAACTATAAAGATAACTCACCAAGTTAGTGCTATAGTGCATTCAATGGCCCCGAAGCTTGAAGATCCCGGTGTTTTCACCATTCCTTGCACCTTTGGGAGTACGGATTTTGCCAAAGCTCTTTATGACTTGGGAGCTAGTATCAATTTGATGCCTTACTCGGTTTTCAAAACTTTGGGTATCGGGCAACCTAGGCCAACTTCAATGAGACTTCAAATGGAGGATCGATCGATGAAACGACTTTTGGGCATTATTGATGATGTGCTTGTCTGGGTGGACAAATTCATATTGCCGGCCGACTTTGTGATTTTGGATTGTGAGGTGGACTATGAGGTTCCTATTATCTTGGGCAGACCTTTCCTTGCAACGGGGAAGGAATTGGTTGATATTGAAGCGGGTGAGCTCACTTTCCGAGTAGGAGATGAAAAGGTCGTTTTCCATGTTTGCAAATCTATGAAGCAACCCAATAGCATCGAGGTATGCTCATTTGTAGACCTTGTCACAGCTGTGATTGTGGATGATACCAGTGCTATGATCAACGTGGAAGATCCTCTTGAAGCAGTGCTCTTAAACATGGATGTCAATGATGATGCTAGTAGAGTGGAGTGCGTGAATCCCCTACATGGGATAGGCTCTTATTCTTATGAGCCAAGTAAATTATCTTTGGATCTTGAAAATCGGAAAACTCCACCAACAAAGCCATCAATTGAGGAGCCACCGGTGTTGGAGTTGAAACCACTTCCTCCACACCTCAGGTATGAATTCTTAGGCTCAAATTCTGCTTTACCAGTTATTCTTTCTTCTGGCCTTACTAACATGCAGGTTGAAGCCACCTTGGCAGTTCTTCAAAAGCGAAAAAGGCCAATTGGATGGACTCTAGCCGACATTCGGGGAATAAGCCCTGCATTCTATACGCATAAAATTATCTTGGAGGATGATGCAAAGCCTTCCTTGGAGAATCAAAGAAGATTGAACGAGGCTATGCAAGAAGTGGTAAAGAAAGAGGTTATTAAATGGTTGGATGTCGAGGTTGTGTACCCCATTTCTGATAGCTCATGGACTTCTCTGGTACAATGTGTGCCGAAGAAGGGTGGCATGACTGTGGTGACCAATGACAACAATGAACTTATTCCTACTCGGACGGTCACCAGGTGGAGAGTGTGTATGGATTACCAGAATCTAAACAATGTGACTCGAAAGGATCATTTCCCATTGTCATTCCTTGACCAAATGCTAGATCGTCTTGCGGGGCGTGCTTTTTATTGCTTTTTGGATGGTTACTTGGGGTACAATCAAATTTTAATTGCCCCAGAGGATCAAGAGAAGACAATTTTTACCTGTCTGTATGGCACATTTGCTTTCTCTCGAATGGCGTTCGGATTGTGTAATGCTCCAGCGACCTTCCAACGATGCATGATGGCTATTTTTACCGACATGGTGGAGGATATCTTGGAGGTTTTCATGGATGATTTCAGTGTGGTTGGGGATTTCTTTGATGAGTGTTTGGGAAATTTGGATAGAGTGTTGGCCCGGTGTGAAGACACCAACCTTGTACTCAATTGGGAAAAGTGCCATTTCATGGTAGAAGAGGGTATAGTGTTGGGTCACAAAATTTCAAAGCGAGGGATTGAAGTTGACAAAGCCAAGATAGAGGTTATTTCAAGGCTTCCCCACCCATTTCTGTCAAAGGGGTGAGGAGTTTTCTTGGGCACGCGGGTTTTTACCGAAGGTTTATAAAAGATTTTTCAAAAGTGGTAAACCCCTTGTGCAAGTTGCTAGAAAATGATGCAAAGTTTGTGTTCGATGAGGGGTGTATTCAAGCATTTGAGCTTCTCAAGCTCAAGTTGACCACTACCCCTATCATTACCGCACCAAATTGGAGCTTGCCTTTCGAGCTCATGTGTGATGCTAGTGACGTTGCAGTTGGGGCTGTTTTAGGCCAAAGGATCAACAAGATGTTTCATCCGGTGTACTATGCAAGCAAAACCATGAATGAGGCTCAAAGGAACTATATAGTCATCGAAAAAGAGTTGTTGGCTATTGTGTTTGCTATGGAAAAGTTTCGACCTTATCTTATGGGGGACAAACTTATAGTGCACATCGATCATGCCACCCTTAGGTACTTGATGTCAAAGAAAGACTCCAAGGCAAGATTGATGAGATGGGTGCTATTAGTCCAAGAGTTTGATCTAGAAATTGTGGACCGGAAAGGTAGTGAGAATCAAGTGGCGGACCACTTGTCCCGTTTGGAGGAGAAGAGGATGCTTTGTGATGGACTTGAGATCAATGATTCATTTCCCGACAAATAACTCCTTGCGGTGTTAATGAAAGATATGCCATGGTTTGCCGATGTTTCCAATTACCTTGTGACCGGAATAATCCCGTATGAGCTCTCTTCTAACAAAAGGAAGAATCTCAAGCGGGATAGTTTGGATTTCTATTGGGATGAGCCATACTTGTTCAAGATTTGCACTGATGGTATGATTCGTAGATGTGTCCCGGAGGAAGAACACTTGAATATCTTAGAGGCTTGCCATTCTTCACCCTATGATGGCCATCATGGTGGGGTGAGGACTTCCTCGAAAGTTCTTAGTTGTGGATTCTATTGGCCCACCTTGTTCAAAGATGCGGGCGATTTGGTGAAGAGGTATGATGAGTGCCAAAGAGCGGGCAGAATTTCAAAAAGGGATGAGATGCCTCTTAATACCATTCTTGAAGTGGATATCTTTGATGTTTGTGGCATCGATTTCATGGGTCCATTTGTTAGTTCTTGTAGGAATACTTACATTCTCGTGGCGGTTGACTATGTCTCAAATGGGTTGAAGCCGTGGCTTTGCCTAACATTGAAGCCCGAAGTGTTGTTGCATTTCTTAAAAAGAGCATCTTCACAAGGTTTGGCACTCCTCGTGCGATTATTAGTGATGGGGGGGGGTCTCACTTTTGCAATAAAGCTTTCGACACATTGCTTTCCAAGTATGGTATCAATCAAAAGATTTCTACCCCCTATCATCCTCAAGCTAGTGGTCAAGTGGAAGTCTCCAACAGGGAAATTAAGAGCATCTTGTCAAAGACTATCAATGCCAATAGGACCGATTGGTCGAAAAAGTTGGATGACGCTCTATGGTCTTATCGGACGACTTACAAAACTCCGATTGGTATGTCTCCGTATCGGTTGGTATTTGGAAAAGCTTGTCATCTTCCGGTTGAGTTAGAGCACAAGGCTATGTGGGCTTTGAGGAAGTTGAATTTGGAATGGGATGTTACGACAAATTTTCGTGTTGAATAACTCAATGAGCTCGATGAGTTTAGATTCCATGCCTACTCAATTTCATCCTTGTATAAGGACAAAATGAAGTACCTTCATGACAAATATGCTCGAGGTAAGGAGTTCAAGGTTGGAGATATGGTTCTCTTGTTCAATTCCCGGTTACGTCTGTTTCCGGGTAAGCTCAAGTCAAAGTGGAGTGGGCCATTTGAAGTTGTGTTCATGACTCCATTTGGTGCTCTTGATCTAAGGAACAAAAATGGTGAAGTTTTCAGAGTTAATGGGCATCGGGTCAAGCATTATCTTGGAAAATTTGATGATAGCCACGTTGTTACAACCCATATCCACATGTGTTAGTTCATGCCATATATTAGTTAACATAAATCCAAGAAGGAATTATCTTTGAGATGATAAGAAATCAATCCTATTGGTCTTAAGTGATACAAGAGTGTATAAGGGTGATTAACCAGTATTAGAAGTTAAACGAATCAAAGATGTTGTAACTCATATTTTCAGGTAATCTAGCGGTGCTTAATACACTCAAGAGGTCATTTATTAAGGTATTTTAATCATATAATATCCGTATCATAAGTCTTGAAGTCAAACGAGTTATGAAACAAAAGTCGACAAAAGTTGTCGCAACTTAGGTTCATAATTTTACTTAAACATTAGGTCAAATGTTTCTAATCTTTTCTCATAATTTACAAGGAATTACGGGGTGATCTACCAACCAAATTAAAGATCTATGAGTCTAGTTTCCAACGCATTAAACCGTTCATCGATACGATCTCGGAGTAGAGAGATATTCGCATTTTCGCGAGACTGCGCCAAGCACCTCTCTATGGGGCCCACTAAGTCGGTTTAAGATATTTGGACCTATATAGGATGCCTCCAACCCGTTTTAAGTCATTTATTTTCACTATTTTCAGACCTTAGAACCCTAGGAACATCCTCTCAAGGTTCTCTCAAGATTCAAGACCCAAAAAAGGGCAAACAACACAAATCAAGTGTCGGGAATTCCGTGGCGCTAGTAAGTCTCTTGTTCTTCTTGTTGTTGCTCATTTTTGTGTCGTTTCAGCTCGTGTGGGAGGTTGTTTTAAAGGGTTTATGTTCTGTAAATACTCCCTCATGTTCTTAATATCAATCCTAGGTGATTTCAAGCCTTCTAAAGTGATTCTAGTGCCGAAAAACACTAATTGATCGCTAGTTTCGCTTTTTTGTTGTTGTGGCAGCATTGGAGGGATATTTCATGGAAATTTAAGGTCAAATTGGAGTTGTTCTTTCTGTATAAAGGTAAGGAACCTCTTACTCTATATGTATTTAAGATTATCCAAGTTGCGGCTAAGCCATTGAAGCTAGAACTTGTGAAATATATATCGAAAGGCTTGGTAGTAATGTTATTGTTTTGTGGACTGTTTTGCGTTGTTGTTGGGCTGCGTATTTTACTACTATCTTGTGGAGTTTTGGAGGAGGAAGGGTGTGGAGAAACACCATATATATGTAGGGTTATGGGCTGATAGTTATTCGTAACATTTCCAGGTTGTTTGACACGACTACGGTGGTCGTCGTATGTATGGAGTGATTAGGCTATGTGTGGACTATTTTGGGAGGCTCAATATGTTTATTATTGATGTTGTTTGGGATGTTTGGTGACTGTTTTGAATGGTGTGAGGTCATATATATAGGGGAGGTGCTGTCCGTTTCATCGTAAAATAGGTTGTGGTCGATACATAATAGTTATGACGCTTAAATGATAACGATAGTATCGTTTCTCTTATTGTAGACTAAGGAGTTTTGAAAATTGCATAGCTTGAGATTGGGGCAGTATATACAAGGTATGTGAGGCTATCCCTTTCCTTCTTTTGCACGACTCCGATTGTACATAATGTAATGAACGAGCTTCCAAGATACTCTACTCTTAGAAGCTAGCAGTACTTACATTGTTTTCCCTCTTATGGAACGATTGATGTTAATGTTACTTCTCTTATTCTTATGTTATCAATGTTGTTCGTACTTCCTAAATCTTATAAGGTTCATAGTGAAGAGTTAGTCCTAATAACGTGTATAGAGGATACCGACCTTACGTCACTCCGAAAGGTTTAGAATGTGATTCCATGAGTCGAGCATGCATTATATATATGTATCTATTTTACTCTACCGAGCCACGCTATAGTTGGCCGGGTACGACACCTATTGTGCAACCACTGATCAGTTGGGTTTTACCGAGCTCCACGTGGCCGGGTACGATTCTACCGAGCCTATTATGGCCGGGTACGATATGATGATGATGATGCCCACAGAGGCGAATGCTTTAAAGGTTTATGTATTTATACATATGTATCATGCATTTCATGTAAGTAGCCCTCAGAGGTACTAAGATGTTACAGGTTGTATATTCTCTATCCTTGCTTACATTACTGATCGTATTTATGGTTCCTTGCCTTACATACTCAATACTTTATTCGTACTGACGTCCTTTTATTTGTGGACACTGCATGTCGTGCTGCAGGTCCTGATAGACAGGCAGGTGCAGCTCCTCCACCACAATAGACTGTCCAGTTCAGCGGTGATTGGCGAGATCCTTTCTCCGGACTTGCCTTGGTCTTGGTATGCAATTTTTGTTATAGACATTATGGGTATGTCGGGGCCCTGTTCCGGCTATGTTGCAACACTTATGTTCTTTTAAAGGCTCATAGACAGGTGTCGGCTCATGTATAGTTTGGTATGCCTTGTGGGCTAGTTTTTGTTGTATAGTCTTTCATAGTAGCGTGGTAGCTCATGCCTTATACGTAGTTTCTCGATTGTTTGGTCATCCCCTGCTATATATGTTCATGCCGTCATATTTTATTGTTAGTTGTCCATGATCTAGGTATACCATTTATATTGATCTCGTCAGCCTTAAAAGATAATAATAAAGGTTAGATGAAATGTACGTTGGTGCTCGGCAAGTGTGGTCGGGTGCTAGTCATGGCCCTTCAGTTTGGGTCGTGACACACGTGGTGGCACTTCTTCATCTAAAGTGATGTGATGGTAAAATATATCGTGCCGCGACGATAAATTAGACACTTCTTGGGAGGCAACCCATGTCTTTTTCTTATTGTTTTCTTTGATTTTCTTTGTAGTGTAGGATTGATTTTTGAGCTAATTGGTTGTGAGATGTTGCAGGGATTGTGTTGATATAGTGCAAAACATTTTAGAAAAATTGAACAGTCTCTAAAGTTGCCAGTGCGGCAACATTGCACTTTGTGCAATCTGCACTGGTGAAGGCTAAATGGGATACTCTCTGAAGTTTGCCACCGTGGCCGCATGGCATTTTGTGCGGACCGCGGTGGACCTCTACGGTCGCGGTCTGTTTTGTGCGGACTGCGGAGGTTGCCTTCTCAAACTTCTTCTGAACAAACCCAGCTCGTTCCATGGTCTGTTTTGTGCGGCCTCGCTGGTAGGTAAGACTGGGTCCCACATGTTTGTCTATAAATAGACCACAGGGGTCACCGGTTACCCTTTTCGAAAAATTAACTCTCACAGACCTAAAATCTACTATTCACCCTCTCTTTTTATGTAAATCCTTTCTTAGATTGATTCCTTGCATTCCATCTCCACATATGGTAACATTACACTCATTTTTCTTTGTTTAGTTTTATAATTTCATTTTATTTTCATGTCCATTAGCCTGTAGCTTCTTCTTCTTCTTCCCGTAATTCTTAAATTTCTAGGTTAGTTTGGTTTAACTATTAATCTTTGTGTGCTTTGTGAGTGTAATGAAATGGGTAATTGAGTAGGGACGTTAATTAGGCAAAAAGAACTTAAACTAATTTCAAGATTTGAGAATCCTAACTCTCAGTGCCTTGACTTAGCACCCTCCATGGTCCGCGGTCATCCTTGTGCGGTCCGCGGTGCTGTGATGCGGTCCGCATTAACACTTTGTGCAGACCGCGGTGAGGATTTTTTTTAGGAAATTGACCTCTTCCCCAGCGTGGCAGCATTGCATTTTGTGCGGTCCGCGCTGGCCCACCGCGGCCGTGGTGCTACCTTGTGCGGGCCGCGGTGGTTAGATTCAGAGAAGTGGTTTTATAGACCTTGCCTCAGTGCGGACCGCAGTTGCTTTTATGAGGTATGCAGTGCCCCCAGTGCGGCCTGCGCTGCACTGTTTCTACAACATTTTCTGTAACTTGTGGCTTCTGTTCTGCAATTCATTTTCCACATCTATTTCACTGTCTGTGCTGATACTAGCAAAGCTAGATGTTTGTGCTTGCAGACAATGGTCAAACAAAGAGGTAGAAGCGCAAAACAACCCGGCCGAGGTTAGTTCTCCCGAAGAAGCAAAGGTAAACTGGTAAAACTCACTCCCCAAGCTAGACAAAACATAAAGAACACAAGGAAAGCAATCAAGGCTGCTGATAGAGCCTGTGACCAATTGGGGAGTGAGTACATGCCTTCTCAAGACATCTCCTCCGACTCAGTGCCAACTCACTTCATCTCCAAATTTGGGTTGACTGATGATTCTCCTCCTCCTTCACCCCCTGCCTAAGCTCCAAAGCGTATACATTCTGAGTCGTCTAAGGGCTTAGCAACCGACATCGGTGATTACTCCACTTCCCCCACAGCTTCATTATCCGGGAAGAGTGCATATGGAGAGTATGAGGGAGATGAGGAGGTACCTGGGGGTGGTGTGCCTCAGGTTGGGGGTGTTGACCAGACTAGAAATCCTGTTGTTTGGGAAGATAGATTCGTCAACCAGGTGGCGTTCCATAAGTTTAGGGAATGGTGGCCGTCATGAAAGTTGATTCTTAAGAGGAGATTCATTGATAAATACCTTCTACCCCTACACCCCAATGTGCATAGACAGTTTCAAGCTCGAGTGGGTTGCGAGCACTTTATAGATGATTGTGTGAAGGCGAATGGACACATGGTCAAGGAGTTTTATAACAATGTGGCCCACATCTTGAAAGGCACCAAAGTGACCAAGGTGCGAAACAAAAATGTGGTTTTTACCGAGAAGGCGCTGAATGAATACCTAGGCTTCAATGAAGAAGATGAGTCCTTTTACAATGAAAAGTTGGCAATGGGCGAGGAGGTTCGTCCGTGGTTAGCTTCGTACCTGGCAATCCCGGGTATTGTTCTAGAGTGGTTGACAGCAGGGGCCAAAATCCTTCGGAGGACCCTTAACTTTGAGGCTAGGGGGTGGTTGACTTTTGTATGCAGTCAGCTTGATCCCACTACACATGATCAGACTCTTCCACTTGCCCGGGCTGTTCTAGTTGCATCTATTATGGCGGGATACCCTATCAACGTAGGGAATGTGATGTCCCGCGTCATTTCTTTAGTGGGGGTTGAGCATGACCGAAACTACCCTTTTCCCAACACCCTCACTATGTATTTCCGGGAACTGAAGGTGGAGAAGAGACCTTTTGACATCAAGATCAAAATTGTGGCTCCGTTTTCGTGGTATAGTTTGAAAGGTGTCAAACAACCCCAAGGACAAGAATTACAAGTCGCCTGCTTCTGCCCCAACTGGTCAATCTGAAGAGCTGGTTACAGTAGAGCCCTCCACTGAGCCTGCCTCCACAATTGCTGACATGCCTCCCGGACCTTCCACTACTGCTGGTCCCTCTACTTCAGCTGGCCCAGGGATTCCATCTTCCCGGGACCATCCTATCACTACCCACCAGCTGAGCCAGACACTTCATAGCTTGAACAACTGGATGGGGACTGCTTCATCCAAGTTGTCTACATTGACCTCCACCATTGCGACTCAGTCGGCACCACAGCCAGTGCAGGTGCCCCAGTCTATCGAGGATTCACTTAAGGAGATTCTTGCCAACTAGTAGAAGATCCTTGATTCTCAGGCTGCTTTGGCCAAGGCAGTGGATTCACATGGCAAGGCGCTGAAGGAGCTTGCTAGGGAGCACAAGAAGTTGCGCAAAACACGGGCTTCCAAGGAGTCTGTGAAGGAGCTTAGAGTGGATGTGGACAAACTGAAGGCAGACCAGCTGCCTTTAGACTTGCTATTTGAGGATCCAGCTTCAGCAGCAGTACCAGCAACAGAGCTACAGTAGGAGCAGACACAGAGGCCTCCAAAGAAGAAGAGGAAGCTCCCTAGTGCAGATGAGGCCATCATCCAGTTGGCGGACCCACCGGAGGCCTCCTTCAGTCAGCCACAGGATGTACATGATATACAGCCTGTCCAGGTCCAGGCCCCAGTCCCAGCAGCTGAGCAGTAGGATACCGGGAACCAGTCTGAGGTTCCCGCACATACAGAGGACCTGGGGACCACTGATGATCCTATGCAGACGGACACGACTTAGGGAATCCTCATATCCTTTCCTTATACTTTTTGGTACTTTTTTGTTTAGTTGGCATTGGGGACAATGCCAGCTTTTATTTGAGGGGGTGCACCCTATATTTTATCCTTGTATGATTGTATATATATACTGATTTAGTTTATGCCTTTTTGATTTTCTATTGGTTTGTATATCAATTTACATTTAGTTACTTTTATCGCACTTTTTATCTTTCCTTTGGTCTGTATATAAAGTTTACATTATTGTATATATTCATCCTCCGTTGTATATTCAAATCCTCTATTGTATATATTCATTCTATTTTCTATTTTCGTAAAAAAAAAATTCTTTCGTTTTTTGCTTCTTATATAGGCTCGTAGCTTTTTGTTTCGTTTTTGGCGCTTTCAATAAGCCATTGATTTTCTAAATGTCACGGTTCTTTCCAAAGATAGAGTATTGTGTGAACCGGGTGGCTCTTCCCGATGATGGATGGCGTAACAACCTTCTTAAGGGTTTGAGTCCGTTTTTTGTTTTTGTTTTTGGTAGTTTGTAGTTAAGGGTACCTCAAGCAAAGCTTCACTTGGGCGTAACACATTTGCCTTTGATCCCATGGTCAAAGACAAAAATGTTGTGTTTAGGATGGTGAAAGTCGTGACCTTGAGACTCTTGTATTGACCAAATAATCATCATGTGGTCTTTCGGGACCATTGTGTGCTCAAATCGTGTCTAAGGTTGTTGTGAGCCCCCGACTCTATGTCTTTAGCAATCCTTGAGCTTGTGTGGTGAGAAATCTAATTGTGAGTCCAAGTCTCGAGCCAATGGTCTAGAACTTGCCCTGAATGTCTGTTAAGGCAAAATCTTAAGTGAAATTTGACTTGAGAAGTGATTATAGGCTCTCCTTCATCCAAATGATAGTTGAACAATTCCATAGCCTACCAATGATATAATCCCTAGTTAACCTTTTTGAGCCTTAAACCTTTTTCTTCAAAGAATCAATGCTATAAGCCTATACCCGTTCGAAAATATACCATCTCTTGGCATCCGATTTTTCCTTGAGCAATGGCAGAAGTCTAAGTTTGGGGGAAGAGACGAGAAAGGGAACAAAGTGGTCAAAGGTACAAAAGTGAAAAAAAGGAAGGCAATGAAAAAAGAAAAGAAAAGAAAAAGACAAAAAGAAAGCTCAATGTGAAAAAGAATAAAAAGGGATTCAATAAAAGCAAAAGAGAAAAAGGTGTGGAAAAAGTTTAAAAAGAAGAAACATTTTGAATTGCATAAGAAAGAGCGACAATGTGTCTATCTAACCCCTTAGAAAGAAGTGAGATACTCAAAGAGTCAAGAGAATTGTGCCAAATGAATAAAAGAAGTGCTTAAGGGAATATGGAACCTATTTAGATCAAAACATTCCCTACCCTGAACCAAAAGCCTTCACATTGACTCCACAAAAGCCCTATATGATCTTGAGTTGAATAACGCTTGCATTAGTGGATACTTACATGAGGGGCAAGCATATGGTACTTAGAGTCGAACTTGTGACTTTTCCTTGAGAGAGACGAGTGAATTCCTATTAATCTCGATTTGTGTGCTAATACTCTAAAAAGGTGAGGTTTTCTTAGGGAGAGTTGAGGATGTGTGAGTTTGGGTTCCACAATGACGAAAGTAATTGAGAGAGTTCTTTGATGTAATGAGTCAACTCTTGATGCTCTTGTGTCACACTTGATCCATGATTTTTCAAAGTTTAAATGTTGTTAATGATTCATTCGTATTGCGGGCAATTGTTAGTCCCAATTGATGCTTGTTGAGGTTACTTTAGGATAGCTGGAAATACTTGGATGTTTCCTTAAGGGGTGAGTTTTATTTTATTTGCTTGAGGACAAACAAAGGCTTAAGTTTGGGGGAGTTGATAACTAGGGATTTTAATGTGTTTCATGCTCCTTCTTGCTTATGCTTTGATTATAAATTGTTGCAAAGTAGTCCCAAAAGGCTCATAAGTTGTGCTTGATTGCAGGTTTGATCGACAAAGTGATGAAATATCAAAGATTGGCTCAAAAGGAGTGAAACCTGCTCAAGTATCAAAGACAAGGCAATCTGAGAGCAAAAAAGGCCTAGTGCGGCCGCATTCGATTTTGTGCGGTCCGCACTAGGTGGTTCAGAGAGTTGGCGAAAATGGGCTTCAGGTAAAGCGGCTGCAGTACACATTTCGCGGTCCGCGGTGAAGGCTCCGCGGCCGTGCTATCATTATGTATGGTCCATGGAAGAGAGATTCAGAGAGGTAAAATTTGACATGGTTCAAGCTGCGCGGTCCGCAGTCATACTTGTGCGGACCACATTAGAGATCTCCGCGGCCGCAGTCCATTCTACGCGGTCCATGGAGCCCAAGTTTAGAGAGTCCAGAATTGAAGTCCAAGAGCCTAGAGTGACTGCGGTCCATTTTATGTGGCCCACGCTGACCCGCAGGGGTTTTTTTGTCCAATTTTTCCAGCCTAGTATAAATAGAACATTTTGCCATTTTTAGGTTATGAGTTATTTTCCGGAACGTAGCTGCGCTCGTGAGAAGCTATTGTGTAGCCATTTTTCGCATCTTAACTTAGATTTTACGATAGATTCTCTGTATTTACATTAGCTTTTAAATTAATATGTCTTGTTCTTCATCCATTTCTCTATTTTCTCCTTCAAGCATGAGTAGCTAAACCCATTAGCTAGGGTTGTGGCTCAACCCTAGTGTGGGTAATTGATGGATGTTGCCATCTATTGTTAGATTGACAATGGGTGTTTGTTATTTGGGTCAATTTTATGGTTTAATCTTTGAATTGGTGGTTGCAAACACTGGTTTGTGCTAAGTTGACTTGGCTATTCTTGAGAAAGAGAGCTCTAAGTCTCCAAAATTGACCCAACAAGGAATTGGGATGGACTCAATAGAATTGATAGTCCCAATTAAAGGGTTAAACCTCGAGAGAGTAATTACCCAACTTGAACCCTAGTTGCTTGAGCTGATTTGCCTACCCATTTGGTCTCGAGAGAGTCAATTGGGCAAAATCACTCTCTCTACCAAGAGGTGTAGAGTGGGTAAAATTGTACAACGATTAGAGTATATTTCCCCAATCATGTCAATTGAACCTTAGAAGTATTTACCCGTCAATTAGCCACCTAGGTGAAAGTCACTACCCTAGTGCCTTTCTACCCATTAGATTCAACTCTAGCAATTTTCTTATTAGCATAATTTAGTTCTAATTAGTAAATGATAATATTAGTTTGTTAAAGAAAATTCAAAAGATGTTTGGAAGTGACATTTGGAATAATTACACAACTCTAGTCTAGATAGATACTCGACTCCATTTCTAGCTCCCTGTGGAAATCAATCCCGACCCTCATATCGGGTAAAAGCTATTGCGACACTCTTCTCCTACTTTTTAGTAGTGTGGAGTTGGTAGCGATTAACGGCGCCAGAGGAGTACCATCGGGGTAGGGCTGTCCCACGAGGCAGGGGTAGCCCATGAGGTTGCGGGGGACGGCGAGGAGGTGGTCCCCAGCAAGGGGGCGTTGAGGCACCTGTCGAACCACCTATTGAGACACATGATGAGGATCTTGGAGATGCTTAGCCGGGTTATTTCCTTCATGTAGATAAGCCTTCCAGCAGCATGTCGTCGTACAGCCTTCAGCTATCTCTTCCAGCATCACAGGTCACCCCGTCAGATGCATTGTTGATCACGGGTACATTTGACGGGGATGTAGACCAGTTCTTTTCAGGCCCATCTACCGCAGATGAGGATCAACCGACCCGAGACATGGATGACGGGCGCAGGTTGAGTTATGCCTCATCCCCGGTGGTTGATCTGGATCTACCACAGGCGCAGGTATGTTTTTATTACTATAAAATTTCAATTTGTTTTCTTTTTTCTTAATGATTTGCCATTAATTAATTTTTAATTTTCTTATTAAGGCTTCGGCCCAGCCCATCATGGAGGCCGTTGTATGCGCTGATGAGGACACCACAGATGCATATACTCAGGAGGCCGACGAGACCACAGTGAGAAAATGTTTTTGACTTAACACGTACAATATAATATACATTCTCAAATGCTAAGCATAGTAGTTTTGTAGGTTGCTGATGGCCCGACGGCCTCTTCTACCGATCCTGCCAGCTGTACTGTCGATGCTGCTGCGCATCCTCACATCAAGAGGCGACTTGATGATGATGATCCCGATAGTGTACCTGGGCAACAGGGGATGCGACTCAGGCCAGCAGCAGCACTGAAGCACACAGGCTGCGGGACTCATTGATTTACTTATGTCTGTACTTTGTGTAAATACTACATTATGTAAATAATGGCAACAATTCGATTTTAACAACAATTTTATTTTAACTGCATTTGAACAACAATTTTATTTTAACAGTACAACACAAACACAAACTTATCAAACCTAACACAAGAACAAACAGTAGAACTAATAACAATACTTGACAAGGGTAACATAAAGATGCACTACTACGCTCAACACGTACATGTCATTGTTTAGTCACGACCACCTAGTATTCTCTGCTCCAACCACTCGAGCTGGTCTTCCAGCTTTTTTTTCTCTTCTTCCACCTCCTTGAGTTTCGCTTTGAACTCCGCAATTTCTTGCTTAGATTGGCGCTCTCTGTCCCACTGCCCCGTACACACATTATGAAGATGATACAATTTGTCTTTGTAGTATTCCTGCTCATATGGTTCATCAATCCACACCTTAAAATTACATGTAGGTACGTCGGGTTGCCTATAAAACTTGTTCATACACACCCAGTAGTGGCGTCCAGCTTCTTCCCAACAATCGTACATCATGCTTTTGATTCCGCAGTCGCACCTTGGGCAATAAAAGGGGTTGTTGAGACATTTCTTAAAGAGAAACTTTAGTTTTATAGAAATATTTGCTATAGGTTGTTGTTAAGAGTAGAAAATAACTAGAATGCGCTCGTTATTTATAGGTAAGATTACACATAAAACGTAGTATTATACCACGCTTTACATATTAAATTTCTCTGGAACGAAATAGGTTTTTCACATGGTTTTCAGCTTTTTCAGAGCGACAAGACAACTCAATAAAATATAGTATTATACCGCGCTCTACATATTAAAACAACAAGACAATTCAAAAAAATGTAGTATTATACCGCGCTTTACATATAATTTATTTTTAAATTTTTAGATTGGTCTTCCTTAGTAACACCAATAAGTTGAATATTTGAACAATTCTATGAAATAAATACTACATTATGTAAATAATGGAAACAATTCTATTTTAACAACATTTTTATTGTAATAGAATTTGAACAACAATTTTATTTTAACATGACAACACAAACACAAACATATTATACCTAAAGATACACATAACAAAAAACAAACAGTACAACTAATGAAAACATTTGACAAGGGAAACATAAAGATACACTACTACGCTCAATACGTAAAAGTCACTGTTTAGTCACGACCGACTACTACTCTCTGCTCCAACCACTTGAGTTGGTCTTCTAGCTTTTTTTTTGCTTCTTCCACCTCCTTGAGTTTCGCCTTCAACTCCTCAATTTCTTGGTTGGTTCGGCACTCTCTTTCCATTACCTCGTACACAAATTATGAAGATCATAAATTCTCTCTTTGTAGTATTTCTGCTCACATGGTTCATCTATCCATACCTCAAAATCGCATGTAGGCTCGTCGGGTTGCATATCAAACTTTTTCATACACGCCCAGTAGCGGCGTCCACCTTCTTCCCACCAATTGTACAAACTGCATTTTTCTCCGCAATAGCACCTTGAGACATAAAGGGGTTGTTGAGATATTTCTTAAAGAGAAACTTTGATTTTATGGAAATATTTGCTATTGGTTATTGTTAAGCACAGAAAATAACTAGAATGCGCCCGTTATTTATTTACAAGATTTCACATAAAATGTAGTATTATACCACGCTTTACATATTAAATTTCTCTGAAACGAAACAGCTTTTTTACATGGTTTTCAGCTTTTTCAGAACGACAAGACAACTCAATAAAACGTAGTATTATACCACACTTTACATATTAAATTTTTCTGCAAGAAAACAGGTTTTTCACATGGTTTTCAGCTTTTTCAGAATGACAAGACAACTAAAAAAAATGTAGTATTATACCGCACTTTACATATTAAATTTTTCTGCAACAAAACAACTTTTGGAGATGGTTTTCAGCTTTTTTAGAAAGACAAGACAACTAAAAAAACGTAGTATTATACCGCGCTTTACATATTAAATTTATTTTTTAATATTAATTTTTTTTTTTTTACAAACACCAATAAGTTTAATATTTGAACAACTATATCAAAAGGTCATGTTAAAAAATAAGATGTAACAAGATTATGGAACATAATTTTATTTGATAGATATTGCAACATACACAAGTACAGAC
Organism: Nicotiana sylvestris; assembly: GCF_000393655.2. Lineage (NCBI taxonomy): Eukaryota > Viridiplantae > Streptophyta > Magnoliopsida > Solanales > Solanaceae > Nicotiana > Nicotiana sylvestris. Next base: position 25,431,886 of record NC_091057.1, read on the forward strand.
ACGTATTACAAAAAACAATACGAAAACAAAAGACTAGGGGTATCCTTGATAGTTGGGTACATTCGACGAACTTGCACCAGGAGCTGGATTACCACCGCTACGTACACCGCCTAAAGGACATTTACGACGGTCGTGTCCTGTTTGCGAGCATATGCCACATTTACGTGCATAAACGGTGTCACCAACATCCATTTGTTTCCGTATACGCGTTCTCTTTTGCACTTGCAGCTTGCGCAAATAGTCCTTGTTACATACCATTTTAAAAGGTTCCGGCGGCCAATAATGCTCAGCACCTAATGGCTGCAACTGTCCACTATACATGTCTACGTATGCATCAACACTGTATTTCCTATCAATATAGTTGGTTGCCCCAAAACCAACTTGTTGAAAGCACTTCAACGCATGTGCACACAGCATGTGGTAGATGGTCCATTTCCCATATGAACACAACCTTATGGCTTCATTCATCGTCTGTAGATTATTCCCACGGTGTCCGCAGATAGCGGTCTTAACTTCAAAAATACCCCGGTCATGATCGTACTATAGAAATGAATGCCAATGTGCTCGCCTCCTGTACCTTTCAAATCTTCTCATGGGTATTGGCATAAATTGAACACCCCTGTCCATCAATGCCGATGCAGCTCCATGCCTTTCAACTAACCTCTCCGCACTCTGTTTGAATGTCATGCGGACCATGGCAGTGACAGGCAATCCACGGGCAGACTTCCATAAGTCGTTGAATGACTCTAACACATTTGTAGTCAGGGCTCCCCATCTTCTGCCGCCATCTGCATGCAATATCCACATGTGAAGCTCATGTCCCATCAGCCAAGTATAGGCTCGTGGATCTAGCTGCCGGATCGCTTCCATGCGCCTCATGAATTTGCACTGCTGGTGCTCAGTTGCAGTCATCCACATTAAGTCATGCAAGGCCTTGTCAGGATATTTCTTCTGGAAATTGGCCTTCAGGTGCCTCACACAGTAACGGTGGTATGCATAGGGTTCTTGCCATTCAGGCAAGTGCCGTACAGAACTTAAAATACCACCATGTCGATCAGATATTAGACAAATACCTGAACGCTGTTTGACAACGTGCTGCTTCAAGTGGTTCAAGAAAAGTATCCACGTCTCTTCGCTTTCGTTGGCACAAATGGCAAATGCTAGTGGAAATATTTGTCCGTTGGCATCTACTGCAACTGCAATCAAAAGCTTAATATCATACTTTCCATATACATGCGTACCGTCTATGGAAATTATAGGATGACAATGCACAAAACCATCAATTGCTGGTTTAAATGACCAGAACACATAGTTGAAAATATATTCCGGTCTATACAGACTCCGCTCAAGCCTCCATTCAACAATAGTCCCAGGGTTAAAGTGTTGCAGTGCGGCCATGTACCTAGGCAGCGATGAAAAAGACTTATCCTAGTTGCCATAAATAACTTCAAAGGCACGTTTGCGACCGAGATATGCATTTCTTTTGGTTATAGTACAACCATACTCCTAGTGGACGGCTGTAATACACTCTTTAATCTTGAACCTAATGGGCACTTCCAAATATGGAATCAAGACAAGAGAAATTAAGTCTACATCAAGGTTGAAATGATTCTCATTGAATGTGTCCATTTCACATCTGTGGGTGCTAATAAATTTACCCATTTTTCACAAACCTGATTTCTTCTTGCTGGCACGCAACATCCAGTGACAACCCATAAAGTCTCTATGGCATACGACCTTGTATACCTCCATAGTTGACTCCCTTACGTCATCTCACCGCACTCTCTTACACTATAGATTTTTACAGCCCTAATTATTCGAGCTTTATTGGGGAAATACATGCCCTTTGTCAGAACTGCTGGTCTAGACTCATCCCACATCACTGACTGAATTTTGTCATCATCCCTTGTGAGGGCATCCACGTTCGACATACTTGGCAAATTATTAAGGTAGGGAATATTCCGCTCATGAAATGGCACGTGGAACTCATACACTCTTGGTCTAGCGGGAGGTGGAGGAACATGCTCCCTCATCAGCTCAGGTTCAACATTCACTTCCTCCTCATCATCACCCTCACCAGGGAAGGGTGTGTCATCTCCAGACTCATCCGCATTGTTGTCATAATCACTATCATCTTCCTGACTCTACGCATCTACCAAATCATTAGTCAATACATCGTCTATGGGCAACTGTGTGAGGTCAGGAACATCAAGAAGCTCGTTTTCACTGCACAAAAAGAACAAAATGATAAGTTACCCAACTAGATAAATACTTTACATATAGCAATATCACTTTACTTACAAGTCGTACTGTCTTGACGTTTCATGATGGATATTTTCTTGTTGGTGATGACTCTCGGATGGACCACCGTGGTCCAATACGCCAGAACTACGCATATTCCAACTAGGGGCGGGGTCTAACTTGTAAAATTCATATCCAGACGGTACCCCCTATGAAAAATATGAGTGCTAATACAAATCCAATTAAAACATAAAATAAACAATGCTAAAGCGTAGAAAAATTGAAGTTTACCAGTCGTCTTGTGGATTATATAAAGTTGAAAAATTATTTTGTGGCTGCTCATTCGCCGGTGGTGACAAGTTTAAATCATGCAAGCTCTTTCATCAGCAATCTGTCCGGCAAAAACTGCTCCAGAATAACCTCCCGATGACTGAGGGTTATCCCCACTATGCACGCCCTCATTATTGGGAACGTCTTCAACCTTGACGTATATTTCCAATAATTTTATTACAATAAATTCCCTGTATTCATCCGGAATCCGCAAAAAATCTCTAAGAGTTTCATCATCTTCGATGTTAAACTCAAAATAATAAGCAAACCCCTGCGGAGTCACTGAATACGAAAATCTACCGGTTATTTTAAGGTTAACCGAACGCTTCCTCACACTCATTTTTTTTACGTAACAACGATATCAATTTATCGTACTCCATTGTAAGCGGCAATTTAACATGACACTGTGGAGGTGAGCTATACCTCACAGAGTTATTCTCCAGCACAACCCCCCCTCCCCCCCAATATAATGAAACCCTTATTTTTGGCTCTTCAGACATTATAAAAAAAAATAATTGATAAGAAGAAGAGAGAAGTATGAACGGAAGTTTGAAGAAAGTATTGAATGGATTTTCATAAAATTGAAACGCCTTTAAATAAGGCAAGTCCGAGCTTGGGGTGCAGAATGTTTTTATGTAAAACGCAGTACAATACCACGTTTTATGTATTTGAATTATTGTTATGTCAGTTATCCGCAGAACACTTATTGGTGGGCCCAAAAATCAGAGTAAAACGCAGTATAATACTGCATTTTACACTCAAAAATAAATTCTCTGCAGTCCTACAGAAGTGGGCCCATATTATAGGGAAACGCAGAATTGTACTGCGTTTAAGTTAAACGCAGTATTGTAATGCGTTTTCCTAAAAAAAATTAATTTTTTAATAAAACGCAGTATAGTACTGCATTTAACTTTAACGGCTAACTTTCTGTTAAAGTAAAAGACAGTATTATATTGCGTTTTATGTATTTATGTAACTTTTTTTTTTAACAGTAAAAACGTATTTTGTGCCATTTTTGGCACTATCGCCCTCTTTAAGATATAGCCTTTTGAATTTGCTGAGATTAAATTTTATCTTCATATACTCTGGTTGACTATCAGAAAAGAAAACGTAACAGACAAATTTAGACAACTAATGTAATTCAATAATATTGAATCAAACAAAATTTGAGTATAACAAACCAAATTTTTTACGTTCTACCATTAAATATATATCTTCATATACGACATAAATATGTTAGTGAAAATGCATTTGTAGAGTGTTGTCCGATACATTAAATTCTCACTATATGGGAAAAATTGAACCATAAAATCATGAAGCTCAGACCACGAATTTTAGGTTTTCAAAAAATTATATAGGTGCTAAATGTAGAGAAATCTATTGCGTCGTCGTCATATTTATGTAATAGTTTAAGAAATTAATAACGATTTAACATAAAATTATCTCTATATAACCTATAGGTCACGGATCTGAACCGTGTAAGTAGCTAATAGTGCTTGCATTAGAATAACCAGTCCATTAAACCTTTAAGGATGCGGTCCTTACCGGACCATGCGTGAACGTGAGATACTTTGTCTGTCGAGTTTTATTCTAGGCATAAATTGTGTATTTATGTGTGTGTGGGGGGGGGGACGCGTGACTGGGAGAAATATTTTAGTACTTAGCTTTCAATATGCAAGAAAAAAAGTATGGATTTAAATACTAAAAAGAAGTAGGAAAATATTTAAAAGGTGTTTATTGATAGAAGTGGGCACAGCACGTGGATTGACTTGGTCTAGACTATCACGTGCACTATATTTTTAAGAATGTTATTTGCAACTTGTAGCCACTAAAGTCCATCTCTTGTAACTTTCAAATACTAGTTTTGCCATTTTGTACGAACAAATATATAACTTTATCTCAATTCGCACTAATAAACAACAGACATCGATCACGACCAAATAGTGTACATACAATTGGTAAAAATACCCTTTTAATAATTAAAAATATTATATATTAAAGTTCAAAAAATTAAAAGACTCGATAGATCTCATGGGGATCAAAAGTAGAATTTCTAAAACTTAATTGCAAATGTTTATCGACAAAATATTTTTACAACTAATTATATATAGTTGTTTACCTCAAAATTACGAGTAACAATTAAATTTGATTTGTAGATTTAAAGATATGTGATTTAGTTCAATACCAATTAATAATCAAGAAATATGAAGTAGAAATGAAAGGAATAAGAGAATCAAACCAATGTTACTCAGCAGTAGTAACATCGAGCTTAGTGACCTCGAGGTGGGCTTAGGATAATAAGAATGATAAAGCAAGAAAAGTAAAGTAAGTAAGAGCAGTAGAGCTAAGGACAATTCTGATAAACAGTAGACGAAAAAGTAGAGAGTATATTATTTGCTCAATGATTAGATGATCCTACAAATGATTGGGGTCTCCTTTATATAATAGGGGAACCCTAAATAAGGTATATTTCTATTTACATTAAGGAATATTCTTGGTACAACTGTCTAACCGCCTAGTACGGAATCGTACAATCCTATTCTAGGATTTGCGTCATGATCTTGGGGACGTGACAGGAATCTAGCTCATTTTGTTACAAATCCATAAAATTATTACGAGGTCGAGCATACTCAGCTTCAGTATTCATCGTACTCCGATCTTAGGGCATTGCATTCTGTCTTCGAGATCGAGTCTGGTCCATCGGGCTAGAACTCGACCTCGCCTGGACTCAGGCTTAGGACGGACCCTCGAGACTATAAGTCGGAGGCATATGATTTTGACTGTATACAGAAAGTCTCCGCGTTTCTTAGAGTAGGTCGATAAGAAACGATTTGATCTTCGATGCTCGACACCCCGATCCTGATGCCAATCTGGTGATGTCAGCGGTTGAAGTGACTAAAAAGTTGCTTTTCGTACGGTTCCAAAATCATTAATTGGAGGTAACTGACGGTCGGCTATTTGGCTTCCCCAATACGCTTAAATGGCTTCTATAAATAGATTAACTCCACAATTTTGCAAACTTTATTCTCACATCAAATTCTTATTAGCCCTTTCAACTTTTCTATTTGCCCTTACTTCATCATCAACCTTCTTTATTTTCTTGAATTTCTGCATCATAATGGCTAAGATCTAAATCTGTTCCCCAAAAAGAAAAAGCCTATTCATCATCACGGCCGGCCAAAAGTAAAACGGTGGTGCCACCTCGTATCGAGGAATACATTCTCCCGTCGTGTGAAACAACATCCGATTTCAAGATCAAAAACTTGTATCGACGCCAGGCCGATGTCAGCCCATGTCTCGATACGTCTGTTAATAACCGAGGACGAGGTTGAGCAGGTAAAAAAGGACTGAAACTGGGAGAACAAAGACGTAGTGATCCTTTCTCCTGAGGAGGACATCACCACATATAAAGAGGGGTACTTAAGCATTTATACCTATCCATTCACGTTGGGCCCCGCAAAGCCAACGATACCAAGTGACGCTTGGCTAGATCTACCCTTCATTCTGGTGAATCGTTCATTTGATCGGATTCTTTTTGAGCCAGGTCGAGGGGATGCGTTTCACCCTCGACCATCTGATCAGACTGTACATTCCTCGACTTTATCGAGGTGGCTTGATAATACTGCAATGCCGGTCCTCGAAATCTCTCTTCTCTAGTATCGAGTCGGAACTCAGACCTGATTCCTGCTAAGAGGATGTCGTTCTCCGAGGATTGGAACATGAAATGTAAGTACATGTTTATCGATAATCAGTTTATACCCTGCTTCACTTTTCTCTCCCGATTTTATCTTTTTCTCGACCTAACCTCTTTCCGATGGTGCAGCTATTGCTTGGTTTCCTGGTGCAGTCCGAGACCTCGAAGGGTGGGTCTGAAAACTGGCTTCTACTTCCTCATACTCGGAGCGTTGCTGGCGTGACCTGGCCAAGGGACGATGGGAGGCTAAAAACCATGGCGAGTTCTTTTGTCTGTTTACTTGTGTTTCTCAGTGAAATGCTTACTTTGTTTATATGAAGGCCTCGGAGATGCCGTTCTTATGCGGCCGCCCTCGACCGGCGAAGAAGAGATCCCAAAGCCCCCAAAATAAAAGAAGGGAAAGAGGGGATCGCCTATAACTACACCGAAGCCGAGAAAAGCACGGTTCGAAATCCTAAAGCCAACACTGTGGCCTTATCTCTTGGAACGACTCAACGCCTTCGGGACCAGGAAGAAGAAGAAGATGATGATGACTTCATGTTGGTGGCTCGTAAGAGAGGAAACACTGGTGCTTCGAAGTCTGTCGAACAGGTAGCGGCAGACCCGATTCATCCTAGAACCGAAGAAATCTCCGAAGGGAGTTCGAGCAAAGTCCCTGAGCCATGGGGCAACAAAAGGGCACCTCGTCTTGGAGGTCATTTGGAGGGTGAGACCGAGGGGCCCGTCCCGAGCCCCTTCAAATAGAAGAGAATGCCCTGAGTGGATCACTTGGGGTAATCAATGTGGACGACTTGCCGCCTGGTCCCGAGTTCTCCGAGGGGCAAATCCGAGATGCTCGGAACATGAGAACTGCTAATGTGGGGGCAAGCCACGAGGGGCATGACATCTTTCGCGAATTCCTTGCAGGGATTGAAGATGGCCCCGACCCAGATGCTGCTTTCATTTTCGACGAGGCCCGTCAACTCTTCAAATAAGTGAGTTTTCTATCCTTTAAAATCACGCCTGTGCTTTGTCCTTGTTGTTCTGAGTCTAACTTTCCCCCTTTTTGTAAAGGTTGTGACGCTCCATAAGAAGGCATTCTATAAGTATCGAGCTGAGCTTGCTCGGTATGAGGTCGAGCTTAAGAAGATCTTGGAAGAGAGGGATGGTCTTAAAACCCTCTATGTCAAGAAAGAGGAGGAGATCAACGCTCTTCGAGCCGATGTTGCAAAGGCTTACTAAGAATGAACCGAGCTTACCTAAAAGGTAATATTCCCTTATAAGCTTTGCTATGGATTTGCCCAATCGGTCTTCTAACACTTTTCCTTTGCAGTTTCAACAAAAGAGGGAGCTGGTGGAGCAGCTTCGAGAGGAGCTCAAGATGAAGGAGGCCGATACCCTGGGGTGGAGGCAAGGCATGGACAGTCTTGCCTCTGGGAAAGAGACTCTTCGGGAGCAGCTAGCTTCACTCGAACGTCAACTTCGAAGTATGAAGGATGAGAGCGTGGCTCGAAGCCTCAAAATTGAGGAGCTTAAAGCCAAGTCCGCTGCTGAGCTGGCCAAGGCCAAATCTGACGATGAGGCAATTATATCTTCGTACCGAGCCGACGCTGAAGCGGCTAATGCCCGGGCAAAGGAGATCTCTTTTGCGGCCGAAGTTAAGTTATCAAGTGCACTTGACCACGCCAGGCGACAGTCCCGGAGGGAAACCCTCGAGGAGGTACATGTTCGCGACTTCGATCTCTCAGCCGATATTGAAAGGGCTAAGACTTTGGAAGAAGAGGCTACCGCTTTGCGTTCTGATGAGGATGATTCAGTTAGTGGTTCTGAGAGCGGAGGAGAGGAAGATGAAGTCCCCGAGGGTGAGGCTCTTGAAGATGTGGCTCCTGAAGATGTTGCTGCTGAAGATGTGCCCCGAAGTAGATTTAGGTTTCCTTATTTTGTTTTCATGTTTTTTGTGCAAGGACCCCTTGTGTAAATATCTTTTCTAATCATCTCTTGGAAATACAAAAGGATCTCTTTGTCTCATTTTTTTACTTGTGTTAAATTTTACTTTGTCTTTATTTATGGAAAATTTAATTGTACAACCTAAATGATCAGTCAGAGTACTGGTTTGGACTCAGAACATAATGAACCCTTAGGTTTTTTACTAATCAACATAATGCCTCTTGAGGTCTTAAGTAATTCTCGAGCTTAAATCAACTAGACATGAGCTCGTAACAATGGAACTCTTGGGTCCGAATCGAGTGAGAACGATGCCTCATACTCTATATGTTTTAGTCCTTAAGCTCTTTTTAAGTTGGCCCTTAGACCCTTATATATCGGCCCTTAGACCCTTATATATCGGCCTTTAGGCTCTTACATATCGGTCCTTAGGCTCTTATATATCGGCCCTTAGGCTCTTTAAGTTGGGCCGACTCGGCCTCTAAAGTGGCTATACTTTTTCCCTTTTTTCGGCTAAAACACTTAGTAAAATTTTGTATGCCTTAGCATGTGTTTTTTGTACTCGTTAGGTTATTCGAGGGTTCGACGTATCGGAACCTTATTAGTAACTTGTTTGTGTAATGATAATCGAATATCTCTTGAGATTTTTACGAAGGCTTATGTTATCGAAGCCTTTAAATTATTCGAGGGCTGATTTTATCGAAGCCCTTTATATTTTGCTTTTACCGAGGGTAGCCTGATTTAATCGGTTTTTTCAAAGTGTTTGAAGACCTTTAATTTATGACGTAAGTCAGATGTCTTTGAGCCGCATTATTTAGGCCGTAGCCTTTTTACATGACAGTAGTCTTTAATATGGCCATAGCTTTCGGATATGTCACTTGGACTTGTTTCCCGATAACTTTTCGAACTTTTTTAAAAAGTTAGTCCCCGAGTATATTGGCCTTGGCCTTTGTTTAGAGGGGATGCCTCTTTGAGGTCTTATGAGTCCAAGTTTTTGATGGCTCGGATGTGCTGACTATTGATGACAGTCCCCGAGTATTTCGAGGTGCATTTGCGTTTTGGCTCTTGAGACGTTTTCCGTAGGATTGTAAGTGTAGAGCTCGTATAATAGTAAGCTTCTTTGAGACAAAGTGTTTTTGATATAAACAGAATTCTTCTTCAAATAATTTGATACATGCGTACATGTTTTGCCGTCGGGGCTTCGACTATTCTATATGGACACGATTCATCTGACCGTTTGGCCCATTACAAAGTTTTCCTATTGAGGCCCTCTTAGGTGTAAAGTATTTTCCTTGAAAATATAACCTGCGAGGGTGATGCCCCCAAGTATTCGAGGTTGATTGAAAAGAATCCTTGGATACTGTTGAGTTCTCCTTAGGTAGCACATAATTGTTGCCTCGTTAAAAACCTTGCCGGTAAAACCCATTTGGGACAAAAATCCGATCCAAGAGAAAAAGAGTGTGTCACACCTCCTTTTTCATCCGCGCCGCCGCAAAGGGGCTCGGAAGGGAGTTTTTCCCAATTAAAGGACAATCGAAACGGGATTTATTTATTTAATTCAGAGTCGTCACTTGGGAGATTTATGGTGTCCCAAGTCACCGATTTGATCCCGAATCGAGGAAAAGAATGACTCTGTTAACAGTCCGCGAACCAGAAATCCGGATAAGGAATTCTGTTAACCTGGGAGAAGGTGTTAGGCATTCCCAAGTTCCGTGGTTCTAGCATGGTCGCTCCACTGTCATATTTAGCTTAAATATCTGTTTTTTACGATTATGAACTTATGTGCAAATTATAACTTTTAGCCGCTTTTATTATTATTAATTTTTTTATTTTTATTTATTTATATTTTTTTTAAAGAATGTGAACATCGTTCAAAATCATGTCTTTGGATTGCGTCACACGAAATGCACTCGCAATCCGGAACACATTTTTATTCAATGTTTTAGAATTTGGATTTGGGTCACATGAAATGCACACCCGGGTTTAAGGAGGTAAGATTATTAAAATGCGTGCCTAAAACGACTAGCGTGTGGTTATTTTTGAAAAACAAAACCGTGAATTTTGCTAAGCAACCGATTCCGAGTTCTACGTAATTAATACATACATTTGTGAGGGCCCCGCAATCAATACGTTTTACTAGGCGAAGCTCATCTCATTTGTATTTTTTTTAAATGGACAATCCTAAAATTGACTACATTTTTTCTATTAAAATTAGTCTTCTAAAATAAAGAAAGAAAATCCTAATTAATTACGAGCTTAAAAAAAAAAAAAACGTAACATACTACTTGCCAGATTAATACAAATATTAATGGAAATGAATTTTATTAAAAAAAAAACAAAAATTCGAAATTGTGAATAAAATACTAAATTCGCCAACTAATATTCAAAAGAAATTAATTATAGCTAGATTAAAAGCTCGCGTTGTTATAAATAAATAAAAACTATTGGAATTAATTATTCACAACCATTTGAAACTAGATTTAACCATAATTACTAAAGCTTATTAGATAGTTTATTAAACTTAAACGTTGATTCATCTTGCTCAAGCTCGCATCTAATGGATTAATGTTCTTAACCTTGCTACGTTGAGTCACACATTAAAAGCATCAAGCCTGCTGATTCTACGAAATTATTGGCCTAATATTTGCGGATCTTAGTTATTAATAAGATTCAAAGATTAAAAAAAAACTCAAATTGCTTTTATTCCAATATTCACAAATTAAAATCTTGATTTTTACTAATCCTTCCCCCTCCAAAATTAAATCAGTTTCCCGTATTGACTATTTCCAATTTTGATTTGAATGCGATCTCAAACTAAAAAAATTAACAAAAAGCTGAAAAATACTTATGGTGTTCATACCGACACTCATCCAATAGTTCCGCAATTTAACGCTTCACATTATACATAATTCTACCATTCATATAACATGCAACACATAATTTATATCTAACTAAAAATACGAATATTCTATAATTAGAAGCATAAATCTTCTGACCATTTCATTTCAGCTTCAATGCATATGTCAAAATGATTCAGAGTAGTGTACCTGGTGTTGGAATACAAGGAAAGGAAGAATAGGATCAGCAAAATAGTATGTAACACAGCAACAGCAGCAAATAACCAGCAATATCCAACAAACGGAACACCCAGTGACAGATTTGAAAACCGAACAAAATCCAGCAATAACCAGTGAAGTAGTAGCAAATAACCAATTAAACTCGAGAAATAAACCACATGAAAATCCAAAAAAAAACACCAATAATAATCAACGGGCAATAACAAAGTGAACTTTTTTTTGAAGACCAGTTAATGTTTAACCCTTAATTCTCTCTTAATGTTCAGAAAATTCTTTTTTTTAAACTCTCTTCAAATTTGAATCCCTAAAATCCTTTAATATTTTCGAATTTTCTCTCTCTCTATTTTCAGTTCTTTTTTTTCTCTCTGTCCTCTTTTAAAATCTGATCAAGTCCCTCTATTTATCCCCATCTTTCAGCATTTTTTAAACATAAAACCCACTATCTTCCCACTCAACCCCCTTTTTAATCCCACTACTTAATGTTTTGTCCCCCACTACATTAAACAAATACCCCATTATATCTTGTCCCTCATGCTTATATTAAACAATTGCATTATTCCCCACCATTATATCTTGTCCCCCCATTATTGATTATTTTAATATTATTTTAATCCTAATTGACAGAGCACTCAAAATAAATAATTGTTCAGAATTTTAATTCCAAAAATACCCCTCTGACCTTACTGAAATTAACATTTTACCCCTGAACGTACTGCAAATTACCAAACTACCCCTATCAGCTATAACCAATTCACCTAATCAATTTCAACCAAAATACAGCAAATATGACCAATTTCTAAACAATTTTCAACAACAAATTCAAACTAAATGATGAACAACCAATAAACAACTAAAATTATTTTGATTGAACAATATTTTTTAACAACAAACAAACCTACTTTCAGATTCAACAACAACAAACAAGTATATTCAGGATTTCTAAATTCAATAATCATTTGAACTTAAAATTAAATCTAACAACATTACAACCAACAATTTCTATATTAAACTAAACAAGATCATGAAACAAACTGAAGAAATAATCAAAAATGATAAACAACAAACAAGAAAATCAAACTTATACTAATTTCGGATTCAAGAACAATCAAACAAAGTATGGACATAAATGAAAAGATTCAACAACAATAACAAGCAAGTTTTATTCAAATTCGAATTAAACTCGAATTAAGCTTAAACAAAACAAGTAAACATATTCAAATCACTAAACTTCAAATAATCAATTGATCTTTTTAAATTAAATCCAACAAAATTATAAAAAAGATACATGATTCAATCTAAATAAAAAAAAAATAAAAACTAAAACATAAACTCACATTAAATCACTGAATTAACATGAACTTCAAACAAACAAAAAAAATGAACATGAATTATATGTCTCAATTAAACAACAAACATGTTAGATTCAAACGAAATGAAGAAATAATTAATTGAACTCAACTTAAATCTAACAATATTATAACTAAACTAACAATTTATACCTAAAAATAAACAAGAAAAATGAGTGAAACAAATTAGAGAAAATAACAAAACGATAAACATGAAATTAATATCGAACATATCTAATTTCAGATCCAAAAATATCAAACAAATTACGGACAATAAATGAAACTCAAACCCACTAACTGGATCGAAACGACGATGAACTTGAATGAAAACAAATCTGTCCGGAAACGATTATCGCACCAAAAAAACTCGACGATGAAGACGACCAACGAAGAAGCAGCTGAACGTTAGTTGGACGTGAAGCAGAAGACGCAGCCACGCAACAGTGAAGCAGTAGCAGCTGCTACTGCTGAACATGGAGCTTGACTGAAGCAGAAGCTTATCGAGGGTCGTTTGGCCGCGACGAAGAAGGAGCAGCAGCATGCTGCTCGTCGTAGCTGGACGCGGCAACTTATGGAAAAGAAGAACGCAGCAGCAGCAACACTGTTGGAGTAGCCATGGCTGCTCGTCGTAGCTGGACGAGATGGCGGGGGGGGGAGGGTGGAAGCCATGGAAACAGCTAAACGTGAGGGAGCAGAAGAAGCAACAAGGCTGGTCGTTTGGAACAGGAGTGAAGAAGAAGAAGATGGGGCAACCATGAGAGCTCGAGCTCGAGCTCGAAGAAGATGGTAACGACGAACTCGACTAGGCAGCCATGGTCGGGCTGCGGCGTGTGTGTGTACGTATGTATCTGTGTGTGTTCGTGTTGTGTATGTATGTGTGGCGCGAGGGAGAAGAGGTGGGGCAGCCATGGATGGCTTGCTTGGAGTTTGAGGAAGAAGAAGGAAAGAGAGTGGGGGTTTCAACAGTGAAAGAAAAAAAATGTTAGGTTTTTTTTTTTTTGAAAGATAAGGAAATAGGGTTGTTGGGTTATGGACTGGGTCGACCCAGTTTGAAATGGACCGGGTCGTAGGGAAAGGTTGGGTATATTTGGGCATGTGGTTCAAAATTGAAGAAGTGGCCCAATCCGATTTTCTTTGTATTTTTGCTCTCTTTTCTTTTACTTCCTAATTAATAAAACTAAAAAAATTCTAAATTAAGTTAATAAACTAAATTAACTTATCGAAAAATACTAATTAGCTCCAAATATAAATTATCGCACATAAAGATAGCAATTAACAATAAAATCGCACAATTAAACGTTAAATGCCAAAATGCGACGTATATTATTTTTATGATTTTTTATTTTTGTAAAACAAACTTAAATAAATATTAAATGCAAAAATGTGACATATTTTTATAATTTTTTATTAATTTAACAAATAAACATTCACAGGAAAATACAAATAAGTATGCAAAAAATACAAAAAATTGCACACAAAGGAAAATTGTTTTATTTTGGATTTTTTTTGGGAGTAATTCTCATATAGGGCAAAAATCATGTGCTCACAGCTGCCCCACTTTGTCTGAAAACACGCAGGGTTTTCGTGCAAAGATAAAGTGAGCGGATACGAGTGATTTTTGCCTGTTGGAATACTCCATGTGAAACATTTGTTTTTTGAAAAGATTTGACCGAACCTTTGCTTCAGAGGTTTCCTACATATCCTGGGCTAAACAAGAATCAGGTCAATGTAGTTCGGGAAGTTTTGGTAGCTGGGACTACCATGGGACTGCAATGTTACTGCTGTTGCATGTTGTTTTTACTGCAAAATCTTATCTAGATCTTCCACTTGCTCTAGTTGCCTTGCTTTCTGGTCGGCTTGTGTTTCTCTCTGGTGCTTTTCTTTTCAAAAATTGCTAGGGATGACAATGACCTTTTTTCTGAACACAAGTTTTATTATTCTGCCCTGTCTGCTGGGGACACTGCTTCCTATATTAAAGTTTGTTATGCTGAGGATTTTTGTTGTACCCCTCCTCATTACTGACTTCTGTTTGATCTTGAAATGTATTCCTCTATTCTGCTGGCGGGGACGCTCCTGACACCAACTTTATTTTTGAAAGGTGACGCAACCTCCATTATCCAGGCGGGGTCCTGACTTCTTCAACTTAAAATATAACAACATCCATTTTACAGGCGCGCTCCTAACTTCTCCAACTTAAAATAAATTCAACTTCCATTCTCCAGGCGGGCTCCTGACTTCAACAACAACTTAAAATAATTCAGCCTCCATTCTCCAGGCGGGCTCCTGACTTCTTCCACTTAAAAATTAACATCCTCCATTCTACAGGCGGGCTCCTGACTTCAACAAAATTGTTTTTTCAAAATAATTCTGCCTCCATTCTCCAGGCGGGCTCCTGACTTTTTCAACTTAAAATAAACAACCTCCATTCTACAGGCGGGCTCCTGACTTTAACAACAACTTTTCCCAAATAATTCTGCCTCCATTCTCCAGGCGGGCTCCCGACTTCAACAACAACTTAAATGTAACACCTTTATTCTCCAGGCGGGCTCCTGACTTCAGCAACTTTCTTAAAATAATTCAGCCTCCATTCTCCAGGCGGACTCTTGACTTCTCTGACTTAAAGATATAACAACCTCCGTTTTACAGGCGGGCTCCTGACTTCTTCAACTTCCCAAAATAATCCAGCCTCCATTCTCCAGGCGGGCTCCTGACTTCAATAACTTCTTAAATTCTAACACCTCCATTCTCCAGGCGGGCTCCTGACTTCTTCAACTTAAAGATATAACAACCTCCATTCTACAGGCGGACTCCTGACTTCTCCAACTTAAAATTTAACAACCTCCGTTCTCCAGGCGGGCTCCTGACTTCAACAACAACTTAAATTTTAACACCTCTATTATCCAGGCGGGATCCTGACTTCTTCAACTGCTTCCTTCAAAACTGGTGTTTTATTCCTCTGAAAATTGCTGGGGATAACACCGATATTTTATTTCACCAATATGTCATGTTCCTTCTTCAAAGACTATTTCCTTTAAAGTTGGTGCTTTCGCTTCCCTGAAACCTGCCGGGAATAACATTGCTGGGGAATTATCTTTCTCCTTTTAACAATGGTGGGGATGATACTGATTATCTTGCTTCTACCAAGATTGCTTTTCTCTTAAAACTTGTATCTCCCTTCTCATATACTGCTGGGGATTTTTCTTCCTTCAATACTTGTGTTATCTTCTCTCTTTCCCAAATGACTGTCTGATTTTAAGAAAATTTTCGTAATGAGAGAAAATTTTCTGCCCCAGTTTGATAATCTTCTTTGTGACTCTGTCTTCCTGCGGTCAATAATATTTCCTTTCCATGTTTTAAATCAAAGAAAAATTTGTTAGTTTAAAATGGGGCGAGTGGTCGTGCCACTTCTGCTGGGGATGATTTTTCCCTTTTCTTTTCCTTGTTTTTCTATAAAACTTGCTGGGGAGAATATTGATTGTTGGGGCTGATATTCCTGCTGGGGATGGTTTTCGTCTTTCTTCCTTCCCCGCTCCGTGTTATCCGACCATTGTGGAGCTTGGTCGAGAATCTGTCGGAGTTGTTCCTGTATCTCGCAAATCTGCTGAGGATCATCTTGGAATTTGATCCATAACTTCCCTTGGAAATTTGGGCCTCTTAAGATCTAGACCCATTCATCATTTGGTCTTGCGACAAACTTCTTTTCGCTTTGTCGCCTTATCTTTGGCTTGTCCTTTTCGCATTTTGCCTTGCACCATTTTGGCAACTGGTAGTAAGCTCTGAAAATCCTTTTCAAAAATAAACTGTTGGGGGAAATAAAATCTTTTAAACCAAGAAATGAAAGAGTGATAATTTTAAAGATAGAAAAAGAAGTCTTTCTGAACAAACACTGGGGAAAAGAAAAAAAAAGAAAAGAACTTATCTGAATGATATAACCAATCCCAATGATCATGTCGTGCATTCCGGATTGATCAACCCAGTCTATTTGTATCAATCAATCTTTCGGATGGCCTCATCTCGCTGGGGATAAATAAATACTCAACTTCTGCCAACGGTGGACCTTCTCCGCCAATCTCGCCTTGTCGCCTCATAGTGCCCTTCGAGGGGTTTTCACTAATAAGACTCTCTCATTTCTCTCAACTCCCATCGCCTCATGGTGCCTGTGAAGGTTTTCACCAATAAGACTCTCTCATTTTATTTTATTTTTCAGTTGGGGATTGGAGCATTGTCGATATGACGCTCTTTGTGAGGGATTCTTTCAACTATCAATTCATTTCCAGTTTATGATCCTCTTCTCTGCTAGGGATCAGAGTGTTGTTCCCGACTTCCACGTGCATGAACTTGGCACTTCTCGGATACTGATCGGGAGGTCTTTTTCGGACATCAATATGGTTTTTTTTATGTATGGCTAAAAAGAAAAGGAGTATCAAAAGTTTAAAATAATTTGGAGGGGTAAAACAGTACAACTCTTGAAATCAAACTTTCTTTTCACAACTTCTGCCCCAGTTCTTCTTGCTTGGGGATTTTTATTTTTTGGTTACACTATGACCGAGCCGTGAGGCGCTTACGTATCCTTCTTTGAGGAATCAGGTCAAACGTAGTTCCCACTTTCTTTGTTTTTCTTGTGACTTTTCTTTTGTCTTTATTGTTGTTTTTCTCTCTTTTTATCTTTTATTTTACTTACTGACTCCAAAAGAGGGATATGAAAGAATAAATAAGGCTCAAAAAGGTAAGCAAAGGTTAAAGTGTTTTGATAGAAGAAAGAATTGCCTCCGTCATTTCATTCTCCAATAAATGCCAACCACAAACAAATGACAATTACAATCAAAAGAGATCATGCATAATATCTCTTAACTGCGTCGGAATTGATAGCCATGTCGACGCATTTTCCTTCGATATCTGTTAAACATAAAGCGTCATTGGACAATACTCTGGTTACAATGAATGGTCCTTTCCAATTCGGGGCGAACTTGCCCTTTGCTTCTGCTTGGTGTGGCAGGATTCGTTTCAACACTTGTTGCCCCACTTCAAATTTTCTGGGGCGCACCTTCTTGTTGTAGGCTCTTGCCATTCTCCTTTGATATAACTGGCCATTACACACAGCTGCCAATCTCTTTTCATCAATCAAGCTCAACTATTTCAAACGGGTTTTGACCCACTCATCATCATCAATCTCAGCCTCAGCGACAATCCGAAGGGATGGAATTTCCACTTCCGCCGATATTACTGCTTCAGTTCCATATACCAACAAATAAGGGGTTACACCTACTGAAGTCCGGGCGGTAGTGCGATAACCCAACAATGCAAATGGTAATTTTTCATGCCATTGCCTTGATCCTTCTACCATCTTCCTCAGTATCTTCTTGATGTTCTTGTTGGCTGCTTCAACAGCTTCATTTGCCTTGGGACGATATGGTGTGGAATTACGGAGTGTAATCTTAAACTGTTCACATACTTCTCTCATCAAATTGCTGTTAAGATTAGCACCATTATCCGTGATTATCACTTTCGGGATCCCAAATCTACAGATGATATGGGAATGGACAAAATCCATCACTGCCTTCTTGGTTACTGACTTGAAAGTTTTGGCTTCAACCCACTTAGTAAAATAGTCGATGGCCACCAGAATGAACCTGTGACCGTTTGAAGCCGCCGGCTCAATAGGACCAATGACATCCATGCCCCATGCCATAAATGGCCATGGTGCTGACATTGTGTGCAATTCCGTTGGCGGAGAATGAATCAAATCTCCGTGTATTTGACATTGATGGCATTTCCGCACGAAATTGATACAATCATGCTCTATAGTGAGCCAATAATACCCTGCTCGAAGAATCTTCTTTGCTAATACATATCCGCTCATATGTGGCCCACAAACTCCAGCACGTACCTCTGTCATAACTATCGTGGCTTGACTGGCATCTATACATCTCAGTAATCCCAAATCTGGGGTTCTTTTGTACAACACTCCCCCACTGAGGAAGAAACCACTTGACAATCGCCGAATGGCTCTTTTTTGATCTCCGGTGGCCTGCTCCGGGTATATCCCCATCCTGAGGTACTCTTTGACGTCATAAAACCATGGCTCGCCATCCACTTCTTCCTCTATCATGTTGCAATAGGCATGCTGATCACGAACCTGGATGTGCAACGGGTCAACATGAATTTTGTCTGGGTGGTGCAATATTGATGCTAAAGTGGCCAATGCATCGGCAACCTCATTGTGAACTTTTGGGATGTGTCTGAACTCCACTAATCGAAATTGCTTGCTCAGATCGTGCAAACATTGTCGATATGGTATGAGCTTCAAATCTCGTGTTTCCCATTCACCCTGAATTTGATGCACCAGGAGGTCCGAGTCCCCCAAGACCAAGACGTCCTGGACATCCATGTCTGCAGCTAATCGCAAACCCAAAATGCATGCTTCATACTCAGCCATGTTGTTGGTACAATAGAAACGCAGTTGAGCTGTAACAGGATAATGACGTCCTGTTTCAGAAATAAGCACTGCTCCTATTCCAACTCCCTTCGCATTTGCGGCTCCATCAAAGAAAAGCTTCCAACCGGGTTCCTCAGGTAACTCCAACTCATCTATATGCATTACTTCCTCGTCAGGAAAATACGTCCTCAATGGCTCGTATTCTTCATCAACAGGAT
This sequence comes from Nicotiana sylvestris, assembly GCF_000393655.2. Taxonomy (NCBI): domain Eukaryota; kingdom Viridiplantae; phylum Streptophyta; class Magnoliopsida; order Solanales; family Solanaceae; genus Nicotiana; species Nicotiana sylvestris. The sequence continues at coordinate 25,451,151 of NC_091057.1, forward strand.
TCTCAGCCAAGTGATCTGCTAACGCTTGGGCCTTCATGGTTGTCCTCGTCACATAGACGATGTCAAACTCCGTGAGTAATATTTGCCATTTTGCTAACCTTCCTGTGGGCATAGGTTTTTGGAAAATATACTTTAATGGATCCAAACGGGAAATGAGATAAGTAGTATATGAGGATAAATAATGTTTCAATTTCTAGGCCACCCAGGTTAGGGCGCAACATGTCTTCTCGAGTTGAGTGTACTTAACCTCATATACTGTAAACTTCTTGTTGAGATAATAGATGGCTTGCTCTTTTCTTCCTGTAATATCGTGTTGCCCCAACACGCAGCCAAACCAATTCTCCAAGACCGTTAGATAAAGAATTAATGGCCTCCCCGGCTCAGGTGGAACCAATACAGGTGGATTTGATAAATATTCTTTGATTTGGTCGAATGCCTCCTGGCATTCCGCTGTCCATCCTACCGTGGCATCCTTCTTCAATAATCGAAAAATGGGTTCACAGGTTGCTGTGAGTTGAGCAATAAATATGCTGATGTAATTCAACCTTCCCAATAGACTCATTACTTCTGTCTTGTTCTTCGGCAGTGGCAAATCTTGGATAGATTTGATCTTTAATGGATCCAGTTCAATACCTCGCCGACTGACGATGAATCCCAAAAGCTTCCCAGATGGAACACCAAATGCACATTTGGCCGGGTTGAGCTTAATATCATACCTTCGAAGTCTTTGAAAGAACTTCTTTAGGTCTGCTACGTGGTCTTCCTGATTCTTGGACTTTATGATTACATCGTCTACGTACACTTCAATTTCTTTGTGGATCATGTCATGAAACACAGTGGTCATTGCTCTCATGTACGTTGCCCCAGCATTCTTCAAACCAAATGGCATTACCCGGTAGCAATAAGTTCCCCACGGCGTAATGAAGGCTGTTTTTTCCGCATCTTCCTCATCCATCAGAATCTGATGATACCCAGCATAGCAATCCACAAAAGATCCGATCTCACGTCCGGCACAATTGTCGATCAAGGTATGGATGTTAGGTAAAGAAAAGTTGTCTTTAGGGCTTGCCCTATTCAGATTGCGGTAATCGACACACACACCCTAATCTTTCCATCTTTCTTTGGTACGGGCACCACATTAGCCAACCAATCAGGATATCGAGTGACACGAATAACCTTTGCTTGCAGTTGCTTGGTTACTTCTTCTTTAATCTTCACACTCATATCCATTTTGAACTTCCTCAATTTTTGCTTGACGGGAGGGAATGCCGGGTCAGTGGGCAATTTATGAACCACTAAATCTGTGCTTAACCCCGACATGTCATCATACGACCATGCAAAAACATCTTTGAACTCAATAAGTGTTTTGATCAATTCCTCCCTGATATTTGGTGCAATGTGGATGCTTATTTTAGTTTCTCTGATATCGCCGGCATCCCCTAAATTGATGGCTTCTGTGTCATTTAAGTTGGGTTTGTATTTTTCTTCAAACTGGCTTAACTCCCTGTTTATCTCCTCGAATGCTTCATCCTCATCGTATTCCGATTCATTATCATAATCGACCTCTTGTATGGTTAGCTCAGAATCGGATTGATCTTTTAGACTAGGTTGAAGATCCGTTGTGCATGCCATGTTATTAGAACCAGTATGAAAAGAACTGTTCAGAAAAAGAAATGAAAAAAACAAAATTAAAAATAATAACTTATAAAATAAAAATAAAGAAGAAACTTTTCATTTTATTGAATTATGGGATAACAAGGTTTCACACTTTATTGAACACAATAAGAAGGAATCTGAATTACAACCCTGGAATAATCCAGAAAACAAACAAGGAAAATCAGAGCCAACTACCAGGACTCCCTCCAAGTAGGAAGAGGAGTAGCTATCCAATTGTTGACCTTGACCTTAGGACCCACAAACTGTATGTCTGCCTTACTGGAACCCTCTCCAGCTTCTATCATGTTGATATCGGCAAACACTCTTTCAAAGATTTCATTCAAATCTCCATCTGACCCCATCAGAGGTCCAAGAACTTTCGGGACCGACAACTCTCTGAACCCTACTTTGACAAATGATCTGGACAGGCATGGGACTGGCTTAGGAAGGACCCAAACTCTTTTCTTCAATTTATGGGCCCGTTTCACATCCGCTGCCGTAGGCTTGAATCCCAACCCAAAAGTTTCCAGGTTCTTGGGCAAAGAAACTGGCTGGATCATTCCCTGCAGATCAACCCCCAGACCTTTTCCTGGTACAAACCCGTTATTCAACATTTCTGATGCTATCATGAAGGTTGCAGCTGTGATTCTGGGAAGTGGAAGGCCCCCGCCCTCAGAAATTTTGTCTACTGAGACTGCGTCGAAAATCTGATAAACCCATGGGCCCTTATCATCGTCGATTTCTATGAAGGGCACAATAGCATCGCTGACGGAATGTGTGCCGTCATCCCCATGTACCACAATCTCTTGTCTATCCCATTCAAACTTGACCATTTGATGCAGTGTAGAAGGCAGTGCTTTGGCTGCATGGATCCAGGGTCGTCCTAACAAAAGATTGTACGACACCGCCACATCTATTACTTGAAATTCCATGGTGAACTCGACCGGACCAATGGTTAATTCCAGTACGATATCACCCACTATGTCAGTGCCTCCCCCATCAAAACCTTGGACGCAGACACTGTTCTTGTGGATCCTATCATCCACAACCTTTAGTTTGTTCAGAGTGGCCAAAGGGCAGATATTGGCACTTGACCCATTATCAATTAGTTCTCGAGTGACCACCGATTTTTCGCATTTTACCGTCAGATAGAGTGCTCTGTTGTGTTCAGTACCCTCTATCGATAACTCATCGTCAGAGAATGTCACTCGGTTTACTTCAAAGATCTTGTGCGCTACTTTCTCCAAATGGTTCACTGAGAGCTTGTCCGGGACATAGGCCTCGTTCAGAATCTTCATTAAGGCCTGACAATGATCGTTTGAATGGATTAACAAGGATAGCAATGAAATCTGGGCTGGGGTTTTTCTCAATTGCTCTATAATTGAGTAATCCTGCGCCTTCATCTTCTTCAAAAGTTCCTCTGCTTCTTCCTCTGTTACTGGTTTCTTTATTGTTTCAGGATTGACCCTTCTCAACTCTGCGGGAGCAAAACACCTTCCCGATCGAGTTAACCTCTGTGCCTCGCATACGTCTTCCACAACCTCCTTCCCCTTATGCATCACTGTCACTTGACTGTAACTCCATGACACAACTTTCTCACTTGTTATCGGCAATTGTATGACCGGCTGGATAACAACTGGTTCCATGTGGACCCCTTTTACTACCAACATTAGTTTGTTTGCTACTCCCTACAACACTGCTCTGACTGACTCTGGCTTCTTCGCAGTAATAGACGATCCTTTCCATGCTACCACAAATGGCTTGTCATATACCTTTCCCAACAGTACCACTGCCTTTCCACTGGTCGACTCTTCATTAGAACTGGCGCGAATCATCATTACCGTTTGTGAGGGTGTTTTTGGTTTCCCTCCTTCGTGCATTAGTTCGATCATGTGGGCTTCATGGTGCACCAGTAATGGATTTTCATTGATGTTGGGTGCCTCTGGTGCCTGAACCTCGATCCTATTTGTGTCAATAAGATCTTGTATGGAAGTCTTCAACTTCCAACATTTCTCAGTATCATGCCCGGGAGCACCCGAACAATATTCGCAGCTTACTGAATGGTCCAGATTTCTGGGAAGGGGATTTGGCAATTTGGTTTCAACAGGACTTAGTAGGCCTATTTTCTTCAACTTGTGAAACAGAGTAGTATAGGTTTCTCCCAACGGAGTGAATGTTCTTGACTTCTGCATCCTTTCGTTCCTGAAAGCCTGATTTTCGCGGAAGCTTGGCCTTGAAGGATTCCTGTAGGCCCTCGGTGGTGGATATGTGTTTTGTGAAGGTGGATATGTGTTTTGTGGAGGTAGATATGTATGTTGGGGAACCGGTGCACGCCATTGCGGACGAGCCGGAGGCTGGGTGTAAGTTTGGGCGTGATGGACAGAAAAATGTTGTTCTTGTGGTGGGTAGTAGGGTTGTGGAGGGTAATTTGGAATGTGTGAGTAGTTTAGATGATGGGGTCTGGGTTGGTAATGAGGGGAAGGACCTCTAGATCTGGACCAATTGCCTTCCTCTATTGTCGTGACCTATTCTCTCCTTTTATTTTCGAGCGCACCTCCCGTGCCGCTCTGAATGGCCTGAGTTGTTGCCTTAATTGCTGAGTAACTCAGGATCTTATTGGACTTAAGTCCCTCTTCTATCATACCTCCCATTTTCACCACTTCATTGAAGGATTTGCCAACTGACGTCACCAAGTGACCGAAGTAAGTCGGCTCTAGAGTTTGTAGAAAGTAATCTACCATTTCTCCCTCTCTCATTGGAGGATCAACTCTGGCTGCCTGTTCTCTCCATCGGAACCCAAATTCCCTGAAGCTCTCTCTGGGTTTCTTCTCAAGCTTTAGCAATGTGAGACGGTCTAGGACTATCTCAAGGTTGTATTGGAAGTGTCCTGCGAAAGCCTGTGCCAAGTTATCCCAGGTGTACCACCTGCTCGGATCTTGTTTTGTATACCACTATAGTGCCGACCCGCTCAAACTCTGGCCAAAGTAAGCTATTAGTAGCTCATCTTTTCCCCCTGCTCCCCTCATTTTGCTACAAAAGCCCCGTAGATATGCCATAGGATCGCCATGCCCTTCGTACAAATCAAACTTGATCTTGAACCCTGCTGGTAATTGAACGTCAGGGAAAGGGCATAGATCCTTGTAGGCCACACTGACCTGGTTGCCTAACCCGTGTATGTTCCTGAAGGACTGCTCCAGGCTTTTAAATTTCCGCATCACCTCGTCCTGCTCTGGGCTCTTAGCCGGCTTTTCAATCTCCGCCGGGACCTCAAAGTGGGGATTATAGGTATGTGGCTCGGGTGCTTTGAATGTGAGTTCAGGGGGGGTAATGTTGTGTGTCGTGAGCCTGAAACAGCAGCTCACTGGATGATCTGTGCAATGGGGCTGGGGGAGGTGCCACAAAGACGGGAAAATTTGGTGGAGTAGGGTTTTGACTGGGTGGTGGAGCTTGGGGATCATAAGCCTCTCTTCCCTGATAGTAGTGATGGCTTGGGAAACTCGTTGAAGGACCGGGAGAGGGGTATTCTGACGTGTGTCCTGGTTGGAGAGTAGGAGTAACAGGTAGTTCCTCCCCCTTTTGGGCTCTAGCTAAGTCTATCTGCATTTTATTCATTTCCAGCCTCATCTTTTCCATTTTTTCCATGGCTTCTTTCAGCATCTGATTTGCCGTCTTTTCCGACTCAACACTGTTGTCTGAACCAGTCATGCTTTCTGGTATGGGCCCTTTTGATCTTGTTTGATAATGGTACGGTGCCAGTACGCTTTAACAAACTAACTGGTATTGATTGGAAAAATAACAAACTTGTCAGTGTTAGAGTCTTAACAGATATTGTATTTGCACGTTGGGGGGGATGCAATGTTCTTAGGCAGTTAATCATTTCTAACATGCTTTTGCTCTGACCGCATGCATCATCCTGGCTTATTTTATTTGTGCCTCTTTCGAGCGTTTCAGGGACCTCTCTTTTTTTCTTCTCTCTTTTTCCCTTTTTTTAATTAATTACGGTCGAATCTTATAGATATTGCCTACGTATCGTGACCCCGCACGAATCAGACCAAGTATAGTTTGTGCCATAAGTAAAATAAAGACCCAATTTTACTTTTTATTACCTCAATATGCTATTACAAGCTATTATTTTAAAAAAACAAACGAAATATAGACTCCATACTATTAGCAATGTTTGAAGAGAACATAAGGGTAGACAACAGACTCTGAAAAACAAACAAGTGCAAGATTGAACTAGGGATACATTAAAGCCTTGAATTTTGGTGCCCGCGAGGCATCGTTCGGCCTTTCCGCGGGCTTTGGTGCCAGGCCTCTTTGCAAGCTTTTTAATTCCTCCATGATCCGGTGGACATAACCCATGACTGAGGCAAAAAGGATATCACGGGGCATTTCTTCACATGTTAGGCACTTCGTGGTGATGTAGCGCCCAATCTCATTGATCCTACCCCTGATTCTATCCCTTTCTATGCACAGTTGTTCTATTCGTTGATTCTTTAGTCCTAATATTCGAGTATTGTCAATGAGCTGATCTTGGAACCTCTCCATTTGTTCTTCCATTCGGTCTACTGACTCCTAGCAGCGTTCCCTATCTGTTCTAGCATCCCGGGCTTGTTTAAGGACCCGATCACTGAGAGTGGAATTTATTTCTCTCAATGTTGTAACACTCATTTCGTAATCCCTTTTCACTTGCCATAGGTTCTTTCTCCGTGCTGTTGTAACTTTTGCCCACCTGACCTGCATTCTTGCTATACAAGCCTCGGATCTCTCCAAGTCTTCTCGGCTTTTGCTGACTTGATTTCTCAATTCTGCTATCAACCTTTCATCAGAGCGACGTTTCTGTTGGTCGCTACTACTCTTACTGACTTGGCGAATTCGGGCTTTCAGTGCCTGGTTTTCTTTGGCTAATTTGTTCTTTTCATCCTGCTCCGAGGCTACTTGTATGTTGTTTTCAAACATAAGCCTTTCAACTTGTCGCTTCAGCTTTTTGATTTCAGCCCGGTAGCCTTCCTCTCTCACTAACCAGCCCTACTGTTCCTGCGAATCATCCGTAAATTGTTGGACGTGAGCTCTTTTAGCAGGTCTCTGACGAATCTGGAACCTTTTCCCGAACCAAACATCGTACTTTGGGTCTACCTCACCCTTAGCCAGTTCTCGAACTATAGTCTTGGGCTCAAGGAATCTACATTCGTGCCACAGCTTTCTAATTTTTCCTTCGGGGAACACGACTCCTGGACTCAACTCAATGGCGTGCTTGCTTAGATCCTCATCAGTGGGAATTACCTGAAATCTTCCTAGTTGGCGCAGTACCCGATGAGGAGCATATGGTTGGATGCTACGAAGTCCCATCAAAAGAACATGACATTCCTCGGCCGCCATGTATATTACCTCAGTATCATTCAACCACCCAAATGCCCATTCAACTTGGTCGGCTGTTGTTGACCTCAATTGTGCAAGCCATGCTTCGACGCCTTCGGGAAATATGACGCCTGTCATTCGTTTCTCAAAGCCGCTAATGCAGTTTTTCTCAGTCAACCCGTGGTTCATGTATCCCACTCGGTGATGGAGGTGTTCTTGCATCCACAGCTGGAGTAACAGATTGCATCCCTGAAAGAACTTGCCTCCTTCTCGGCATATAGTTAAAGCTCGGTAGATTTCGGACAAAATCAAAGGAACCACAGTACTGTTAGTTTTCTTGATTGCAACATCAGCCATCCCTACAAGGCCTATCTCTATTTTCTTATCTTTGCGTGGACAAACCACGACCCCCAGAAATGCTGTTATAAATGCCAAAGTACGTCTCGCCTCCCACTTGTTCCTGTTTCCAGCATGAGTTAATCCGAGATTCGGCTCTTCAAAACCTCGAGGAACACCATACCGTTGATATAAGAATTGGAGAGCACAACACCCTTTCGACAAGTCATCATTTTGCACCTTCCGACTAATATTTAGCAAATCCAAAAACCCATGCAGAGATACCGGTCTTGGTGAAAGCAAATATTGCCCTCTTAATTTTCCATTCATTCCCGCATATCCTGCGATTTCTTCTAGCGTAGGTGAAAGTTCAAAGTCGACAAAACGGAATACATTGCGGGTTGGGTCCCAGAACGGTATTAGAGCCTCGATGATATCTGTCCTTGGCTTGGTATTCAACAGATCGACAAAACCTCCCAAAACTCTTTTCACTATCTTTTTACTATCATTTTCCATATCATTCCACCACATGTGGAGTTGCAAAGGGACCTCGCTACAGACTGAGAACGGTTCATTTTGGCTTGTGCTCATCCTGCACATTTATTATGGTGATTAAAGAAGGAAAAACTTTTATTTGACTCAAAAACTATCTATATTCCAAATGACTCGGCTTTCAAATACGGCCTTTGAGGATGAAGATTTTTTTTTTTGAAAAGTAAGACGTCTAAAGAAATATTTTTGAATTTTAACTTCTTCTTTTTTTTTGAAATTTCGAAAAAACTTTTAAAGAAGAAAGGAAATATTTTTTGGACTATTATTCTGAATTTATGAAAGAAATAAAAGAAAAAAAATATTTTTGAATTTTCTTTTGAATTTTTAAACAAATAATTTGGATTTTGAGAGAGATTAAAAGGAAATATTTTTGTATTATATATATTTATTTTTAATATTATTATTATTTTTTTTTAAAAAAAATTGAGGTCTAAAAGAAAGACTTTATAAAGAAGCGAGTAATGTTAAATATTTTTCAGGATTTTTTTTTAGAATACGATGGGCCGAAACCAAAGAGGTTTGCCTACGTATCTCACATCCGGTGAGAATCAGACCCGCGTAGTTCGGGCTATAAACTAACTAATTTTTGAAAACAAATATATTTTTCCTTTTCTTTTATAGCAAAAAAAACTATTTTTCTTTTTCATTTTTTTTTCTTTTTTGAAAACAAAGAAAATTAAAATAAAAGACTCATTCCTACACATTTTCTGATTTTTAGTCAAACAAACAATTTTAAAAGTAAAAATATATATATATTTTTTTCAAAATTTCGGCCGTGTTCCGACAGTACTTGGACACTGGTTTTTTCTAAATTAATCATCTAACTCTCCACTTGCTATTTTTCTCTTTTTTTATTTATTTTATTTTTTATTTTATTTTATTATTACTTCTTTTTTTTTTAATTTTTTTAACATTCCCGAGATTCAGAAGCCGGTCAACATGCAAGACCGAGCAAATAACTGCACATAAAACAAATAAGATGCATCAGGATGGTCTTTATTTCAGGTTGCTAGCCATAGACGGACCCAACCCCTGTGTTGAGTCCCCTAAGTCAAAATGCACATGATGCAAATAAGCGTTCCTATTAGGGATCCGACATGAGGCTGAGTTATTCTAGGTTCAGAACCTGGGTGTTTGTTCTAGACCTAGCTTACCCAAGAGGACAGCTCGAGCCGAGGGGGAGGCAACATACCGGGAATACAGAAGCTTCACCGGCTTTGCAACTTATCCAACCTCGTTCTAAATTGGGAATTAGACACTATACAGAAAAGAAGTCACACGAAGTGCACCCTTCTTCATGATTTAGAAGACTCAGAGAGGAGATGAGTTTCGACACAATTTATATACAGTTCACATAATATCAAAGCGGTAAAAGCAGTCAATTAGCACATTAAGCACAGATCATGTAACAAAATCAAACAAAACTAAATACAACAATTATTCTAAGCTCGAATTCTGAACCCTGAACCAGAGATTCTGGGTATTAGTCCCCAGCGGAGTCGCCAGAGCTGTCACACCTCCTTTTTCATCCGCGCCGCCGCAAAGGGGCTCGGAAGGGAGTTTTTCCCAATTAAAGGACAATCGAAACGGGATTTATTTATTTAATTCAGAGTCGCCACTTGGGAGATTTATGGTGTCCCAAGTCACCGATTTGATCCCGAATCGAGGAAAAGAATGACTCTGTTAACAGTCCGCGAACCAGAAATCCGAATAAGGAATTTTGTTAACCTGGGAGAAGGTTAGGCATTCCCAAGTTCCGTGGTTCTAGCACGGTCGCTCCACTGTCATATTTAGCTTAAATATTTGTTTTTTTTTACGATTATGAACTTATGTGCAAATTTTAACTTTTAGCCGTTTTTATTATTATTAATTTTTTTAATTTTTAATTTTTATTTATTTATATTTTTTTTAAAGAATGTGAACATCGTTCAAAATCATGTCTTTGGATTGCGTCACATGAAATGCACTCGCAATCCGGAACACATTTTATTCAATGTTTTAGAATTTGGATTTGGGTCATACGAAATGCACACCCGGGTTTAAGGAGGTAAGATTATTAAAATGCGTGCCTAATGTAAGCACGTGATTTTTGTTTCACGAGCAATCACTCCAAAAGGAAAACAAATAGTGATAAATGACCTCAATGTACAATTTGTCGCTTTCCGAGACATGTGTTGTTAGTCATTTGTGGGTCTGCCCACTTTGCATTTAATCTCACCGATCAAAATACAAAGCATGTCTGTTAGGATAATCAAAAATCATAATCCAGTCGTTAAAAAGAACGAAAATTCGAAAAAAATGTATACATGTGCATCGTTCGTTCTAGGTTGTGATTTAACTTACTTAAACATTTTAATTTGGTGTGATAATTGTGTTGAGGTGTTACATTGTTGTTTGTTTTAATTTCATTTGTTTTATTATTTATTTTGTTATTTTCATTTTTTTTTATGTTGAAATTAGAAAACAAAGAAAAGAGGGATTAAAATCGATTTGGGCCCAGAAAATGAAACAAAAAAGGCCCAAAACCGGCACTCATACCCAGTCCAAATCCGGCCTGCCCAAACGTTGATTCAAACGACGCCGTATCAGCGTCCTTATTATAGTCGTTGATCTGACTCAAACAAACGGTCCTGATCAAGCCACTCATTCAACCCCAAATGACGTCGTCTTAGGCATTTGATCTGAGCCGTTCAACCCCTTGATCCAACGGACCCAGGTTTTCCCCCTAAACCCGTCCAGTTTTGACCCGATCCAGCCTTACCCGGCCTCACCCACTACCAAAACCCAAATGACACCGTCTTCCCTAAGTGGATAGATCCTGGCCATAGATCTCATTTGATCCGACGGCCAGGATCTAAACCCCTAGACCATATATAAACTCAACCCTTCACCCCACGCCCCCTATCCGAACCCCACCCTTCACTCGTCTCCTTCCCCAAACACTGAAACCCCCAAACCCTAGCAAGCCGCCCTGATATCCCTTTCACCAGAACCCGGCGGCCTGAACGCCGGTGACCACCTCCTGAACACCCTAAGACCCCCTCACTCTCCTGAACATGGATCTGTTACCCCCTAGCCTCGAATCACCTTCCTTCGTCTCGAATCTTCATTTGAAGATTCGAGTCGAACCCGGACCTATACCAAACCACCCCATCTTCATACCAGACACTCCCCGGACCCTCCTCGTGACCAAACCAGACTTGGTTTGGTCCGAATCTACCCACAACTCCTAAAAAACCAGATATGAAAACCCAAACCTTAGAACACATGCACCTGGGAAATCCGGCCGGGCTTGAAAGGGGTTTGAGGTTTAATGGATCTTGACCAAGGTGTTCTCCTGTGAGAACACCCTGGTTAAAATTTGTTCGGCCTCAAATGGTCAAAGCTAAGTCGGACTTGGGTCATTTCGGTTTAAACTTCCCCAGTAAGTGTCCTCTCTCCTTTTTAGTTTTGATTGAGTCGTCAGCATGATTTGTTGTGATTATTTGTTATTATCTGTTATTTTTCCTGTTTTCTTCCATCTCTAGCAAAGACCTTTTATTTGGTCGATTGATTTTCTATGTGTGTGTTCTGAATGTACTCTGTGATATACATGTTCGTCGATTAGATTAATCGTCAAATAAGTTAACTTATATAGGTTCCCAGTGATTGACCAAAGTTGTCCGAAGCCCTTTAGATCCCTGAACGTATTGTTTATATGAGCGACTGATTATTACTTGTTATAATTAGTATAGTCGACCTGATAAATGTCGTCGATTAACTTCCTACGATTGAATGTTCAAATATTCTAATATGTACAACCTCACTTGACTGAATGGACCTGTATTGTGAAATGAATATTAGACATTATCTGTGAATGCTAGTTTGTAACTACATTGTAAAAAACAATTAAAAGGATCAGGCTAGGGCAATTCTGAAATTGAACTTTCAGAAGTTCAAAAATGCCCTGATACTGCAATGGGCAGGGCAGTAATAATCAAGGGCTAACAAGGGTATGCTGGGGTTTGAAAAGGACAAAAATGATTAGTTTAAATGAGCTGACAAGTAGGGTACTAATTAAGATTAAACTAATGCCAATGGGGAACAAGACATAAGAGCATGGGAGTTTAAAATGAATACTAAAATGAACCCATAACTCTTGATTAAAGAAAAAACCAGGCGTGGGGAACAAAAGGGGGCTGGCATCAAAAGATGCTTAAGGATGGGTTTAATAGGTATGGGCAGACTGCAAGTGGGAAGATCCAGGCAGCTCAGCTGCACTGGGTCGTTTGGCTTATAAATAGGCCATTTCAGAACTTAAAAAGGGCTGGAATTTTTAGTCTGAAGAGAGGTCTAGTGAGTTTAAAAGAAAACTGAAAAACATAAGGTAGTTTCCAGTAAACATTGTAACCAAACACTGTCTGAAAGTTGCATAAGAATTTATATTGGTCGAGCTGTCTTGGCCAAGTTCGGTTGTTTGCATTGACTGAGCTGTTTGTGGTTATCGAACTGTTGGTTTTGCTGTATTGAACACTCTGTTATTGCTGTTGTCTCCTTACTCTTTCCTGGGATTGCTGGTTTGGTACTCGACTATCTGCTGGTTCTCTTTGTTCTGGGAAATATTGCTGGTTGTCTGTGGGCTGTGGAAAACATTTGGTTGTTGGTTTGTTGCTGTGCTGTTGCTGTGTATCTGCTGTTGCTGTGTTTACTGCATACTGCCCAGCTGATCATTCCTTTCTTCTTTGTCCTCTATACCAAGTACACAATTACACTACCAATGTAACTCGAAAGTTTGAGCAATGAGTGTAAAAGAGAAGATCTGCAGATGTTGTTTATATACATGCACTGTTGTGTTGAATGTCATGTAGTGTCTAATAGCTCACATTTTTTGGATACTGAAGGTAGCTTACAAGCCTAGCTGATGTCAATGTAGGGGATCGAATGATAGTTGTATATGTATGCTGTTAGATAAAAGTATTCTCAATGAATTAGGTTGCATCTCAGATTTAGTTTACTTTGCAGTATATGCGGTAATATATGCCAAGCATGAAAACTGTACATCATGGGTTAAGTTCTTCCTTTTCTGATTAATGGTCTCATATAACTAGTAAACCACCTGTTAAGACAAAGAACACAAAACTTGTAATATCAACCTCATGAAGGTCGAGTTCAGGTCAAAACAGGCCAATCAGGCCTGCTTCGAGCAAGCAGTGGCCCAGGTTTGGCCCATCACGCATGGGTTGGATTTGGGCCCGTGATTATTTATTCGACTGACTGTGCACGCAGCCTCGTTCCTGATTTTTAAGCATTTCCGAATTCTGTTATAAATAACTTGCAAGCATGTAATTAATTAGGACTATCTACTGTTTTCAATTGATAGAGACAAACACGACAAGAAACGTAGTTGCTATAGGATATCCTTTTAAAATAAGAACGAGATGAGCCTCGACGAAAATAAACAAAACGCGCAGGCTGCGGGGCCCTCGTTAAACGTATGGTATCGAAGCATTCAGTTTCCAGGATGGGTCGTTTAGCAAATCTCACGGCCCTCCCAGAATAATAACGCGATAGTCTCTTTAAGCGCGTATCTAATAATTTTACCTTCTTAAATTCGGGTGCGCATTTATGTGACCCAAATCCAAATCTCGACGGATTCGAAATGTGTTTCCAATCACGGGTACATTGATTGTGACGTGGTTCGAAATGCATGTCCATGACGTCACAAATTCCTTTTAAAAGTAGAACGAGACGAGCCTCGTCAAACAAAAAATACAAATTGCGGGGCCCTCAGTAAATATTTGCTTTAAAAATTATTTGGACTTCGGGATGGACCGTTTAGTAAAATTCCACGGTCTTACCCAAAATAAATACGCTAGTCGCTTTAGGCGCGCCTTTAATAATTTAATTTCCTTAAACTCGGGTGCACATTGATGTGACCCAAATCCAAATCTCAACGGAGTCAAAGTGTGTCGACGACCACGGGTACATTGATTGTAACGCGGTTCGAGATACATTTTCACAACGTTGCAATTCTTGATAAAAACAGTAAATGATAAAAGCGGTTAAAAGTTAAATTTTGCACATAAGTTCACACTTGTATAAAATCAGATAATCAAGCCGAATATAACAGTTGAGCGACCGTGCTAGAACCACGGAACTCGGGAATGCCTAACACCTTCTCCCGGGTTAACAGAATTCCTTATCCGGATTTCTGGTACGCAGACTGTAATATAGAGTCATTATTTTCCTCGATTCGGGATTAAAATTGGTGACTTGGGACACCCTAAATCTCCCAAGTGGCGACTCTGAAATAAATAAACAAATCCCGTTTCGATTGTCCTTTAATTGGAAAAACTCCCTCTGCGCCCCTGCGCGGGAGCGGAAAAAGGAGGTGTGACAGCTCTGGCGACTCTGCTGGGGACCGAACCCAGAACCAATGGTTCAGGGTTCAAGAATTCGAGCTTAAAATAATTGTTATAGTTGGCTTTATTTATTATCTGATTTTTACATGATATATGCCTAATGTGCTAAATGATGCTTTTACCGCTTTAATATTATTTGAATTGTGAATATATACAACTGTTACGAAACCCCCTTCTTTCTGAGTCTTCTGAATTTATGGTGTACACGTGCGCGTGACCCACCTTTCTGTTAAAGTCATACCAAATAAGACGGAGTTGGGACAAGTAACTAGGCCGGGCAGACTTTCGTGCTCCCGGTACGTTGCCCCCGCTTCGGCTCAAACTGTCCGTTTGGGTAAGCCAGGTCTAGAACAAATACCCAGGTTATGAACTTAGTATAACAAAGCCACATGCCGGATCCCTAGTAGGAACGTTTATTTGCATCATGTGCATTTGACTTAGGGGACTCAACACAGGGGTTGGGTCTGTCTAAGACAGGTGAACCCGAAATAAAAAGACCATCCTGATGCATCCTACTTGCTATATGTGCATTCATTTGCCTCGAACATGCTTGCTGACCGGCTTAAATGAAATCATGGTAAGAGCCGAGGAATAAAATGGGTTTTCATAATTAAAAAAATATATAAAATAAAAAATAAAATATAGTTTTCAAATCTTGAAATAAAGGTATTTAATCTCGAGAGGTATTTAATCTTGAAAATAGTTTGAAAAAATTCCTAAAAAATAGTTTTAATTCTTGAAAATAGTTTTGACTAAAAATGATTAGAGTATGTTTTCAAAATGAGTCTTGACTTTATTAAATTAAAATTTCAGATGTGGTGGTGTGAATAGTTTCTATTCCAGCTTCAAATGTGGTGGTGTGAATTAGGCGAAGATGGTCAAAAGTGGGTCATCAAGCATTTGGGAAATCTCCCGGACATTATGAAAGTTAAACCCCGTGATGATCTGATTGCGGCATTAGTAACTTTTTGGGACCCTGTTCACAATGTCTTTCGTTTCTCTGACTTCGAGCTCACTCCTACATTAGAGGAGGTAGCTGGATATGTTGGTTTTGACGGAAGTTTAAGGAATCAAAGCTTGATATTCACGAAGGCTCCCTCGGTACATCGATTCTTCGGTCTTCTGAACATCAGCAGTCAAATCAGGAAAAGCAATGTCGTCAACGGATGTTGTTCTTTCAACTTTTTGTATTCAAGGTTCGGAAAGTCAGATGGGTTCGAAATTCATGAGAAAGGCCTTACTAACAAACAAGACAAAGACGCATGGCAGGTTCACCGTCGCTTCGCCTTCATGGTGGCTTTTCTAGGAATCATGGTCTTCCCGAACAAAGAACGAACAATTGATATTCGCACCGCAAAAGTTGTGCAAATCCTCACCACCAAGGAAAACCACACCCTTGTCCCCATCATTCTCTCAGACATTTATCGGGCTTTAACTTTATGTAAAGCAGGAGCGAAAGTCTTCGAAGGATGCAAAATTTTGTTGCAGATGTGGTTGATTGAACATCTCCAACAACAGCCCAAGATCATACAGTATGGGCCAAGCAACGATAATTACATCGAGGGTTATGAGGAAAGAGTGAAAAATTATCAGGTTCCAGAAGGGATAGAAGCATGGGTATCTCGGCTAAGGGCTCTAACGGCAAATCAAATTGAATGGACTCTGGGATGGCTACCGATGAGGGAAGTGATACATATGTCAAACTCAAATAGTTATCTGCTACTATTGGGATTGAGAAGCATCCAGCCATACGCGCCATTGAGAGTCCTAAGACAACTAGGAAGATATCAAGTAGTTCCTGATGATGAAGATTTGAGTACGCAAGAAATCGAATTACACCCAGAGGCCACTATTCCTGAGGCGTTACTTCAGCAGATGTGGAATGGATGTCGATACTTAAAAAGCGATACTCAAGTCCCAGACACTACAAAGGGTGAGATAAATCCTGGATATGTGAGGTGGTTCGAGAAACGGTCTCGCGTGGATGATGTACCAGAACCTGAGCTGAGAAGGCCAACTAAAAGACCCCATATTCAAAACTTTAATGATAAAATCCAAGAGCGGTTGATCTGGGGAGAAAAAGAGAAGGGGTACAAAGCAACTATCCATGCCCTAAAGGAAAATCTAAGGAACCTCAGTCTGGAGAAGGATTTGCAAGCACAAGAAGCTGAAGGCGAGAAGAAGAGTCTAGCCTGTGAGAATGAAAGTCTTCATGCTCGATTTCTGAAAATGAAAAAGGCTTCTGAAACGCCAATGAGGAATTGGAAGGATCAAAAAACCATCGCCAATCTTTTTGAAAGAATGCAGGATTATGATTCCGTTCTTGCTGCAAAAGAAAGGGCGTTGAGCAAAGCAAAAGAAAGGATCCAACAATTAAACGAAGAAGCCAGATCTGATAAGGAACGCCAAGATAGGCAATCCGAGAAAGACAGGGCACAATTCAAGAAGGAAAAAGACCATTGGATACGATCAGAAGACCAACTTCGTGCACAACTAGAAGAGGCAAGAAGGTACAGAGAGCATCAACAAGCGGACACTGATAGAGAAAGAGCGCAGATGAGATTAGAGCAGGCCAGACTCCGAGCTCTATTAGAGTCAGCCCTAGATCGTGAAGGCCGTATCCGAGATATAGCCACCACTCGCCAGCAGCAGTTGCAGAATCAAGGCCAACATCTCCAAGATTTCAGGGCACAGATCCACGACCTGGCGGTCTACACCTCTCAAAGTTATGTAAACTGCCAAGGAATGGATTATGAAAGGTTTACAGAGCATGCACCCACCTTTGCCCGTCATCTAGCAGTGGAGTTGGAAAGGATGTATCGAACATTGGGAGGTCATCCGGGTCAAGCCCCGCCTTGAGCAAATGATCTAATAATTTACAACACAAGTGGAAAGTGGGGCACGTTATGAGATGTTAAGAATTGTATCTGTTTATTTCAATTTGAATGTGTGTATTTCAAGACATTGTTTTTACAAAGTTTTTCAAATGTAATGTTTGTTCATCTTTTTATATAAATGTTAGCCTCATGGCAGAACTACGCCTGGTCTGATTCACGCGGGGACGTGATACGTAGGCAATCCCCATAAGATTCGACCGCTTTTAATATAGAAAGAAAATAAAGTACATAATAAAATAAAACACAGAGTTTCCCAAAATACTTTAAAGGGACGAATGAGCAAACCGGAATGACGCATGTTGTTCGAAGCAAAGCATGTAGAAACAGTTAACTGCCTAGGAGCATTGCATCCTCTATGTGTTATGATCAAATCTGTTAAACTCTAACGCTAACAAAGTTTGTTGTTGTCTATACCAGACAAGTTAGTTGTTAAAGAACTCTGGCAACACACTCCTACCAAACCAGATCCAAAGGACCGGTAGCAACAAGCATGACTACTTCAGAGAATAGTAATGAGGAAGAAAGGCCAATGAGCCAGTTGCTAAAAGAAGCGATGGAAAAGATTGAAAGGATGGGACTAGAGATGAATGCAATGCAGCTAGCCCTAGCCAAAACACAAAAGAGCCCTGAAACACTGGGACACATGCCGGAATACCCTCACTCTGGCCCTTCCACAAGCCGTCCAAATCCCCTTTATCATCAAGAAAGAAGCCCTCATGATTCCCAAGCTCCACCACCCCATCAACCTCTCCCAACACACAATATTCCCATCTTTGTGGGACCCACATCAGCCCCTTTGCAAAGAACGACCAGTGAGCCATTGTTTCAGGCTCACGATACACAATACTATCCCCTGAGCCTACATTCCATGCACCCGAGCCTCAAGCTTACAATCCACATGTGGAAGTGCCGACAGAGTTTGAGAAGCCAGTTAAGGCTCCTGAACAGGATGAAGTGCTGAGAAAGTTCAAAAGCCTGGAGCAGTCCTTCAGGAACTTGCACGGGCTAGGCAATCAAGTCAGCGTAGCATACAAAGATCTGTGCCCTTTCCCAGACGTCCAACTCCCGGCTGGGTTCATGATGCCTAAGTTTGATTTATATGAAGGGCACGGTGATCCCATGGCGCATTTGCGGGGATTCTGTAGCAAGATGAGAGGGGCAGGCGGCAAGGATGAGTTGTTGATAGCTTATTTCGGCCAAAGTCTGAGCGGATCTGCACTAGAATGGTATACCAGGCAGGATTCCAGCAAGTGGTACACGTGGGATGATCTGGCGCAGGCTTTTGCAGGTCATTTCCAGTACAATCTCGAGATAGTCCCTGACCGCCTCACATTATTGAGAACTGGGAAGAAACCCGGGGAAAGTTTTCGCGAGTTCGGGTTCCGCTGGAGAGAACAAGCAGCTAGAGTCGATCCTCCCATGAGAGAGGGAGAGATGGTGGATTATTTTTTGCAGACATTGGATCCAACCTACTTTGGTCACTTGGTGACAACGGTCGAAAAATCTTTCAACGAGGTGGTCAAGATAGGGGTCATGATAGAAGAGGGTTTGAGGTCTGACAAGATCTTGAACTATTCGGCACTCAAGGCCACAACCCAGGCTATTCAAAGCGGCATGGGAGGTGCACTGAGAAGAAAGAAGGAAGAGGTTGCCACGATCGAGGCGGGCAGTTGGTCCAGGGCTGGCAGGCCGCACTACAACCAACCCAGACCTCACAGGTCAGAATACCCATACAGACCACCACAAAATTTCTATCCACCTCGAGAACCACATTGTTCCGTACACCAAGCCCAGGCATACATTCAGCCTCCGGTTCGCCTATAATGGCGCGCACCGACTCCCCAGAGCATATATGCACCACCACAAAACACCTACCCTCCACCAAGGGCATATAGAAACCCTTCTGGGGTAGGTTTTCGGGGAAATCCAGATGCTAGAAATGATAGGTTGCGGAAGCAGAGAACTTTCATGGAGCTGGGAGAAACCTACACCGCTTTGTTCCGCAAGCTGAGGCAATTGGGTTTGGTTAGTCCTGTCCAGACTCGAGAACCAAATCCCCCACCTCAGAACTTGGATCGATCAATCAGTTGTGAATACTGTTCAGGGATGCTCGGGCATGATACCGAGAAGTGCTGGAAATTAAGGCATGCCATACAGGATCTTATTGACACCAATAAGATCGAGGTCCAGACACCAGAAGCTCCTAACATCAACCAAAACCCACTGCCAGCGCACCACGAAACTCACATGATTGAGTTGGTGTGTGAGGGAGGAGAATTGAGAAAACCCTCACAAACAGTGATGATGATCCAAGCCGCCCCGAAAGAAGTCTCAACCAGTGGAGGAACGAGTGTACAGTCGCAGGGAGAAGGCGTCAAGCCGGTAGTGATATTGGGAAAGAGCCCGTCCGCCATAACAAGCAAACCCGAGCCAAACAAGTTGGTAATATCAGGGGTTCCACCCGCACCTGCCGTTGTGGTAAAGGGGGCATGTAGAGAACTGGTGACCATAAAGCCTGTGGTCCAGCTGCCGATGATTGACAGCAGGGCTGTGCCTTGGAAATATGAAAAGGCGGTGGTGATGTACAAAGGAAAACAGGTGGAAGAAGTCAGTTGTGAAGCGCAAGGGCTGACTCGATCAGGTCGATGTTTTGCTCCGGTGGAGCTAAGAAGAACCAACCCAGTTGCAACCAAGAAACCTGTGTCCGAAGAAGAGGCTGAAGAGTTCCTGAGTAAAATGAAAGTACAAGACTATTCTGTGGTCGAACAGCTGAGAAAAACACCGGCCCAGATCTCACTGTTGTCATTACTGATCCATTCTGAGGAGCATCGTCGGGCCCTGTTGAAGATATTGAACGAAGCTCATGTACCCAGTGAGATTTCTGTAAACCACCTGGAAACCATTGCCAGCAAGATTTTCGAGGTGAACAGGGTAACATTCTCAGATGATGACCTGCCGGTGGAAGGTACGGAGCATAATAAAGCTCTATACCTAGCTGTCAAATGTGAAGACTCGGTGGTAACTCGAGTATTGGTGGATAACGGCTCAAGCGCCAATATTTGCCCACTATCTACCTTGAACCAGTTAAAGATCGACCACGGAAGGATCCACAAGAACAGTATCTGTGTCCGAGGGTTTGACGGAAACGGAATAGCCACTGTAGGGGATGTTGTACTTGAACTGACCATTAGTCCAGTCCTGTTTACCATGGAATTACAGGTGCTATACGCCACAGTATCTTATAACATGCTGTTAGGACGACCATGGATTCATGCAGCAAAAGCAGTGCCCTCCACCCTACATCAGATGGTGAAGTTCGAGTGGGAAAGACAGGAGGTCGTGTTACAAGGCGAGGATACAACGTGCACCACGGGCGGAGCAATTGTACCTTTCATAGAGACTGCTGATGACAAAGGTCCTTGGGTCTACCAGATTTTCGATACAGGGTCAGCCAACAAAATTTCTGAAGGAGAAATCATCCCGCACCCTAGGATAGCTGCCGCGACATTCATGATGGTCTCGGAAATGCTGGGTAATGGATTTGTGCCAGGAAAAGGCCTGGGAGTCGAGCTTCAAGGGATTGTCCAACCTGTATCCCTTCCTAAAAATCTGGAAACTTTCGGATTGGGGTTCAAACCAACCGCAGCAGATAGGAAGCAAGCGCGAAAAATGAAGAAGAGGGTTTGGTTTCTGCCTAAACCAGTGCCACGTCTCTCAAGGTCTTTTGTCAAAGCAAGTGCCAAGGTGTCACCAGTCCCAAAGATTCTAGGACCTTTGATCGGTATAAATGAAGACCTGAATCAGAGTTTTGAGAGGCTATTCGCGGATGTCAGTGTGGTGGAGGCTGGAGAAGGGTCCAGCAGAGCAGATATACAGTTTGTGGGGCCTGAGGCCAAGACCAACAATTGGACGGTTACTCCTCTTACTGTCCGAGGGGAGTCTTGGTAGTAGGCCTTGATTTATGTTTTGTTTGTTTGTTTGTTCGGATTATTCAAGGGTGTAATCCAAATTTTACTTTCGTTTTTGTAAAAGTGTGAACCCTTTTATCCCGCAAGTTTAATAAAGTTCTTTTCTTTTGTCCCATTTTAATTTTGTTTTGTTCTTTTTCTTTCTGAACAGTTCTCTTTTTACTGGTTCTAATGACATGGCATGCACAGCGGATCTTCGACCTAGTCTAATAAATCAATCTGAATCTGACTCAATGATGCAAGAGGTCGTTTGTGATGATGAATCTGAATGTGATGAAGGTGAAGCCTTCGAAGAGATAAACCGAGAATTATGCCAATTTGAAGAAAAACCCAAGCCTAACCTAAATGACACTGAGGCTGTAAACCTAGGAGACGCTGATAACGTCCAAGAAACCAAAATCAGCATCCACATTGAGCCGAATGTCAGAGAAGAATTGATCAAAACCCTCATGGAATTCAAAGATGTTTTCGCATGGTCATATGACGATATGCCTGGATTGAGCACCAATTTAGTGGTTCACAAATTGCCCACTGACCCGGCATACCCTCCGGTCAAGCAAAAACTAAGGAAATTTAAAACAGAAATGAGTGTAAAGATCAAAGAAGAAGTAATTAAGCAGTTGCAGGCAAAGGTCATTCGGGTCACTCGATATCCCGAGTGGTTGGCCAATGTGGTACCAGTCCCAAAGAAGGATGGAAAAATCAGGGTGTGCGTCGACTACCGCAACCTCAACAAAGCAAGTCCCAAGGACAATTTTCCGTTACCCAACATTCATATCCTGATCGATAATTGCGCTGGGCGCGAGATCGGATCCTTTGTGGATTGCTATGCGGGTTATCATCAGATCCTAATGGACGAGGAGGATGCTGAGAAGACAGCGTTTATTATGCCATGGGGAACCTACTGCTATCGGGTAATGCCATTCGGGTTAAAGAACACCGGGGCAACGTACATGTGAGCAATGACTGCTGTGTTTCATGACATGATACACAAAGAAATCGAGGTGTACGTCGATGATGTGATCATCAAATCTTGGCGTCGGGAGGACCATGTGGCAGACCTAAGGAGATTTTTCCAAAGACTCCGAAGGTATGATATCAAGCTTAACCCGGCCAAATGCGCATTCGGGGTTCCATCAGGAAAGTTGCTAGGATTCATCGTCAGTCGACGGGGGATTGAGTTAGACCCATCCAAAATTGAATCCATCCGAGATTTGCCACCGCCAAGGAACAAAACAGAGGTAATGAGTTTGCTGGGTAGACTCAATTACATCAGCAGGTTCATCGCTCAACTCACAGCGACTTGTGAGCCCATATTTCGGCTGCTGAGAAAGGATGGTGCGGTAGGTTGGACGGCAGAGTGTCAGGAGGCTTTCGACCAAATCAAAGGGTATCTGTCTAATCCACCCGTATTGGTCCCGCCTAAGCCCGGGAAGCCCTTAATTCTTTACCTGACGGTCTTGGAAAATTCATTTGGTTGTGTACTGGGGCAACATGATGACACAGGAAGGAAAGAGCAGGCCATCTACTATCTTAGCAAGAAATTCACAGTGCATGAGGTCAAGTACACTCAACTCGAGAAAACATGTTGCGCCCTAACTTGGGTAGCTCAGAAGTTGAAGCACTACCTGTCTTCATATACTACTTATCTCATATCTCGTTTGGATCCATTGAAATATATCTTTCAGAAACCTATGCCCACGGGAAGGTTGGCAAAATGGCAAATTCTGCTCACAGAGTTTGATATCGTTTATGTAACGAGGACGGCCATGAAAGCCCAGGCGCTGGCAGACCATTTGGCAGAGAATCCCGTTGATGAAAAATACGAGCCCTTAAGAACGTATTTTCCTGACGAAGAGGTGATGCATACGAATGAGTTGGAATTACCTGAGGAACCGGGTTGGAAGCTTTTCTTCGATGGAGCTGCAAACGCAAAAGGGGTTGGAATAGGAGCAGTACTCATTTCTGAAACAGGACGGCATTATCCTGTTACGGCTCAACTACGCTTCTATTGCACCAACAATATGGCCGAGTATGAGGCTTGCATTCTGGGTCTGCGCTTGGCTGCTGACATGGATGTCCAAGACGTCTTGGTCTTGGGAGACTCGGACCTCTTGGTACATCAAATTCAGGGTGAATGGGAAACACGAGATCTAAAACTCATACCATACCGACAATGCTTGCATGATCTGAGCAAGCAATTTCGATCGGTGAAGTTCAAACACATCCCGAGAGTTCACAATGAGGTTGCGGATGCCTTAGCCACCTTAGCATCAATGCTGCACCACCCTGACAAAATGTATGTTGATCCTCTACACATCCAGGTCCGTGATCAGCACGCCTACTGCAATGCCATAGAAGAAGAAGCAGATGGCGAACCCTGGTTTCATGATATCAAGGAATACCTCAGAATGGGGATATATCCAGAACATGCCTCTAGAGACCAAAAAAGAGCCCTTCGGCGTTTGTCGAATGGTTTCTTCCTCAGTGGAGGAGTATTGTACAAAAGAACCCCGGATTTGGGATTGTTGAGATGCATAGATGCCAGTCAAGCAACGACGGTTATGGCAGAGGTACATGCTGGAGTTTGTGGGCCACACATGAGCGGATATGTATTGGCAAGAAAGATCCTTCGAACAGGGTGTTATTGGCTCACCATGGAACACGACTGTATCACTTTTGTGAGGAAATGCCATCAGTGCCAGATACATGGAGATTTGATTCATTCTCCGCCAACAGAGTTACATACGATGTCAGCACCCTGGCCGTTTGTGGCATGGGGCATGGATGTCATTGGGCCCATCGAGCCGGCAGCATCCAACGGTCATAGGTTCATTCTAGTGACCATTGATTACTTCACCAAATGGGTTGAGGCTAAAACCTTCAAATCAGTAACCAAGAAGGCAGTGGTGGACTTTGTTCATTCCCATATCATCTGCAGATTTGGGATCCCAAAAGTGATCATCACGGATAACGGTGCGAATCTTAATAGCAGCTTGATGAGAGAGGTATGCCAACAATTCAAGATTACACACCGCAATTCCACCCCATATCGTCCCAAGGCGAATGGAGCAGTCGAAGCAGCCAATAAGAATATCAAGAAGATACTGCGAAAAATGGTGGAAGGGTCCAGACAATGGCACGAGAGATTACCCTTTGCTTTGTTGGGTTACCGCACTACCGTCCGAACTTCCATAGGCACAACTCCTTATTTGTTGGTGTATGGAACTGAGGCCGTAATACCAGCGGAAGTCGAAATTCCGTCCCTCCGAATTGTCGCTGAAGCCGGGATTAATAATGATGAATGGGTCAAAGCTCGATTGGAACAGTTGAGCTTGATAGATGAGAAAAGATTGGCAGCAGTGTGCCATGGTCAGCTGTACCAGAAGAGAATGGCAAGAACATATAATAAGAAGGTGCTCCCCAGGAAGTTTGAAGTAGGGCAGCAGGTATTGAAGAAGATCCTCCCACATCAGGTCGAGGCAAAAGGCAAATTCGCCCCAAATTGGCAAGGGCCTTATATCGTGACCAGAGTACTGTCCAACGGTGCCTTGTGTTTGACAGATGTCGAAGGGAGATGTGTCGACATGGCTATCAATTCAGATGCAGTCAAGAGATATTATGCGTAACTTCTTTAATTACGGCAATTTTTGGTTTATTTGTTTGTATTTGGCATTTATTGGATAATGAGATAACGGAGGCAATTCTTTCTTCTATCCAAACACTTTTTAACCCTTGCTTCCCCCTTTGAACCTTGAGTTATTCTTTCATACCCCTCTTTTGGAATCACTAATGGAAAAGACATGAAAAAAGAAGAAGAAAAAGAAAAGAAAAAGAAAATGAAAAGAAGGAAAAGAAAAAGGGAGATAGAATCATAAGAAATACAAAACCGTTGGGAACTACGTTTGACCTGATTCCTCAAAGAGGATACGTAGGCGCCTCACGGCTCGGTCATAGTATGCATCATAGTGAATATAGGATGCATAATGTACATAGTGTGCATAATAGGCACAGTGTGCGTAACGCACATAGTGCAACATAAGTGTAAAAAATAAATTCCCCGAGCAAGAAAACTGGGGCAGAGGTTATGTTTTAAGTTCCAACGAAGATTTGATTCCAAAGTTGTAGCACACCACCCATCAAATTATTTTCAATTTCATAGCCTTTCGTTAGCCCCACACCAAAACCAACATCAACGTCCAAAAAACCTCCCGATCAATGTTCAAGAATAATACACCGATCCCCAGCAAAGAAGAGGATCGTAAGACTGGGAATGAATTGATGGTCAAAGGAATCTCCAGAAGGGAGGGTCGTATCTACAACACCCCGATTCCTCGAAAGAAATAAAATGAGAGAGTCTTATCGGTGAAAACCTTCACAGGCACCGAGAGGCGATGTAAGATGAGGGATATGAAATAAGAGAGTCTTATTGGTGAAAACCTTCACAGGCACCATAAGGCGCCGGGAGATGAGAGAAAAAGAGAGTCTCATTAGTGAAAACCCCTCGAAGGGCACTATGAGGCGACAAGACAGATCAGCAAAAGCTACCACATTCGAAACGAAATGGACACTCCTTTATCATCCCCAGCAAATCAGACCATCGGGCAAATCGATTGATACAAATAGACTGGGTCGGGAATCTATGGTGCACGTCATGATCACGAGGACCAGTCATGTCCTCCAGATAAGTTCTTTTGAGTTTCTTATCCCACCAAATATTGGTTCAGAAAGACTTTCTCCTTTTTTCTATCTTTCATTTCTTTTCCTAAAATTTGTCTTGAAAGGATTTTTCAAAGCTTACTACCAGAAACCGGAGGGGAAGTCATCCAATGCAGGATAATACAAACAGTCTTAAAAGCCGATCCCAGGCAATGCAGTGATCGTGCCCGGCAATTTTGGAGGAAGTAAGCTCCTAAAAGGGAGTGGTTTCGGGAGTTAAAAGCAGACTCCCACAGCATGTGCTTAAAGAGAAAGCAGAAAAGGGGATTAATTGAAAGCCAATCCCCAGCAGGCTAGAGACCCCCAGCAGGCAACTCTGCCCACTAATCAATTATGGGACATAGAGCAAGAAAAGAGAAGAAAGGAAAAATCATCCGCCAGAAAGGCACCCTCTACCACCACGATGAAAACTAATTAAACCCTTTTGTCTGCTGCAGGAAAACAAAGGATTGATGATGGCAGCAAGATGCAACGCCAGGGAAGTCACCAAAACCGGGGCAGAAAATTTTCTGCCGATTGTCAAAAATTTTCTCGGAAGAACGGGGGAACAATATCAAATACATTTAAGTTCTAGGTCGCCCACCAGTATAATGCGGGAATACTTTTAATTTCTAGGTCGCCCACCAGTATAATGCGGGAATACTTTTAAGTTCTAGGTCTCCCACCAGTATAATGCGGGAATACATTTAAGTTCTAGGTCGCCCACCAGTATAATGCGGGAATACATTTAAGTTCTAGGTCGCCCACCAGTATAATGCGGGAATACATTTAAGTTCTAGGTCGCCCACCAGTATAATGCGGGAATACATTTAAGTTCTAGGTAGCCCACCAGTATAATGCGGGAATACATTTAAGTTCTAGGTCGCCCACCAGTATAAATGCGGGAATACATTTAAGTTCTAGGTCGCCCACCAGTATAATGCGGGAATACATTTAAGTTCTAGGTCGCCCACCAGTATAATGCGGGAATACATTTAAGTTCTAGGTCGCCCACCAGTATAATGCGGGAATACATTTAAGTTCTAGGTCGCCCACCAGTATAATGCGGGAATACATTTAAGTTCTAGGTCGCCCACCAGTATAATGCGGGAATACATTTAAGTTCTAGGTCGCCCACCAGTATAATGCGGGAATACATTTAAGTTCTAGGTCGCCCACCAGTATAATGCGGGAATACATTTAAGTTCTAGGTCGCCCACCAGTATAATGCGGGAATACATTTAAGTTCTAGGTCGCCCACCAGTATAATGCGGGAATACATTTAAGTTCTAGGTCGCCCACCAGTATAATGCGGGAATACTTTTAAGTTCTAGGTCGCCCACCAGTATAATGCGGGAATACTTTTAAGTTCTAGGTCGCCCACCAGTATAATGCGGGAATACATTTAAGTTCTAGGTCGCCCACCAGTATAATGCGGGAATACTTTTAAGTTCTAGGTCGCCCACCAGTATAATGCGGGAATACTTTTTAGCTCTAGATTTTGGAATCAGTAACCCCACCTGAAGACGGAAGGTTGCAACAGAGGTCCCCCAAGCAGTATACAATAAAGTCCCCAGCACCAAGAAGCAGAAAACTGCAAAGGCAAGCGCGCAATTCAAAAGGAAAAAAGGAACGCGTCTCGAACGAAGCAGTTTGGGAACGTTGTAGCATGCCCAATATAACAATTTTGATGAAGAGCCATACCACTGAAGAAACCATTGAAAGATTTAAGAAAGAAAGCCATGTTCCCAGCAAATCAAGCAAAGTAATGAGAACTGACATTCAAGAAAGGTGAAGGACCAGCATCATCTCCGAAGTTCACAAAATAAGGGCATCAGAGGAAAGCGTTGCCGACAAGAAAGCAAGGCAACAAGAACAAGTTAAAGATAGATGAGATTTCACACTCTAGCTTAGCTTCTTGTTTTTCCTTTCAAGAACAATGTAACAAGGAGATCAGTGAGCAGTATCATCCTACAGCAGCATGCAACAACGCACAACAGCAGCAAGCACTACAGTCACACAGTAGTCCCAGCTACCAAAATTTCCCGAACTACATTGACCTGATTCCTGTTCAGCCCAGGATATGTAGGAAACCTCTGAAGCAAAGGTTCGGTCAAATCTTTTTCTAAAAAATGCTTCACACGGAGTATTCGGACGGGCAAAAATCGCTTGCTTCATCTTTGCGCGAAAACCCTTCGTGTCTTCGTGCAAAGAGGGGCAGCTGTAAGCACGTGATTTTTGCTTCACGAGCAATCACTCCAAAAGGAAAACAAATAGTGATAAATGACCTCAATGTACAATTTGTCGCTTTCCGAGACATGTGTTGTTAGTCATTTGTGGGTCTGCCCACTTTGCATTTAATCTCACCGATCAAAATATAAAGCATGTCTGTCAAGATAATCAAAAATCATAATCCAGTCGTTAAAAAGAACGAAAATTCGAAACAAATGTATACATGTGCATCGTTCGTTCTAGGTTGTGATTTAACTTACTTAAACATTTTAATTTGGTGTGATAATTGTGTTGAGGTGTTACATTGTTGTTTGTTTTAATTTCATTTGTTTTATTATTTATTTGTTTATTTTCATTTTTTTTTATGTTGAAATTAGAAAACAAAGAAAAGAGGGATTAAAATCGATTTGGGCCCAGAAAATGAAACAAAAAAGGCCCAAAACCGGCACTCAAACCCAGTCCAAATCCGGCCTGCCCAAACGTTGATTCAAACGACGCCGTATCAGCGTCCTTATTAGAGCCGTTGATCTGACTCAAACAAACGGTCCTGATCAAGCCACTCATTCAACCCCAAACGACGTCGTCTTAGGCATTTGATCTGAGCCGTTCAACCCCTTGATCCAACGGACCCAGGTTTTCCCCTAAACCCGTCCAGTTTTGACCCGATCCAGCCTTACCCGGCCTCACCCACTACCAAAACCCAAACGACACCGTCTTCCCTAAGTGGATAGATCCTGGCCATAGATCTCATTTGATCCGACGGCCAGGATCTAAACCCCTAGACCATATATAAACTCAACCCTTCACCCCACGCCCCCTATCCGAACCCCACCCTTCACTCGTCTCCTTCCCCAAACACTGAAACCCCCAAACCCTAGCAAGCCGCCCTGATATCCCTTTCACCAGAACCTGGCGGCCTGAATGCCGGTGACCACCTCCTGAACACCCTAAGACCCCCTCACTCTCCTGAACATGGATTTGTTACCCTCTAGCCTCGAATCACCTTCCTTCGTCTCGAATCTTCATTTGAAGATTCGAGTCGAACCCGGACCTATACCAAACCACCCCATCTTCATACCAGACACTCCCCGGACCCTCCTCGTGACCAAACCAGACTTGGTTTGGTCCGAATCTACCCACAACTCCTAAAAAATCAGATCTGAAAACCCAAACCTTAGAACACATGCACCTGGGAAATTCGGCCGGGCTTGAAAGGGGTTTGAGGTTTAATGGATCTTGACCAAGGTGTTCTCCTGTGAGAACACCCTGGTTAAAATTTGTTCGGCCTCAAATGGTCAAAGCTAAGTCGGACTTGGGTCATTTCGGTTTAAACTTTTTCAGTAAGTTTTCCTGCTCTTTGTTTTAGTTTTGATTGAGTTGTTAACATGCTTTGTTGTGAGTATTTGTTATTGTCTGTTACTTTTTCTGTTTTCTTCCATCTCTAGCAAAGACCTTTTATTTGGTCGATTGATTTTCTATGTGTGTGTTCTGAATGTACTCTGTGATATACATGTTCGTCGATTAGATTAATCGTCAAATAAGTTAACTTATATAGGTTCCCAGTGATTGACCAAAGTTGTCCGAAGCCCTTTAGGTCCCTGAACGTATTGTTTATATGAGCGACTGATTATTACTTGTTATATTAGTATAGTCGACCTGATAAATGTCGTCGATTAACTTCCTACGATTGAATGTTCAAATATTCTAATATGTACAACCTCACTTGACTGAATGGACCTGTATTGTGAAATGAATATTAGACATTATCTGTGAATGCTAGTTTGTAACTACATTGTAAAAAACAATTAAAAGGATCAGGCTAGGGCAATTCTGAAATTGAACTTTCAGAAGTTCAAAAATGCCCTGATACTGCAATAGGCAGGGCAGTAATAATCAAGGGCTAACAAGGGTATGCTGGGGTTTGAAAAGGACAAAAATGATTAGTTTAAATGAGCTGACAAGTAGGGTACTAATTAAGATTAAACTAATGCCAATGGGGAACAAGACATACGAGCATGGGAGTTTAAAATGAATACTAAAATGAACCCATAACTCTTGATTAAAGAAAAAACCAGGCATGGGGAACAAAAGGGGGCTGGCATCAAAAGATGCTTAAGGATGGGTTTAATAGGTATGGGCAGACTGCAAGTGGGAAGATCCAGGCAGCTCAGCTGCACTGGGTCGTTTGGCTTATAAATAGGCCATTTCAGAACTTAAAAAGGGCTGGAATTTTTAGTCTGAAGAGAGGTCTAGTGAGTTTAAAAGAAAACTGAAAAACATAAGGTAGTTTCCAGTAAACATTGTAACCAAACACTGTCTGAAAGTTGCATAAGAATTTATATTGGTCGAGCTGTCTTGGCCAAGTTCGGTTGTTTGCATTGACTGAGCTGTTTGTGGTTATCGAACTGTTGGTTTTGCTGCATTGAACACTCTGTTATTGTTGTTGTCTCCTTACTCTTTCCTGGGATTGTTGGTTTGGTACTCGACTATCTGCTGGTTCTCTTTGTTCTGGGAAATATTGCTGGTTGTCTGTGGGCTGTGGAAAACATTTGGTTGTTGGTTTGTTGCTGTGCTGTTGCTGTGTATCTGTTGTTGCTGTGTTTACTGCATACTGCCCAGCTGATCATTCCTTTCTTCTTTGTCCTCTATACCAGGTACACAATTACACTACCAATGTAACTCGAAAGTTTGAGCAATGAGTATAAAAGAGAAGATCTGCAGATGTTGTTTATATACATGTACTGTTGTGTTGAATGTCATGTAATGTCTAATAGCTCATATTTTTTGGATACTGAAGGTAGCTTACAAGCCTAGCTGATGTCAATGTAGGGGATCGAATGATAGTTGTATATGTATGTTGTTAGATAAAAGTATTCTCAATGAATTAGGTTGCATCTCAGATTTAGTTTACTTTGCAGTATATGCTGTAATGTATGCCAAGCATGAAAACTGTACATCATGGGTTAAGTTCTTCCTTTTCTGATTAATGGTCTCATATAACTAGTAAACCACATGTTAAGACAAAGAACACAAAACTTGCAATATCAACCTCATGAAGGTCGAGTTCAGGTCAAAACAGGCCAAGCAGGCCTGCTTCGAGCAAGCAGTGGCCCAGGTTTGGCCCATCACGCATGGGTTGGATTTGGGCCCGTGATTATTTATTCGACTGACTGTGCACGCAGCCTCGTTCCTGATTTTTAAGCATTTCCGAATTCTGTTATAAATAACTTGCAAGCATGTAATTAATTAGGACTATCTACTGTTTTCAATTGATAGAGACAAACACGACAAGAAACGTAGTTGCTATAGGATATCCTTTTAAAATAAGAACGAGATGAGCCTCGACGAAAATAAACAAAACGCGCAGGCTGCGGGGCCCTCGTTAAACGTATGGTATCGAAGCATTCAGTTTCCAGGATGGGTCGTTTAGCAAATCTCACGGCCCTCCCAAAATAATAACGCGATAGTCTCTTTAAGCGCGTATCTAATAATTTTACCTTCTTAAATTCGGGTGCACATTTATGTGACCCAAATCCAAATCTCGACGGATTCGAAATGTGTTTCCAATCACGGGTACATTGATTGTGACGTGGTTCGAAATGCATGTCCATGACATCGCAAATTCCTTTTAAAAGTAGAACGAGACGAGCCTCGTCAAACAAAAATGTACACAGCTGCGGGGCCCTCTAACTGTATATATATTAAAACACTTAGAATTCGAGGACAGGCCGTTTAGCGAATTTTACGGCCTTCCCCAAAATAACAAGACGCTAGTTGCTTTAGGCGCGCCTTTAATAATTTATTTTCCTTAACTCGGGTGCACATTTATGTGACCCAAATCCAAATCTCAACCGAGTCGAGATATGCCAAACAACTACGGGTGCATTGATGTAACGTGGTTCGAGATATGTTTCCACGACGTTGCAATTCTCGTAAAATAATAACAATAAGTAAGAAAGCGGTAAAAAGATAAAATTTTGCACATAAGTTCATATTTGTATAAAATCAGATAATCAAGCCGAATATAACAGTTGAGCGACCGTGCTAGAACCACGGAACTCGGGAATGCCTAACACCTTCTCCCGGGTTAACAGAATTCCTTATCCGGATTTCTGGTACGCAGACTGTAATATAGAGTCATTATTTTCCTCGATTCGGGATTAAAATTGGTGACTTGGGACACCCTAAATCTCCCAAGTGGCGACTCTGAAATAAATAAACAAATCCCGTTTCGATTGTCCTTTAATTGGAAAAAACTCCCCTGCGCCCCTGCGGGTGCGGAAAAAGGAGGTGTGACACCTAAAACGACTAGCGTGTGGTTATTTTTGAAAAAAAAAACGTGAATTTTGCTAAGCAACCGATTCCGAGTTCTAAGTAATTAATACATACATTTGTGAGGGCCCCGCAATCTATACGTTTTACTAGGCAAAGCTCATCTCATTTGTATTTTTTTTTTAAATGGACAATCCTAAAATGACTACATTTTTTCTATTAAAATTAGTCTTCTAAAATAAAGAAAGAAAATCCTAATTAATTACAAGCTTAAAAAAAATAAGAAAAAACGTAACATACTACTTGCCAGATTAATACAAATATTAATGGAAAGGAATTTTATTAAAAAAAAAATTCGAAATTGTGAATAAAATACTAAATTCGCCAACTAATATTCAAAAGAAATCAATTATAGCTAGATTAAAAGCTCGAGTTGTTATAAATAAATAAAAACTATTGGAATTAATTATTCACAACCATTTGAAACTAGATTTAACCATAATTACTAAAGCTTATTAGATAGTTTATTAAACTTAAACGTTGATTCATCTTGCTCAAGCTTGCATCTAATGGATTAATGTTCTTAACCTTGCTACGTTGAGTCACACATTAAAAGCATCAAGTCTGCTGATTCTACGAAATTATTGGCCTAATATTTGCAGATCTTAGTTATTAATAAGATTCAAAGATTAAAAAAAACTCAAATTGCTTTTATTCCAATATTCGCAAATTAAAATCTAGATTTTTACTAATCCTTCCCCCTCCAAAATTAAATCAGTTTCCCATATTGACTATTTCCAATTTTGATTTGAATGCGATCTCAAACTAAAAAAATTAACAAAAAGCTGAAAAATACTTATGGTGTTCATACCGACACCCATCCAATAGTTCCGCAATTTAACGCTTCACATTATACATAATTCTACCATTCATATAACATGCAACACATAATGTATATCTAACTAAAAATACGAATATTCTATAATTAGAAGCATAAATCTTCTGGCCATTTCATTTCAGCTTCAATGCATATGTCAAAATGATTCAGAGTAGTATACCTGGTGTTGGAATACAAGGAAAGGAAGAATAAGATCATAAAAATAGTATGTAACACAGCAACAGCAGCAAATAACCAGCAATATCCAACAACGGAACACCCAGTGACAGATTTGAAAACCGAACAAAATCCAGCAATAACCAGTGAAGTAGTAGCAAATAACCAATTAAACTCGAGAAATAAACCACATGAAAATCCAAAAAAAACACCAATAATAATCAACGGGCAATAACAAAGTGAATTTTTTTTTTGATTGAAGATCAGTTAATGTTTAACCCTTAATTCTCTCTTAATGTTCAGAAAATTCTTTCTTTTAAACTCTCTTCAAATTTGAATCCCTAAAATCCTTTAATATTTTCGAATTTTCTCTCTCTCTATTTTCAGTTCTTCTTTTTTTTTTTCTCTCTGTCCTCTTTTAAAATCTGATCAAGTCCCTCTATTTATCCCCATCTTTCAGCATTTTTTAAACATAAAACTCACTATCTTCCCACTCAACCCCCTTTTTAATCTCACTACTTAATGTTTTGTCCCCCACTACATTAAACAAATACCTCATTATATCTTGTCCCCATGCTTATATTAAACAATTGCATTATTCCCCACCATTATATTTTGTCCCCCCATTATTGATTATTTTAATATTATTTTAATCCTAATTGACAGAGCACTCAAAATAAATAATTGTTTAGAATTTTAATTCTAAAAATACCCCTCTGACCTTACTGAAATTAACATTTTACCCCTGAACGTACTGCAAATTACCAAACTACCCCCATCAGCTATAACCAATTCACCTAATCAATTTCAACCAAAATACAGCAAATATGACCAATTTCTAAACAATTTTCAACAACAAATTCAAACTAAATGATGAACAACCAATAAACAACTAAAATTATTTTGATTGAACAATATTTTTTAACAACAAACAAACCTACTTTCAGATTCAACAACAACAAACAAGTATATTCAGATTTCTAAATTCAATAATCATTTGAACTTAAAATTAAATCTAACAACATTACAACCAACAATTTCTATATTAAACTAAACAAGATCATGAAACAAACTGAAGAAATAATCAAAAATGATAAACAACAAACAAGAAAATCAAACTTATACTAATTTCGGATTCAAGAACAATCAAACAAAGTATGGACATAAATGAAAAGATTCAACAACAATAACAAGCAAGTTTTATTCAAATTCGAATTAAACTCGAATTAAGCTTAAACAAAACAAGTAAACATATTCAAATCACTAAACTTCAAATAATCAATTGATCTTTTTAAATTAAATCCAACAAAATTATAACAAAGATACATGATTCAAACTAAATCAAAAAAAATTAAAAACTAAAACATAAACTCACATTAAATCACTAAATTAACATGAACTTCAAACAAACAAAAAAAAATGAACATAAATTATATGTCTCAATTAAACAACAAACATGTTAGATTCAAACGAAATGAAGAAATAATTAATTGAACTCAACTTAAATCTAACAATATTATAACTAAACTAACAATTTATACCTAAAAATAAACAAGAAAAATGAGTGAAACAAACTGGAGAAAATAACAAAACGATAAACATGAAATTAATATCGAACATATCTAATTTCAGATCCAAAAATATCAAACAAATTACGGACAATAAATGAAACTCAAACCCACTAACCGGATCGAAACGACGATGAACTTGAATGAAAACAAATCTGTCCGGAAACAATTATCGCACCAAAACAACTCGACGACGAAGACGACCAACGAAGGAGCAGCAGCATGCTGCTCGTCGTAGCTAGACGCGACAGCTTATGGAGAAGAAGAATGCAGCAGCAGCAACACTGCTGGAGCAGCCATGGCTGCTCGTCGTAGCTGGACGCGATGGCGGGGGGGGGCAAGGGTGGAAGCCATGGCAGCAGCTAAACGTGAGGGAGCAGAAGAAGCAACAAGGCTGGTCGTTTGGAACAGGAGTGAAGAAGAAGAAGATGGGGCAACCATGAGAGCTCGAGTTCGAAGAAGATGGCGACGACGAACTCGACTGGGCAGCCATGGTCGGGCTACGGCGTGTGTGTGTACGTATGTCGCTGTGTGTGTGCGTGTTGTGTATGTGTGTGTGGCGTGAGGGAGAAGAGGCGGGGCAGCCATGGATGGCTTGCTTGGAGTTTGAGGAAGAAGAAGGAAAGAGAGGGGGGCGGGTTTCAACAGTGAAATAAAAAAAATGTTAGGGTTTTGTTTTTTTTGAAAGATAAGGAAATAGGGTTGTTAGGTTATGGACTGGGTCGACCCAGTTTGAAATGGACCGGGTCGTAGGGAAAAGTTGGGTATATTTGGGCATGTGGTTCAAAATTGAAGAAGTGGCCCAATCCGATTTTCTTTGTATTTTTGCTCTCTTTTCTTTTAATTCCTATTAATAAAACTAAAAAAATTCTAAATTAAGTTAATAAACTAAATTAATGTATCTAAAAATACTAATTAGCTCCAAATATAAATTATCGCACATAAAGATAGCAATTAACAATAAAATCGCACAATTAAACGTTAAATGCCAAAATGCGACGTATATTATTTTTATGATTTTTTATTTTTGTAAAACAAACTTAAATAAATATTAAATGCAAAAATGTGACATATTTTTATAATTTTTTATTAATTTAACAAATAAACATTCACAGGAAAATACAAATAAGTATGCAAAAAATACAAAAAATTGCACACAAAGGAAAATTGTTTTATTTTGGATTTTTTTTGGGAGTAATTCTCATATAGGGAAAAAATCACGTGCTCACAGAGTGCAACACATGCTTTAAAAACGGAGGCCTTCGTGTAAAAAGGTTGTCTTCAATATCGCATGCCTTCGATAGGTTCGATCGAAAATTTGTAATAAATTAGTTTTAAACTCAAATGGACAAAAAGATAAAGGCATACCTTAGCAGTAGTATCGTTTGAGTAATGATACGTTCCAATTGCTTGGCAGTTGTTCACCTTCCATCGTTCTAAGTTTGTAGGATCCTTTGCCGACAACCTCGAGGAATCGGTACGGTCCTTCCCAATTCGGGCCAAGCTTCCTTTCATTTGGGTCTTGAGTATTGAGGGTAACTTTCTGTAGAACTAAGTCCCCGATTCCAAAGTGTCGAAGGTTGGTCCTTCTATTGTAGTATCTTTCGATTCTTTACTTTTGCGCGGCCATCCGAACAAGCGTCGCTTCCCATTTTTTTGTCGAGTATCTTGAGGATAATATTCATAACCTCGCGATTTGACTACTCTGATGCATATCGAAACCTGGCACTGGGTTCTCCGACCTCGACAAGAATAAGGGCCTCAGAGCCGTATACTAAAGAAAACGGGTAGCCCCCGTGCTCGATTTTTATATTGTTCGATATGCCCAATGGACCTCAGGTAGAACTTCTCTCCATTTTCCCTTTGCATCGTCCAACCTTTTCTTCAGGTTTTGAATGATAGTTTTGTTTATTGACTCGGCATGTCCATTTCTAGTTGGGTGGTATGGCGTTGATAAGATCCTTTTTATTTTATGTGCCTCAAAGAAATCCGTCACCTTGCTGCCGATGAATTATTTTTCATTGTCACATACAATCTCGGCAGGTATCCTGAACCGGCAAATGATGTGGTCCCAGATGAAGTCAATAACTTCTTTTTCTCTGACCTTCTCAAAGGCCTGTGCTTCCACCCACTTAGAAAAATAATTAGTCATAAACAAAATAAATTTAGCTTTACCTGGGGCCGTTGGTAGAGGGCCGACTATATTCATTTCCCATTTCATAAAAGGCCACGAGGATAGGGCCGAACAGAGTTGTTCTCCGGGTTGATGGATCATCAGTGCAAATCGGTGACACTTATCACATTTTTTGACAAGTTCTTGAGTATCTTTTTCCATGCTATCCCAGTAGTAGCCTGCTCTGATGATTTTGCGAACCAAAGACTCAGTGCCGGAGTGATTCCCATAAGTGCCTTCGTGGATTTCTCGAAGAACATAATCGCCCCCCCCCAAACATACCGTCAACGGCCCATTGACCGTTCTTCTATATAATGTTCCATCCCCATCTAGGGCGAACCTAACAGGCTTGGTTCGCATAGCCCTCGATTCTTTGTGATCCGATGGGAGCTTTCCATTTTTGAAATAGTCGATGTACTTATTCCTCCAATCCCAAGTCAAACTTGTTGAATTTAGCTCAGCATGACCCTCGTAAACCACATGCCTCGATAGTTGGACGACAGTCCCCGGGACGATGTCATCTTCATTGACCGAGGATTCCAAATTAGCAAGTGCATCGGCTTCACTATTTTGCTCTCGAGGCACATGATCGAGAGTCCATTCCCTGAAGCGGTGCAATGTTACCTGTAGTTTATCTAAGTATCTTTGTATTATATCTTCTCGAACTCGAAACTCTTGTTTACTTGGTTCACCACTAATAGGGAGTCGCATTTGGCCTCGATGACCTCCGCTCCCAAACTCTTAGCTAGCTCGAGAATCATGGCCTCATACTTGGCCTCATTGTTAGTCAATTTAGAAGTTTTGATAGATTTCCTAATGGTATCACCTGTGGGTGGCTTCAAGACAATGCCAAGCCTGGACCCTTTCACATTCGAGGCACCGTCCGTAAAAAGGATCCATACCCCTGATGATGTACCCGAACTTAGCAGGAGTTCTTTCTCCACTTCGTGTATGAGAGTCGGGGTAAAATCGGCCACGAAGTCAGCTGGGATTTGAGACTTGATGGCCGTTCGGGGTTGATATTCGATATCATACCCGCTAAGTTCGACGGCCCATTTGGCCAATCGGCCCAATAGCTCGGGCTTATGCAAAACATTTCGAAGGGGGTAAGCGGTCATTACACATATGGGATGACATTGGAAATATGGCTATAACTTTCTAGATGTGCTTATCAATGCAAGTCCTAATTTTTCTAAGTGAGGGTATCTAGTTTCATCATCTCCTAGAGTTCGGCTTATATAATAGACATGGAATTTCGTACCTTGCTCTTCTCGAACTAGTACTCCACTTGCCATTATCTCAGACACTGCTAAATATAAGTAAAGCTTTTAATCTACTTTCGGGGTATAGAGCAAAGGTGGGCTTGATAGGTATCGTTTCAATTCTTCTAAGGCTTGCTGACATTCCGGGGTCCATGCGAAGTTCTTTTTCTTTTTGAGAAGGGAAAAGAACTGTGACTCTGATCTAACGACCTCGAAATGAATCGCCCCATAGTAGCTATTCACTCTGTTAGCCTTTCCACAGCCTTCACACTATCCATGATCGTGATATCTTCGATAGGCTTGATCTTATTGGAGTTGATTTCGATACCCCAATTTGACAGCATAAAGCTGAGGAACTTACCCGAGCTGACTCCGAAGGCACATTTCTCTGGATTAAGCTTCATGTTGTATTTCCTCAAAATTGTAGATGTTTCCTGCAAATGAACTAAATGGTCCTCTACGCGCAGAGACTTAACCAACATATCATCAATATAGACTTCCATTGTTTTACCTAATTGTTCTTCGAACATTTTGTTAACTAGGCGTTGGTATGTAGCTCCTGCATTTTTTAGCTTGAAAGGTATTACGTTGTAACAATAAGTTCCAAATTTAGTAATAAA
The DNA here is from genome assembly GCF_000393655.2 of Nicotiana sylvestris. NCBI lineage: Eukaryota > Viridiplantae > Streptophyta > Magnoliopsida > Solanales > Solanaceae > Nicotiana > Nicotiana sylvestris. Next base: position 25,490,198 of record NC_091057.1, read on the forward strand.
CGAAGTCTTTTCCTGATCCTCCGGGTTCATCTGAATCTGATTGTACCCAAAGTAGGCTCGACAAAAGTTAGGGTCTCGTGGCCAGCCGTGGCATCGATCATACGATCGATGTTTGGCAAGGGGAAAGAATCTTTTGGACATGCTTTATTCAAGTCCTTATAATCTACGCACATTCTAAGTTTGTTTCCTTTCTTAGGAACTATGACTACATTGGCTAACCACTCGGGGTACTTTACCTCCCGAATAGATCCTATTTTAAGAAGTTTGGTTACCTCGTCTTTTATGAAAGCATGCTTTACCTCGGACTGAGGCCTCCTTTTTTGCTTCACTGGTTTGAACTTGGGATTGGCGCTTAGCTGATGCGTGGTGATTTCCGGTGGAATCCCTATCATATCTAAATGGGACAAAGCAAAGCATTTCATATTATCAATAAAAAATTGAATGAGTTTTTCCTGAGTTTGGGGGTCAATCCCGTTCCCAGGTATACCTTTCTCTCGGGCATGTATTCGATTAAAATGACCTACTCCAGCTCCCCGATAGTTGATTTGGTTGCATCGGATTCTTCTGGAACGACAAAGGTTCGAGGAGTAAGGAAATCCTCATCTTCGTCTTTGATTACCTGTTGCTTCAACTCTATCGGGGCTAGAGGCGGTGATTGCTATTTGGCTGCTTGCTTACTTTTGGTGCTCGATTTCTCCGAGGTTAAAGGCTCTAGTATCGGCACTGCTTCCTTGATTGCAAACATCTCTTTTGCAGCATGTTGCTCTTCGTAGACTGTTCTCACTCCTTCCTCTATTGGGAAGTTCATCATCTGGTGAAGAGTTGAAGGACTGCTCTCATGTTGTGTATCCATGGTCTCCCAAGGAGTGCGTTATACCTCATGTCATCGAAATCTAGTATCTTGTATGGTCCCCACTATTTTTACTGGCTAGATAATCTCTCCCTTTGTTGTTTCACTTTCCATGTTGAAGCCATTTAGGACCCGGGATGCAGGCACAATCTGATCTTGTAGGCCGTTGTTCCACGACCCTCGATTTGATTTTGTTTGTTGAGCTACCTGGATCCACTAAAACACATTTAACTTGAATTTTATTTAAAAGGATAGAGATTACCAGGGCGTCGTTGTGAGGCTGAGATATGCCTTCTGCTTCCTCGTCACATAATGATAAGACGTCCTTGGGCACATAGCTTCGAGTCCGTTTTTCTCTGGTGATTGATACTTTGGTGCATTTGAATACAGGCCGTTGAGAGAGATTGACTCTGCCAATGATCATGTGGATTACATGTTGTGGTTCTTCTTGCTCATTGTTTCTTGCATCTCTCTTCTTGAAGTGACTCTTAGCCCGATCACTTAGGAATTCTCGAAGGTGTCCCTCGTTGAAAAATCGAGCCACTTCTTTCCTTAGCTGCCTGCAATCTTCTGTTCTATGACCATGTGTGCCATGATACTTGCACATTAAGTTCGGGTTTCTTTGAGAAGGATCGGTCTGTATAGGCCTGGGCCACCTGGTGTCTTTGATTCTACCAATAGCTGAGACAATCCCCGACACATCTATACTAAAGTTGTACTCTGATAATCGAGGAGCCTCAGAGGGGTCAATATGCTTATCGAACCCACTCTTACTCATGAGTTCCCGAGAACTTTGGCCTCGATCGTTTCGAGGAGCGTTACGACCTGGATTTTTATTTCTTCGATCGACATATGGCTGATACCATTCTTTGTTGAATCTTTATTCCCAGTCTGTGTCCCTCGAGGCTTGACTATGAATCTTCTAGGATGAACTGAACCCGAGGGGGCTCCCAATTGGTCGTCTTCGACCCTGATAATTGATTGGTAACGATTGTGTACATCTGACCATGTCAAGCTGGATATTCGATCAAGTTTTGCTTTAACTGTCGAGATGCAACTGAACTCCGCTCGTTCAAGCCCTGCATAAAGGCCTGTACTGCCCAGTTATTGGAGACCGGCGGTAATTCCATTCTTTCCATCTGAAACCTAGACACAAACTCCCTTAACATTTCGTCGTCCCCTTTGTTTTATTTTGAAGACGTCTGACTTTCTCGTGGACACCTTTATGGCCCCATCGTGTGCTTTCACGAAGGCATCTGCTAATATAGCAAACGAGTCAATAGAGTTAGGAGCTAAGTTGTGATACCAAATCATAACTCCTTTCGATAACGTTTCTTCAAACTTTTTTAACAAGACCGATTCGATCTCATCGTCATTCAAATCATTTCCTTTGATCCTGTAAGTGTATGAAGTAATATGCTCGTTGGGGTCGGTTGTTCTGTTATACTTGGGTATTTCGGGCATGCGAAATTTTTTGGGAATGGGCAGTTGGTACTGCGCTCTGAGGAATGGTTTTTGTATGAACTTTTTGGCATCTAAACCTTTCAAAACTGGAGGTTCTCCCGGTATTTGGTTAACACGGGAGTTATAAGTTTCTACCTTTTTATCATTGTCTTCAATTTTCTTTTCCCCGGACTCGATCCTCTTAGTGAGATCTTCGAGCATTCTCATAATTGTCGTGAACAGGTGCATTCTGTGAGCTAGACATGTTTCAACCCGAGAATAAAAAATTCTTGACAAGAAAAAGTGTAAAAGCAACGTGTGTAATGAGAATCAATAAAAAACAATCACTTATCTTTAGCCCAACGGTGGGCGCCAAACTGTTTGCCTCGAAAATACGAGTAACAATTAAATTTGATTTGTAGGTTTAAAGATATGTGATTTAGTCCAATACCAATTAATAATCAAAAAATATAAAGTAGAAATAAAAGGAATAAGAGAATCAAACCAATGTTACTCAACAGTAGTAACCTCGATGTGGGCTTTGGATAATAAGAATGATAAAGTTAAAGTAAGTAAGAGCATTGGAGCTAAGGACAATTCTGATGAATAGTAGGCGAAAACGTAGAGAGTATATTCTTTGCTCAATGATTAGATGATCTTACAAATGATTGGGGTCTCCTTTATATAATAGGGGAACCCTAAATAAGGTATATTTCTACTTACAATAAGGAATATTCTTGGTACAACTGTCTAACGGCCTAGTACGGAATCGTACAATTCTATTCCGGGATTTGCGCCATGATCTTGGGGACATAGCAGGAATCTAGCTCATTCTGTTACAAATCCATAAAATTATTACGGGGTCGAGCATACTCAGCTTCGGTATTCCTCGTATTCCAATCTCAGGGCATTGCATTTTGTCTTCAAGCTCGAGTCTGGTCCATTGGGCTCGAGCTCGACCTCGCCCGGACTCAGGCTTAGGACGGACCCTCGAAACTATAAGTCGGAGGCATATAATTTTGACCGTATACCATAGCTGTTTATAACATTTCACCTAATTATCTTGTTGGAAAAGTCTATTACAGAATTAAAAATATGTCGACCAAATGATTGAAAGATGAGAACAAAGAATAGATTAGATATGAGAAGTATTTTCTTAATTTAATAAAGTTTTATTAGAAAAAAAAAAGCATTATTTTGTGTGATCAAGAATACCTACAGGCAAGTGGCCAAAGCAAACCTCTCAATCTTAAACAGATAGGCGGTTAAAGCAAACAACTGTTTTGTGTTTGAAGAATAGCTAGTCACACCAAATGGTGGCGTTTTTGGGTTTAGTTTGATTTATTGATTTATTTAATTTTTACGATTTTTCGAAAACATGAGAATAAATTACATAAATTATCTTTTTTATTTTATTTATCAAAATTACATAACTTTTTGTTTTGTTACATAAAAATCACAATACTCTCACTACCACCCGTCCACCACCACCAATAACAAAAAATCCAGTATAATCTTGTAAGTGAAGTATATAAATGGTAGGGTGTATTCAGACCTTACTCCTATCTTGTAAAGGTAGAGACCCTCGATTCAAAGAAAGCATAGCAAAAAATCACAATATTCACCAAATGGTTATGTTTCCGGCTGTTGTAACTTTTCTGTTATATTTGTGAGAGTATTGTGATTTTTGTGTGATAACACAAAGTTATATGATTATGATGAACAAAAAGAGATAGTTTGGGGACCAATTATAAAAATTTACCCACCAAAATAATGATTTGACTGTACGTGATCAGAGATCTCTATAAACTTATTTTTTAGAATAAAAGAATAATATGACATTATTGTAAAACATTTTGATTTGTTTTTTGGAAATAAAGATCATTTTTAGTTAAAATTCACAATGTTTTTTGAAAACCAATTGTCTTAATTTGTCCCCTGAATATTTAATCAAATTAATACACGAAGAATAATTATCATATTGATATATTATCTATATCAGTTGAGAAATGGACCATTTGTGTCGTTTTGTCCCTAAAAGATAGTAGTATTTATTATTTAATAAACTATAGAGCAAACTGACTTGGAATAAAGTACACTGGCATGCCAGATTTGGCTCACTAAAACTTTATAATGATGTAAGAAGGGGGACCAAGTTGCACCATTTGTAAACTTGAGAACCCACGACCCAGCTTCCTAAATATTTACTGTATTAATTATCTTTTGGTCCTTGAAAAACTAAAAAATAAATTAGAACACCCATGTGACTATTTCACAGCAGAAAAACCTTTTTTAATAAAAAGAATCCCAACTTGTCTAACCGTCATGTAGTGACGACAATTTTTCTTTATTTTCTTTTTTGTCTCCAATAAAATAACGATTTTTCAAATATTCAATTTGAGTTATCATAATATAAATAAGATTTCATGAATTTCCATGCAGGATTAGTACTCTTTGTCCCCAAATTACTTCATGACAAATTCTTACCAATTAAATTAACAAGCTTTTAAAGCTAATCACTTATACTAAGTCCACACACTTAACGTAAAATATTTAAACAAATTACTTTTCTCTTTCCTTTTCGTTATTTTACCTTTGTGGAAGGCAAAAAATTGAAAAAGCTAGAATAAGCGTAGACGGATTAAAAATTTGAACTTATGGGTTGGTATTTGATATTTTATTCATCCATCTAATTTGCGGAGTGTAAAATTTATTATTTATACTTTTAAATAAACTTTTAATGCATATACTGAGTCTCAGCCAAATCTGAACCCATGTGTGTGTATATATATATTTTCACTCGATTCGCTGCCCCGGAAAATAAGTAGTTTTATTTGGATTTTCAAATTCAACTAGTGTATGTGATTTCGTATGCTAAGATTTATTCCTGCAGTGAGGTTGGCAAAATCAGACGAAGATTTTGAAACTAACTCAACTCCTTCAGATTTTGACGAGATAAGTGAGTGATGTAATTAAAATGAAAAAAATAAATAAATGAGAAACGAGAGAAGTTCTTTACCCAATTTTTACAACACATTGTATGCATACAAGTTTTGACTTGGACAATTGCGTTATGGCAAAAAATTTTTAATTTGATAGATTGGATCTTGACTCAAACGTTAACATAAACGACGATAACATACTCAGTGTAATCCTCATAAGTGAAGTTTGGAAAAGATAGTATGCATGCAGATTTTATCCTTACTTAGAGAGGTTGTTTCTGTTAGATTTTCGGCTCAAGAATGACTCAAACTTCAACATAATTAATCCATTTTTGTTAGATCGTAGCTTAACCTATATATCCATGGTATGTTACTTTATGTTAAATTTTTATGATATTTAATTAATCGATTTAACCCTCGTACTCAAAATATATATCATTCATTATTGCTTTTCTTATCGACATATATACCGTCCATTTTGGAATTGAGCGTTTTTTAAGTACAATACACACTTCTCGTACAACATGTAAAAAAAATATATTTATTCAAATCATTATTTTCTTTTATTATTTCTTAGTGAGAGAAAGAGAAGGAGGAAGAGAGAGAGATCCAACTTCGTGGAAATCGCAAACAAGGACGACTTTTTGAAAATGAGACGCTGGTCTTGGACTTATTCGTTTTTTTGGCTATAAATAATTCAGTATTTTACAAGCATAAATAGGTAGCCAGCCTTGGCCTTTCTCATTTCTTGAATAGAAGGGAGCACTGAAAAAGAGCTAAACCACAGCCAAAAGAGATACTACATTTCTGAAGAATAAAACCAACTGATTAAAGAGTCATTTATTCACAAATCAAGATTAGCAAGTGATTAAAGCAAAAATGGTGAGAGCTCCTTGTTGTGAGAAGATGGGGTTGAAAAAAGGACCATGGACTCCTGAAGAAGATCAAGTTCTTGTTTCTTATATTCAAACAAATGGCCATGGCAATTGGAGAGCCCTTCCTAAATTAGCTGGTAATTAATTAATTCCTTCAAATTCTAATCTTCATTTCTTAACACCTTTTTTATGCATCCAATATCCGTAACTTACTGTTCCGATTAATTCAGATTCACTTCTCACTAAAAAAACACTTCCTACCACGAGTTCTTTTGGCTAGCATTTTTGTCCATTTTTTATATGATCACGATACTAGGGCACTTTGGAATACAAAGTATTCCGCGTTATACAGAATCCGATAAAGGGTCGCACCCCAATTAAGAGTATTATATAGGCAGCTCACCCTGATGCAAGTATTAGTGGCTGATTTCACGGCTAGAACTCGTGACCTATGAGTCATATGGAGATAACTTGACTGTTGATCCCTTCTCATGATCAAGATAATGATTGGAAAAAAAATGGTGAAAGTTGCAAAAGATTGGTTTATAATTTGTAGCATTCTGTTAGAGAATGAAAACACATTTTTGTATTAACATTTTCTTGAAATTTTTACTACTAAAAGAATCATTTTATTAATGTTTTTTTTTTCATTTTGGATTGATCAGGACTTTTGAGATGTGGGAAGAGTTGCAGATTACGTTGGACTAACTATTTGCGTCCAGATATAAAGAGGGGAAACTTTACTAGAGAAGAAGAAGACTCCATTATTCAGTTACATGAAATGCTTGGCAATAGGTCAGTTTCAAAAATCATAATTTTCCATTTTTCACCTATATTCTTTATTTAATAATTAATTAAACAGTTTCCTCGAATATTCTTTCCTCGTTAGATCTATCACATGCATATACTCCCTTCACTTTTTTCTTAAAACTAAATAAAAAGAAGAAAGAAATTAAAGGAATTTTAAAGAGAGAGAGCAACGGCAAGAAGAATAATGAACACAACTTTAAAAGCTGAATATTTTTGTAAGAGTATTGTCTTTATCACATTCAGTAATGCCTTTGCATGCTCATAAATCATAATCATTATGAAAAAGTAAAAAAGAGAGAAGATAAAATAATCAGACTTTCTTTCATTTTTAATTCCCCTTTTTTATAAAGACAATGCCAAGCATGCTAATTTTTTATCTTTGGAAAACTTTTGTCTTTTTTATTCAGAGAGTAGTTACAAAATTGAAATGAGATTAAACAAAATAAAAGTATCAGAATTTACTTATCTAATCATTTTGTTTGTATCAAGGAATAATTCAAATATATATATGAAAAAGATTCGTTTAGACAGGTTTGTAGTTACATAATTTAATCTCATTAATTAGCAAATCTATGTCATTGACTTGCTAAACAAATCAAGTCATGTGATTCGTATCTCTATAGGTTCTTGTGATACAATAATTAAAGTTAAGCACTACGTACCTTAATGCTTGTCCACTTCTCTTTAAATTACAATTATAAATATTTGTTTAGATTCTGTACTAATAAAAAAAAATTAATTATTTTTTCAGATGGTCTGCAATAGCAGCGAGATTACCAGGACGAACGGACAATGAAATTAAAAATGTATGGCACACCCACTTGAAAAAGAGGCTTAAAAATTATCAGCCTCCTCAAAACTCCAAAAAACACTCCAAAAACAATCTTGATTCCAAAGCTCCTAGTACTTCTCAAACCTTCAATAATTCAGACAATTTTAGCAACATTCAAGAAGATATTAATGGGCCCGTGACCGGCCCGAACTCGCCACAACGATCGTCTAGCGAGATGTCGACTGTCACAGCCGATTCAACGGCCATGACGACCATCACAATCGATGATCAGAATATGTTTAAGCAATTAGATGAGATGAACTCGTCTGAAAGTTTTATTCCAGAGATTGATGAGAGTTTTTGGACGAATGATTTATCCACGGGCGATAACTCGAATTTTGATATGGAGGGTACCGGTGAAGAATTACAAGTCCAATTTCCATTTTCTTCCGTGAAGCAAGAAAGTATGGACATGGTTGGAACAAAATTAGAGGACGACATGGACTTTTGGTACAATGTTTTCATAAAGTCTGGGGACTTACTAGATTTACCGGAATTTTGAGGGGTCAATTTGATTGTACTACAAAACTTGAAGCAGTGGAATGCCAGCTAATTATTGATGCTTGGTTTTGGGAGTCGACAAGTTTGAAACTTCATGTTTATTTATTGAGCTTTAGCTATTGATAGGACCATCAAATACTCCAAGTTGATACTTTCTTTTTTTTTTAGTTAGAATAATCTTCTTCTTCTTCTTCTTTTTCTTGTCTTTGTTTTGAACCTCATAAGTTAGTTTATTTGGGAGAAAGCATAGTGGATGGTGATGTGAAAAAAAGAAAAACTATGATGGGATAATAATTTGTATTAATTAGGATTAGGGAAAAAGAGATTTTAGAGAAAAGTCTTCAAGAAACTCTAGTCAACATATCCTTCTAACTTAGCTTACTTGTATGTGAAATACATCTTTTGTAACATGACAATACCCGAAAAAATAATTAAAAAGGATTTATTTTTCATCTTTTTCTTTTTATATTGGATAAATTGTTGTGTTCTTTTTCCATGATGAAGTTGAAATTGAGTTTAATACAATTCTTAATTTCTGGCTTAATATAACTATTTAATATTTGGAGCTCACTAATCCGACTAATTTAAATTAGTATGCATAAGATTTATTAAACTGAGAATTAAATATCCACTAAAAATTCAATCCCTAGTTGATTGGTAGTGAGTGTTTTTACCAATCCACTTGTAAATTACCTATTATTTGGTCAATTTATTTATTTATTTTTTACCTCAAAGAGGCACTATAATCTCTTAACATCTTAAATTAATTTGAGCTCGACTTTTTTTCTTTTAAGTTTGTAATACTTCACCATATATAATATTTGAATCACAACAAGTAATCTATTAACTGCTATTAAGTATTGGGAACGAAAATAATTAGAAATATTCATAATCCCTTGGAATTGTGTCGTACTCTTAACAAAGGTCTTGTTTTCCATAAGTTCAAACGTCTTAGAGACAATTTCTACATGCATTCATTTGTCGATTGAAGGAGCGTATTAAAATTAGAATATAAATTGTATCGTACTCTTATGCCTGTATTAAATTTAATTATGTATATTGCATTAGAAAATTGTACAAAATGTTTATATGCATATATAGAGGATAACTTATAAATACATAATTTGTATTCCTTACTGTATAGGTTTCCATTTTTCCGAATTTCACAATACCCCCCTCCCCCTCCCCCCTCCGGGCCTGGGTATATGGTTCGAACACGATTATTTTGATTTTTTTTATTCGATATCGGTTATTTATTTTGAGGTCTGACTAATTCACATAAAAAAGTCTATGCCATACATTCGCACCAAGATATTGATCTTTGATACCTTTAAATGACCTCCAATTAAAACGGACGTGCTAACCACAAAATACCTATTCTATCTATAGCCTAGGTTTGAAAATGGTATATGTTTCTATTTTGATAATCAATAGGGGTTTCTTAATTATATTTTTATTTAATGTTATTTTCCTATAATTTCCAGATATCTACTGTTACAAATGGAAAAAAAAAATGGAAGATCGATTTCACATAAAATTCATACTAATTAATTAGACTATCATATTCTTGAACTCCGTTATTCTTTTGGATTTTGGAGCTAGGGTAAAAGATTTGATGATGGTAATTCCGAGCATATGTAATAGAGCCAGTTTTAGCTAATGCCAATGTCGGGGTGAGGGGCTCAAGCAATACCAGCACCGGCTCTACGAAGTCAGAATCGCATCTTTCTGTTAGTTTTTTCAATTCATTCATGAATAATAATTCAAGGGCGGGAAGCGGGTACTTCTAGCTGCTTCACCTACTTTTTATTATGGCGACGAAAAATGAGAAAAGCATGCTATTTTCAAATCGTCATACCTATATATATGAGCATAAGCACCATAGCAATAAGAGATTTTAATCCGATTTCTTCACTAATAGTCTTGTTCCCCTTTCTTGTTAAGCATCTCTCAAGACAGGGCTAGTAGCTTAAATATTGTTTAATAAGTGATAAAAAAATTTACATTTAAAACTTTATCTACTCCGATATCATATTAAATTACGTGAACATCATATGACGACTAACATGCTAAAAGATAACATTTTTTTATTATTTTTACCGGTATATGGACAACCTATTCCTTTATAGGGATGAAATATACAGTCGGAGAAGATTTATTACGTGGAATCATAAGGGAGAAAATTCTTATCAGTATATGACTAATTAATAAACAAAAGGAGGAGCAAAGAAATTAAGGAAATGAAAGAAAAAAAAAGGAGTTTTTACTTGTCATATTTAATCACAAATATGATAAAAAGAAACCGAGACGAACATTTCTACTGAAATGACTTAACTTACTACTAAAAATATAGGAATTAGCGACAGACAAATTCTGTAGCTAAACAGAAAAATTCATCGCTAATCCTGTTTAGGAACAAATGAGCGATAGATTATCAAAAATTTATGTTAGCTATAAGTAATTTAGCAACATATTAACAATGAAGTTCATAGCTAATTTCAGATCTTTTTATAGTGATAATTTTACTGCTATCCACAAAACCATCTTAAAATTCTCATGGAATCATCAGTTATAATTGAATCTTGAAATTGGAAAAAATAAATGCAACCAAACGTGGTCCCTAATTTTCCAATACTAGGTGAAGTCCTACGTTGTTCTTAGTCTTTTGGTTTGTCTTGTTCTTCAAAAACTATTTATGATTTCAACTACTCTTTCAATGAAACTGTACTATATATATACACTTAGTCAATTGAAGCAAATAATGAGCTCAAAATGATGGGATTAGCTAAGCTATTGCTCTTAGTCGTGGTGGGAATTAAGCCACATTATTAGAGAAGAAATTAGAATTAATGGACTTGGTGAAAAGTAAACACTTATAATTTTTTAATGCAAGGTAGGATTTTTAGCTAGCTGATATTGTAGTTATCAAATGCGATTTTTGAGAAACTACACAAAAAAAAAATTAAAAGAAAAGTAATTTTATTAATTAATTGTGATTATGATTCTGTTTGTTCTCTTGATTCTTCTCTCTAGATTATCTTTCGTGATTCAAGGGCTGAATCAGCGTATTTTTCGAACGTAGGATATGCGGACTTCCTTGGATGTATTTGATTAACATGAAAGTCGAACATTGTGTGGATCTTCTTGAAATATTTGATGATCAAGAAGCGTCTGGCACTTTGGAAGTCCAAAATCTATATTTGACAATCTATATCTATCTATATCTATATTATTATAAAGACACGAATAATTTATGTTAAATATTGAACGACTAAAATATCCCTGAAATATTGATCGACGTTTATGCCCTTAAATATTTTTATTATTTAAAGATCTAATAATGGAATTCTTCTCCGATTTAAACTCTACATATGCCCGACCCCACAATATTGATCCTACTTGAATTAGAAAAGTGCGTTCATAATTTTCTTTCTAAAAGAATTGTAGTTCCTAATTACAATTCTTTATAATAAGGCATGTACTAAAAAAGGCACGTACTAAAAAAAAAATAGTAATATGCTCTAAAAATATTTATTTATCTTAAACAAAGTGGAAAATTCTTACTCCTTTAAAGTATTAATTTATATTAGTTATTATAAAGCTAAAACTAAATTAAGTTACTATCTTTTATGATATATTTTGTGTTCCTAAATATTAGGAGTTACTACATAATTCACATAAATTGAGTTAATCTTTAAAATATTAAATAATAATAAAATAATTAAATGATAATTTTTTTAAAATATAAAATCTAATTTAAAAAGATAAAAAGTTATAGGGGCAACTTTATATGAATATTTTTCTTTTGCAAGCTAATAAAGTGGTTCTAATAATAAGATGAGATTGTGCTCTTTAATTTAATTATTTCTACTTTAGTATGAGTAATTGATTCCTTTACAAATTTCTTAAAGAAAATCGATGTATGTTAGATTAGGTTTCCTAGAACAAGTTCGTCCAAGTCTCCCATATATCGAAGTTTAACAAAATCTTTTTTGATTGGTTATTTTCGTTAGATGCTCATGTGCCATGAATTGTCTCCAATTCAAGATTTACATCCATGTATATTCAAATAAAAGAAAACTACTTTAGAATATTATTATCAATGTATTATGTGTGATGATTGGATAAAAATATTTTAAAATAGAACACAATGATATTGGATAGGCTCTGCGACAGAAGCAAAAATGATATTCATATAGAATGTGAAAATCAACTAGGACTTTCCAAACAAATAGGATATTTGCATAATATAAGGTATTGATTTTATCTTTGTGTATCGTTTTGAAGATATTGGATTTCCGAATTCAAGTTTTTTTTCAAACTATCTATCTTTTCATATTTACCTTATTTTAGATGATAAATATTTATTTTTTTACAAAATAAATATTTGTATTGTTTAAGTTACCGATTTGTTGAGGGATACATATGCTATTTTTAGAGCATTAGAGTAATATAATTCTTTTTAAATGTATCTATTCTTCATGTCCACGTAATTCTTGATTACTCTCGATAGTACATATTTAAATAGTGGAGATATATCTAAAAGTTTTAAAATTGTTTTAACTCAAATGACATGAAATGATTTTCAAAGTTATCCTATACTTTTTCGTAATTTTCGATAATATTTTCAAGTAAAAAGGCTTGAACTCGACGCAATTATGTGATTCATGTGATTATCATGTATTTTATTACTCCTACATATGTTCAAAAAATTATAAAAAAAATTCTCAACAACGTTAAGCTATATGTTAAAAAAATCATCTTAATAGGTGCCACATGTAATTGTTTTTCTTGCATGGATATGACTATTATTTTTTGTTATGTTTGAGGAGCGGGGTGATCATTTTGAGTGAAAATGTACAAAATTCTTTAAAATTTATTAAATAACCATGTAGTATACAATGCTTAAATTCAAGCAAATACAAAATTCATCGCTTTGCCGAAAATGATTGCAAATCAGGCCCAATATATATATATATATATATATATATATATATATATATATATATATATATATATATATATATATTTATCTGCTAGTATTATTTTTGGGTTAAAATATATATTTTTCTAGAATCTTTAATCATAGACTTGAATTATTAGAGCATGTGTATAATTAATATATTATTGCTTTGAATATGATAAAGCAGTAATAATTTTACTCGGGTTATATACGTCATAAGGTAAATTTGACATAACTTTATAAATAATTGAGACAACCCTCACAAATATGTCAAAGTACAATAGAGAAAAAGTAATACTTTTTGGAGGTGATTCAAAGATGGACAACTATATATTTAACTTTTAAGAGAGAGAAGCCAAAGTTATAGAAAATATACACCAAAAACGTCATCTATAAAGAAGTATTAGATATGATATTAACACACTGAATATTTATACACTATAAATTAGATACTTTCTAACTTAACTAAACTGATCATCTTTATAGGTTAAGACGATATCATTTTGAATTCAAGTATATTTTTTGTATTTAAATGATTGCTGTATTTTATCATGTTAATTATTTTACAATGAATATTTTATCGTGTAAATAATTTGTTACTAAATTTAGTTAGTTATTTTTCCATATAAAAGTTCTGACTAAAAATTCACGTGCAATACACGTACATAGTAACTAGTTATATTAAAAGCACGAAATCCCTTACCGAAATGTCATTTGCCTTTTTTACCCTTTCAAAATAAATTTCATATTGGATTGAATAATCATTTCATAATTTCCTAATATTAAGAACTTTCAAATCAAAATAATATTTTCTTACTAAATTCTTACTTATTTAAACTAGGTAAAATAATCATAATATATTCCAATTAAGTTACTTTTCCTTATTTGAAATTAACCAAAGTTCCATAATACAGTCCAAGTTACTTTTCCTTATTTGAAACTAAGTTTTTACTATTAAATCTAAATAAAATCCTACTCAGGTTAGAAAAATACATGTCACGATTCAATTTAGGATCATGACCGACGCCTGGGAGTAAGTGCCCCAAGTACGCCTCATCGGTATTTTACAGAAAATCGGACAGAGTTTCCTCTGTTTTAGCACTATCCAAAATAAACCTGTCTTAGAAATGAACAACACAACCAACCTATATTGACCAAACAAGTTATAATCCTCATTCACGAAGTATTTCCAACACAATAATACTAACTTCATCTCCAATTATACGATAGGAAAGTCTAATACGAGTCACAAATCTATATCAATAAAAGAATACTTATGACATTCGTAAAAATGACTATGGAGAAACCCTAAGAGTTTCAAGAAAGTGACTATAACAAATAAATAACAATCTTTGCCCATGCAAATAAATGCGAGACTCACCAGGAATTGTCAACTCGTTTACTCTAATTAACGAAATCCTCGCCTGCGTCTACTGCTGTAACGACCCGACCAATCGTTTTGAGCTTTGGCCCGTTCTTCGGCGGTTTGAGGCCATGAATAGCTTCACTTAAGGTATTATGACTTGTACGCATCTTCGGAATTGGACTTCCGGAAGTTCAGAGTTGATTTGGAAAGAAAATTCTCATTTTAGAAGCCTTGAATTGAAAGAATTAGCTAAGATCAGATTTGTGAGTAAACGACCTCGGAATCAGGATTCGAAGGTTCCAGTAGGTTCGTATGATGATTTTGGACTTGGGAGTATGTCCGGGTCGGGTTTCGAATAATCCGAGAATGTCTTGGCGCCTATTATGGAAGTTAGCATTTTGGAAGAAATTTCATAAGTTTGGGTTGAAGCGCATTTCAGTGTTATCGATGTCCGTTTGGGATTCCGAGTCTGGGAATAGCTCTGTATGGTGATTCTGGAGTTGGGAGTACGATCAGAAGTGAATTCGGAGGTCCGTAGGTCATTTTGAAGTCATTTGGCTAAAGACAGAAATTTGAAGGTTTTTGAGAAGTATGACCGGAAATGGACTTTTTGATATCGGGGTCGGATTCTGATTCCGAAAGTTGGAGTAGGTCCGTAGTATCAAATATGACTTGTGTGCAAAATTTGGGGTCAATCGGACGTGATTTGATAGGTTTAAACATTGAAACTTGAAGTTTGAAATTCTAAAGTTCATAAAGCTTGGATTGGAGGTCGATTCATGATTTTACCGTTGTTTGATATGATTTGAGGCCTCGAGCAAGTCCGTAATATGTTTTGGGACTGGTTGGTATGATTGGTTAGGGTCTCGAGGGCCTCGGGTGAATTTCGGGTGGTTAACGAATCGAAAATGGAATTTTTGGAAGGCTGAACCTGTTGGTTGCTGTCATAACCGCACCTGCGAGAATTGGGCCGCAGGTGCGAAGCCGCAGAAGAGGCCAGAAGAGCCGCAGATGCGGTTTTGGACTGGAAGTAAAGGGACGGCAGATGCAGTAGTTTCTCCGCATATGCGGGACCGAACCTGCGGTGGAGAAGACGCAGAAGCGAAAAAAGGGCAGCCTGGGAAGGACCGCAGATGCGGTAGTGGAGCCACACCTGTGGAACCGCAGAAGCGGTCGAGGGACCGCAGGTGCAGAAAGTGCTGGAGGCAGAGAGGTGTTTTAAAAATCGGGATTTTGCCATTTTCTCTCATATTTTCTTGGCTTGGGCGATTTTTGGGAGAGCTTCAAGCGGGATTTTTCATCATCAACGATAAGGTAAGCTAATCCCATCCATCTTGAGTTAAATACATCGATTATGTATGGATTTTAGCATGTATATTGGTAGAAATTTGGGGTTTTGGTAGAAAGACCTAGAAATTTATATTCTTGGAATTTGACCACGATTTTGAATATGGAATTGAGAGTAAATTATATATTTGAGTTCGGGGAATTATGGGTAAGCTTAATCTTCGAAAAATTTCGAAATCCGGGCATATGGGCCCGAGAGCGATTTTGTCAACTTTTCGATCGGGGTTAGGAATTGTTATAAATTGGATTGTAATGATTAATTGAGCATATATTAATGGATTTGCATAATTATCGAGTAGTTTTGGAGCGTTGTGGATCAATTTGAGTATTCGGAAGAGCGTGGAATGTCGGTTATGGATCTTCAGAGCGAGGTGAGTCTCATTTCTAACCTTGTAAGAGGGAATTGTCCCCATAGGTGAGTTAATTGGTTATGTTCTCCTATTTGTGGGGGCTACGTACGCACGAGGTGACGAGAGTCCGTGCATAGCTACTATTATGCTATTGTCCGGGTAGTTTAGGACCCAAGAGCATGTTATACTTGGATTATTTGTGAACTTATTGACAGTTTGAATTGCTTAAATCACATTGAATTAGTAAATGAATTTCTAAACTGATTAAACTTCATTTTTATTAAATGGTTAAAAGAGAATTGACTTTCTTTGGAAAATTTCTCCGTGTGGAGTTCTTGGTTTGTCAGTCTGTATGTGTTTATTTTTGGAGCAGGTCGAACGCCTCGGCAGATTAAATAGATGCATCTATGGTTTGCGTCGTTCGACCCTCGGCAGTGCATAATTTAAATATTGTTGGATCGGGTCGTACGGCCTCGGCATGATTTGCGCATGCTTGCATTGCTTGTCTTGAAACTCATTGAAGTCGTTGTTGCCTTCTCCCCCACTTATGAAATTATGTTTAAATGATGAAGAGAAATTTGGAAATTTTCTATAAAAGAAAGAACTGGTTACTTGCTTCATTCCATTGAATTATAATCATGTTTATACAAATCCCACATTTACTATATTATCGATATAACATTATTGGACCACTAGTAAGTATCGAAGTTGACCTCTCATCTCTACTTCTTCGAGATTAGACGGGATACTCATTGGGTACACGTTGTTTTCGTACTCACACTACACTTGTTGTGCATTTTTGTTGCACAGGTTCATATGTGGCAAGTGGCTTAGTGGCATAGCGGCTTTGGTTGATACGGAGACTTAGGCGAGCTGCATTCCTCGAGGCGGCCCGCGGCCAGTACAGTCTCTTTCAGTGTATTGTAATTACTTTCTGTTCAATTTGCATTCCGGACAGTTGTTGTGCTTTATTCGATTCCATAGTAATTGCTCATGCACTTGTGACACCGGGTTCTGGGATGATCACGGGATTTTATTTCAGTAGTTAAATTTTATAAAGACATCCTCATTTATTCAGTGGAGATTATTAATTATTATTTATTTGTTTAAAGGAAATTATTTCAAAATAAGTAGATAAAATGAGAATTTATTAATACTTCCGCAGTGGCTTGCCTGACAGTGGTGTCCGGCGCCATCACGACCCTTAGTGGATTTTGGGTCGTGACAACTATTGTCTCTGTAAAAATAATAGCAGGGAGTGAGTCGCTAGCTCAGTGAGTAATAACATTTAACAATAATTATTTTTAATAGGGGAAAAGTAAGAAAACATACTTGTATAATAATCACAAAATAAAATGCCCTTTTTAAAACGGTAATAATAATCAGTCTCATCATGTGTTTCCTGTAACAAAATCAATTAACAATTCAGTAATAAACTCGATAAATACTGTGTCTGTAACGACTTGACCGATCGTTTTGAGCTTTTGAACTTCGTTCGCCAATTCTCGGGCATGACTAGCCCCGTGTGATGTATTATGACTTATGTGAATCGTTGGTTTTGATTTTTTCAGGGTAATCGGGATGAATTTGGAATAACAGTCCTCAGTTTGAAGTTTAAAATTTGAAAGGTTTGACCAAGATTTGACTTGTTGTTATATGATCTCGGATCAGAATTTTTATGATTTGTTTAGCTCCGTTAGGTGATTTGGGACTTAAGAGCGTGATCGGAATGTGTTTTGGAGGTCGAGAAGGCTGTCGCAGATGCGGTCAAGAAGGAGTTCTTCAGGAACCACAGAAGCGGTGAAGTGGGCGCACCTGCGGTAGCGCAGGTGCGATGTTTTAACCGCAGATACGGAAATGATCATTTAAATGAAAATCTGCAGATGCGGTGGATTAGCCGTAGAAGTGGTAAAAGGACCGCAGGTGCGAAAATGCCTGGGTTAGAGAGTATAAAAGGTTCCCTTCGTGATTTTTAGTGGGTTTTCACCATATTTCATTCGGGAGAAGGCTTTGGAGAGCTAATTGAAGAGGAAACCAAAGGATAATCTCGTGGAGGTAAGAGTTTTGACTTCATAACTCGTTTATATGTGATTAAAGGCCTAATTAGTGGTGAAATTTTGGAAAAATCAGTGCAAAAATGGGTAATTAGGGCTTGGGATTTAGAGACCTTTGAGTGGGGATTTGAGGGATCATTTGAGGTCCGATTTTGATGTTCTTGATATGTATCGACTCGTGGGAGGATGAGGATTCTATTGATGTGATTGTTGTCGGGTTCTGAGGCATGTTCCCCGAGGCCGAGTTGGAGCAATTTTGGGATTGATGTTGTAAATTGATTATTTTCGCATGGGCTTCGTTCCCTTAGCATATTTTGACGTTGTGGTTATGATTTGGATAGATTCGACGCAAGTTGAGGCTAATTCGAGGAGCTAAGGCATCGCGGGCTAGAGTTTGGACCGGATCAAGGTGAGTAATGATTTTAAATGTTGTCCTGAGGGTATGAAACCCCGGATTGCACATCGTGGCGCTATATTGAGGTGACGCACACGCTAGATGACGAGCGTTGGGTCGTACACTATAGAGGATTGTGACTTAGCCCATCCCGAATGAATGTTTTATCGCATATTTGATTGAAAACTAATTGCTATCATCATGTTTTGGAGTGAATGTCATATTTGGGCCTCGTGCCAGCTATTTGGACCCTTAGGGGACTTTTACTGATATTTCCTCACTGTTTTGACTTTATACTTGAACTCAGTCATGCTATATTCTATTGTTTTCATAACTCAACCATGTTTACTCTGCTTTAACACTTAAAATGATATTTTAAATGATATTTTGGGCTGAGCATCATGTTTTACTGTTGCCCAAGTGGCTTGTGAGATTCTGACTGAGTAAAGGCCGAGGGCCTATATTGTGAGGGAACACCTGATTATGATTATGAAGCCGAGGTCCTAAGATTTATATGCCACGATGTGACTTGTTGATATGAGGTCGAGATCCTATGTGATTATGCCACCAGATGGCTTGATATTGCGCTTGGGACGTAAGGGGCCCCTCTAGGAGTCTGCACACCCCCAGTGAGCGCGGGTACCCATTGTGATATGAGATATAGCCCGAGGGGCTGGTATTGTTCTATGTGTTTGCCCGAGGGACTGATTCTGTTGGTATTGTGCCCGAGGGGCTGATTCTGTAGATAGTGTTCCCGAGGGGTAGTTCTTTATGTGTTTATCTTCTCTAGTTGCCTGTCATTTACTTGTTTAACTGTTAAAAAGGCATTTTAATGAAGCTTAAATTAAACTAAGATGACGTTACATGTTTTCATAGTTTTATTGTTTTACTGGCTTTATACTGCTTCTTTATAGCCTGTTGATGTGCCTTACGTGATTTCTTATTGCTCAGTCTTCATTTATTATTATTATTACTCACTGAGTCGGAGTGCTCACATTACTCCCTATACCTTGTGTGCAGATTCAGGTATTTCTGAACCCGGTAGCGGGTATTGGTTGCTCAGAGGCAGAGTCATCGGAGTTTAGCAAAGTAGTTGTCCGATGTTCGCAGCACTGCTTTTCTCCCTCTTGATTTCATTAGACAGTATTTAGTACATTTTCAGAATTTTCGTTGTATTTAGACCTTAGTAGATGCTCGTGACTTGTGACACCCCGATGTCGGGCTGTATCTAATTTCGCACATGTTCTATTTCGCTAAATTTTGGGATTTATTTCTTATAAATGATTTAAATTGACTTATTGAAATTGTTAAAAATGAATTTGGGAATTGTGTCGGCTGGCCTTGTCTTCACGAGAGGTGTCATCACGACCGGGTCCGGTTTGGGGTCGTGATAGTGTTATAGCAAATCTTTATATTTGGAAAGTTTCCAGAAAAGGATCATGCAGTCTGTATCGTTGTGTGGACCCCTTCGTAAAAGAGTCAAATATAATTGTAGGTCTCTACTCGAGGTGAAGCTGTAATTGTATGCTAGTTATACCTTCCCACTAGCGAGGGCTATAACTGTACTCGGTAATCGATAAATATAAGGTGCACTAGGTCTAACGAATCCGTCGTTAGCTACGGGATCCTTCAAAGTCTCCTCCCATTTATACTTTCTTTGTAACAATAAATATTCACATGAAAGCATTTTCAAAATAGTACAGGGCATTTCAATTCTTATCAAATCATGTAATCCGATTTCGGTAATGGTAATCATATCTCAAATACTAGTAAAACATGTCTAGTAACACTGAGAACATTTTAAATAACTGTAAACCTCTCCAGTAAACTATTCAGTACCATATCAAGTAAAGGACTTGTCCCACATGCAATTTCAAAATAATCGGTAACATATTCATATTAAAAGTCATGTGTAAATCATGCAAGTTATGAAAACATAAATTGCGGTAGGATTACTACTCACTAGAGCTGTCAATATGGGTCGGGCCGGGCTAGCCCAGCTCGGCCCACGTGGGCTTTAGCAATTGACGGGCTGGGCTAGCCCACCATTTTGATGGGCCTTATAATGGTCAGCCCACCCTAGCCCTATGTGGTCCGCGGGCCAGCCCATCATTTTTAAAAATATAATTTTATATTTTTTCTTTAAGTTCTGACCTAAAAAAGATAATTATTTAAAAGTTAAAAAATATCTTGTTGGAAAAAATTCGCAAAACTTAATAACTTTTTATATTGTTCCAATATATCACAATAAATACTAAAAAAAGTAAAAGACAGGACTATATTTCATTCACTAAAAGTCAAAACTTAAAACAAACTATTCAAGAGAACGTTCATGATGCTTATGAGATATCCAACACATCATCTTCATCAAACACATTTGAATCCGCTTGTGACAAGGTTGTCTTAACATCTTCACTTTCATCTACAATTCATATGCAATATTAATTAGTTAAATATTAAAAATAATTAAATTTTAAAAATTAATAATATTTAAATTCACATAAAAAAATATTACCAGTTTGAGTTCGGAAAAACCTGTGCAGCCAATTTCGAGTAGTAACAAGTGTTTGGACATTTTCATAATAAATGCAACTTCTGTACTTTGTAAGAATACGCCACCAATGCTAAATGGTTATTCCGATGGTACAATGGTAATAAGAATGCTAAGTACATCACGCACCATCATTGAAAGATCGGGATATTTTCTATAATGGTCCTTCCAATACATGACAACATCATCTCTTGAACCTTCTCAAGATAAAGTTTTGTTTCCTCTTAGTAAAGATCCAATTCTGACTTTCCACCTCTAAAGGCAGTATACTTTTTATTTTGTATATATTTTAAATAAATATTTTATTAGGCCCACGGGCCGGCCCAGCCCAGCCCCAGTCAAGCCTCATGGGCCACGGGCTTACTCGGGCCAGGCTTAAAAGCCTCATTTTTTAAATGGGCTCCAAAATTCTATCTCAGCCCTGCTAAATCACGGGTCGGGCCGGGCTGGCCCAACGAGCCAAGCCCATTTTGATGGCTCTACTACTCACAGTACTCGTGCCGAAATACCAAATGTTTCACCTCAAGCAATTCGTACAAATTCCTCCAATAAATCTATAATTACATAATATCGGTCTTATGTTAATTTTATTGTTTAAGCTAATTCATAGCTAATTTAGAATACCTAGCCCTCGAGGTTTCATATTTGACTCTTAATTCTCCGAATTATATTTACCCACCTATGAGGAATTACTAATCTATCAACTCCAACATATTCATATATTTTATTAATCCATTTTCATAAAGTTCTATTGATTCTTTAGGAAGAAAATTCTCAATTGTGTGAATGAATTAGTGTAATTTCTATTACTCTGTAGAATCTTCCAATCATGATAATCGAAATTAAAACCTACCAGAAGGAGAAGCTCAAGCAATACCTGTAAGACACAGTTCGTGCTTAAGATTCCTCAATAGATTGCCAAAGATTAACAAAATAGTATACATATCTTTTCTTGTTTCACTGACTTTTGCCAATCTCCTTATTTAACTCTATTAGAGGGTATCATCAGTTTTGAAATCACATTATAGTCTATCTAGAACTCTATTGTTGTAGCTTATCCATTGTAACAAAATGATTACTCTTCCTTTAGAATAGATATTAGATAAGGATCTCAAAATTTTATATTTATCTTCAAAGATACACAGAATCTATATAAACTAGAATAAGAATAGCAAAAGATGTATCTGCTCTTATTTTCCCAAACTCTTTCTCATTCTTAATCTTTATATGGTATCAGATTTACCCATCGATCCTATGGCCACTTCTCAAAATTCTAGCAACCTTTTGTCCCTTGCAAAACAGTCCAGTTCTTCCACCACTATTCAACTACCAAATCTTTTTCTCAAACTTGACCAAAACAACTATTGTCTTTGGAAAGAAAATACCTTGGACATACTCAAAGCCTTTTCGCTTGATTCATTTGTTCTCGATTATAATCCTCCTCCAGAAACCATTACTGTCACCTCTACTTCAGTCACTACCGCTACAAATCCACCCTCTAATACAGATTACCCTCCCTCCAGCACAATCAATAGTTACTTCTAACCCTGCCTACGAGGAATGGCGACGTAGCGATCTTCTCATTCTTGTTTGGCTTCGTCAAATCATTTCTGATCCTCTTCTTGGTCACCTAACACGAGCCACCTCTTCCTAGGATGCTTGGACCAAAATCGAGCTCATGTTTCAGTCACAGACATATGCCTGACTTATGCAACTAAAATCCCAACTTCAAAACATTCCTAAAGGGAATCTTTCCATCACAGAGTACTTTGAGAAGAAGCGTGCAATTGCTAACTCTCTAGTCGAAAGCTTGTACTTTGTACAAGATGATGACTTCATCTCATTTGTTCTTAATGGCCTTGATTCTTCATTTAGCATTTTCAAGGCTGCATTCAATATGTGTTTCGGTCCTATCACTTTGAAAGAACTGTTTGGACTCCTCCTTCAAGAAGAGGAACGTTTAGCCGAAGAACTTCGTTCTACCACTATTAAAACTCACTTTGGCTCTGCTCCTTCTCATGCCCTCTTGACACACACTTCATCTTATCGAGCCTCACCTCTTAACACCAATCAGTCTTCTATTCTTGGCCCGTCCCCATTCTCTAATCACCTTGCCCATAATCCTCATAATCATGCTCAATCTACAGTACCTCAACAACATTCACATTCCTCATTCTCTCGGTCCAATAATCGCCAGTCCAAGCGTCGTGTGCAATGTCAAATATGTGGCAAAAATAATCATGATGCTCGGAACTGCTACAATTGTTCCAACGAAAAAGATTTTCCACCAACAAGGCAGCCATTGTCTCGGTCAACTCCTAAACAAGCACATCTTGCTTCTCCTTCAGCTATTGTTGATCCTGCTTGGTACTTCGATTGTAGTGCTATACATAATCTGACCTCCGACATGTCTAACCTCTCCTTACAGGCTTACTATACCGGCAATGATGGTTTGGTCGTGGGCAATGGTATGAAACTTCCTATTTATCTTAACAATATTCTTCATGTCCCACAAATTTCCAAGGATTTACTTAGTGTTTCTAAATAACTCGTGATAATAATGTCCATATGGACTTTCATCCTTATGGTTGTTATGTGAAGGATTTGCAGGGAAGGAAACTACTTCGAGGAACACTTGATGATGGCCTTTATCGTCTTCAACTTTCATCACCTCATTCTTGATCTTCCCCACCTTCTGTCTTTCTTGGTGAACGCACATCTCTTTTTGGTTGGCATCGTCGATTGGCTCATCCAAATGAAGCTCTTCTTCAACGTCTTGTGTCTAACTTTAAGCTACCTGTTTCTAATTTTGATTTTCCTAATGTTTGCGAACCTTGTCAACTAGGAAAACATCGACGCTTACTCTTTTCCCATTCCTATGTGTCTAGCAGTAGTCCCTTTCAATTATTTTATTCCTATGTTTAGGGACCTTCCCGTGTTCCTTCTATTAATGGATCTCGCTACTTTGTTTTATTCATTGATGATTGCACCAAATTTATTTGGATATATTTTATGTCTCATAAATCGCAAGTTTTTCAAC
Source organism: Nicotiana sylvestris (assembly GCF_000393655.2). NCBI lineage: Eukaryota > Viridiplantae > Streptophyta > Magnoliopsida > Solanales > Solanaceae > Nicotiana > Nicotiana sylvestris. Next base: position 25,514,516 of record NC_091057.1, read on the forward strand.
TTTTCACTCAATTCAAATTTTTTGTTGAGACGCAGTTTGAAACTAAAATAAAATCAGTCCAAACTGATTGGGGAGGTGAGTACAAAAATGTATCATCCTGTTTAAAAATCAAAGTATTCATCATCGTATCTCTTTCCCTTATACACCTCAACAAAATGGTGCATTGGAACACTAAAATCGAATTATAATTGAAAATGGGCTCACTCTTCTTTCTCATGCTTCTCTTCCTTATCAATTTTGGGAGCATGCATTTAACACTGCCACATACTTATCCAATATAACCATATTGTGACGACCCAAAGGGTCATCACCTATTTTCTTATCTATTTCGAGCTTCCGAGGCCTTGAAAACCTCATTTACAGTCTTCTCGATTTGCGTGCGCAGTCCGGCGCGTAGCCAGAAGCTCAAATATGAAATTCTGTGAAAATTTGCTAAGTTTTGATATTAAAATAAATAAATTTGACTTCGGTCAACATTTTGGATAAACGGACCCGGACCCGTAATTTGATGGTCCCGGGAGGTCCGTAGGAAAATATGGGACTTGGGCGTATGCCCGGAATCGAATTCCGAGGTCCCAGGCCCGAGAAATGAATTTTTGAGTAAATTTATTTTCTGAAAATATTTAACGAAAATGGAAATGAAATTTGATTAGAAAGTGATGGTATCGGGCTCGTATTTTGGTTCTGGCACCCGGTACAAGTCTTATATATGGTTTAAGCACTTTCTGTAAAGTTTGGCTGAAAACAGACGTCGTTTGACGTGTTTCGGACTCAAAATGGAAAATTTGATGTTTTGTGAAATTTGAAAGAATTCTTGGATTTTAAAGCTTAATTTGTGGTATATGACATTATTTTGGCGATTTGATCGCACGGTTAAGTTCGTAGGATGTTGTTGAGTTAGTGTATGTGTTTGGTTAGGAGCCCCGAGGGCTCGAGAGTGTTTCGGAGTGGTTTCAGACTTAGGAAAAATTTCAGAAAATATCAGAAAATTGCATAAATAGTACCCCGTGAATAATACCCCGTGAACAGTAGCTATGACCAGTACCCCATGAACAGTAAAAACGTGTGAACAGTAACCCCGAAAACATTCTGGGCAGAATGTAACTTCTGAAAATGGGACTTCGTCCCATTTTTCATTTTTAGCAAATTGGAGCTCGGGGAGAGGCGATTTTTGGGATATAAGTGTTCTTAACTTAATTTTGGTTAGATTACCCGAATCTATTACTAGTTTTGGCATTTAATTGGTGATTTTAGTTGGGAAAATCTTGAAAACCCTCTTGGTTTAATTTGAAGATTTAAGGGTCGAGTTGATGTCGGATTTTAGTAAAATTGGTATGGTTGGACTCGTGGTTGGATGAGGTTTCATATTCCGTAATTTTTGTTGGGTTCCGAGACGTGGGCTTCACGGGCGGATTTTTAGTGCAATTTCGGATTTTAAATGGAAAATGTAGAATTTCATATGAAATTAATTCCTATAATTTTTATTGACTTAATCGAATTGTTTATGACTAGATTTGAGAATTTCGAGCACGAATTCGCGAGGCAAAGGCTTGTTGGAATTTTGAATTGGTTGCAAAGCGAGGTAAGTGTTTGGTCTAACCTTAGCTTGAGGGAATAGGAGCTGTGTCTTAATTGCTTCTTGCTATTTGTCGAGTACGACGTATAGGCATGGTGACGAGTATTTATACGTTGGTGTCTAGCATGACTGTAAGTTCTTATATCGCGAATGTTCGAATTTGGTTATATCTTCCATGATTAAATGATGACTTCTATATGTTGTGAAGTGCATGTGAAAGAAATGGTGATATTTAATATTTGAGGAGCGTTGGCTCAAGTTATAAAATGAATTACTAAGTAAGAAATGAAAGAAAGAGAAAGAATTATTGAATTATTCCCTTGCCAAGATAATTGTGGAATTGTTGATATATTCCTTGACGGGAATTTTAATGTTAATTGTTGTGCCCTTATTGGAATCCCGATTATTATCCAGTTTACTTCCTTGCCCCTTATCTGTGATTGTTGTTTGGGTGAGGAAGAGTGATAAAGCACGAAGAGTGATGTCGTGTATTGTTTGATATGGTGAGGAAAGAGTGTAAAGCACGAAGGGTGATGCTATGTCGTACGATGTGCCATTCCGTACTGATATCTATTAGTTATATTGTGAGGAAAGAGAGTAAAAGCATGAAGCGTGATGCCGTGTACAGTTTTATTTTATATATTACTTGGGTGAGGAAGAGAGTAAAAGCACGAAGGGTGATGCCGTGCAAATTGTTGATTCCTTTTGATACTTGTTGATATTATGACTTTGTTGTCTCCTTCTTTTATTGAATATTTCTATTTGAAACTGTTACCTCCCCACAACATGTTTCCCCTCCCACATTGATTGGTTGCTTCGAGTACTTTCTTTGTTGTCTATATATATATACTTGAACTGTACATGTTTATTTGATTGTCTGGTCCTAGCCTCGTCACTACTTCGCCGGGGTTAGGCTAGGCACTTACCAGCACATGGGATCGGTTGTGTTGATACTACACTCTGTGCTCTTTTGCACAAGTACAGGTTTCGGACAGCAGCAGCAGTAGCGCGGGTGTGAGCAGTCAGACTAGTGAGACACCGAGGTAGCCTTGTAGGCATCCGCAGGCCCGACGTCTCCTCTATATATTATTTTAGTCTGTTATCTCATTGTATTCGAGACAAACAATTTATTATTTTCTTTCAGACGATTGTATTCAGTATTCTTAGAAGTTCGTGAGTAATGTGACACCAGTTCTTGGGTAGAGATTTATGTTGGATTCCGCATTTACATTCATTCACTTTAAATTAAGTCTTCCGCATATTTATTTAATTCAATCATTTTTATGCTATTACTAATATTTGATAAAAGAAATAATGTATAAAAGATAAAAGTAGTTAAGAGTTGGCTTGCCTAGCTCTCATTAGTAGGCGCCATCACGACTCCCGAGGATGGGAAATCTGGGTCATGACAAGTTGGTATCAGAGCTCTAGGTTACATAGGTCTCACAACTCACAGACAAGCTTAGTAGAGTCTGAGGGATCGGTATGGAGACGTCTGTATTTATCCCCCAGGGGCTACAGAGTTAGGAAAAACTTATTTTGTTCTTTCTTGTCGTGTGGTTTTGTTTATCAATGTTAATTGAATTTCTACTCTGTTCTTTCGCAGATGGCGAGAACACGCGTTTCATCTACCGTTCAGTAGCCCAGAGCAGCAGCACCAGCGATGGAGCCTCAAGTTGTCTTTGATGATGAGGTTCCAGCCCAGGCAATTCCGGTGGGCCCAGATCAGGTCCCAGAGGGGTTCATTGCCACCCCAGTTCTTCAGGACGCTCTGGTCCGATTGGTGGGACTCATGGAGAGTGTCACCCGAGCGGGTTTTCTTCCAGTAGCACCAGCCACTTCTCAGGCTGGAGAAGGGGACTAGACTCCTATTACGCGCACTCCGGAGCCAGTAGCTCCCCAGGTTCAGGTTCCATTGGTTCAGCCAGCTATGGCGGTTCAGCTGGGTGTAGTGGCTCAGCCCAACGATGGAGCAGCTATGTCCGCCAATGCCTTATGGAGATTGGACAGGTTTACCAAGCTCTTCACTACCACTTTTAGCGGTGCATCTTCTGAGGATCCCTAGGATTATCTAGACAGCTGTCATGAGGTTCTTAGGAATATGGGCATTGTTGAGACCAATGGGGTCGATTTTGTTGCATTTCGCCTATCTAGATCCGCCAAGACTTGGTGGAGGGATTATTGCTTAGCCAAGGCCAGCCCGGTCGCCATCTTTGTCATGGGAGCAGTTTTCAGCATTATTTCTGGAGAAGTTTCTCCCCGTTACTCAGAGAGAGGCCTATCGGAGGTAGTTTGAGCGCCTCCAGCAGGGTTCCATGATGGTCACTCAGTATGAGACCAGGTTCATTGATCTAGCTCGCCATGCTCTTGTCATACTCCCCACCGAGAGAGAGAGGGTGAGGAGGTTTATTGATGGTCTTATTCAACCGATTCGTCTTCAGATGGCCAAGGAGGCCGGGAGTAAGATCATATTTCAGGAGGCGGCCAATGTGGCCCGCCGAGTCGAGATGGTTCTATCATAGGGAGGTTCATGGGTCGGATAAGAGGCCCCGTTAATCAAGCAGATTTAGTGGTACCTCGTCTGGAGGTAGAGATTCGTATGGCAGAGGCCATCCTCCCGGACCCTTCCAGTCAGCTCTCCAGGTTTCCCATGGTACTTCAGGTGGTCATGGTTCTCACACGCACTATTCTGATCAGCAGCCTTACAGTGCACCACCAGCTCCTATCGGTGCACCTCTATTTCAGAGTTTCCGAGGTGGTCATTCAGGTCGACAAGGTCAGTAGCCGAGAGCTTGTTACACTTGTGGTGAACTAGGTCACATTGCCAAATTTTGCCCTCGAGCACCGGGTAGTTCTCAGCATCAGAGTTCTCGTGCCATGGTACCAGCACCAGGTGTTCCACAGCCCGCCCAGCCAGCTAGAGGTGGGGGTAGAGGTGCTAGAGGTGGAGGTAGAGGTCATAGAGGTGGAGCTCAGATCGCCAGAGATGGAGGCCAACCAGCAGCAGGCCGTCCCAGAGATATGGTTCAGGGTGGTGGGGCCCAGCCCCGATGCTATGCTCTTCTAGCCAGGCTAGAGATTGAGTATTCAGATGCAGTCATTACAGGTACTATTCTGGTTTGTGATAGAGAGGCTTCAGTGTTATTTGATCCAGGGTCTACATATTCGTATGTGTCCTCTTATTTTGCACCGTACTTGGTTCTGCCTAGTGATCCACTGAGTATTCATGTTTATGTGTCTATACCGATGGGTGATTCTATTATGGTCGATCGAGTTCATCATTCCTGTATTGTGGTGATTGGGGGTCTTGAGACCCATGTTGAATTGTTGCTTTTAGATATGGTCGACTTCGATGTTATATTGGGGATGGACTGGTTATCACCTTACCACGCTATCTTAGACTGTCATGCCAAGACTGTGACCTTAACCTTACCAGAACTGCCCCATTTAGAGTGGAGAGGGACTCCTGGTCATTCTACCCGCAGTGTTATTTCGTATGTGAAGGCTCGGCATATGGTCGAGAAGGGGTATTTAGCTTATTTGGCTTATGTTCATGATTTCAATGCTGAGGTCCCCTCCATTGATTCTGTGCCCGTGGTTCGCGAGTTTCCTGAGGTATTCCCTTTAGACCTGCCAGGTATGCCACCCGACATGGATATTGATTTCTGCAATGATTTGGCTCTGGTCACTCAGCCCATTTCCATTCCACCATATCGCATGGCCCCGCCAGAGTTGAAAGAGTTGAAGGAGCAGTTGCAAGACCTGCTTGAGAAGGGTTTCATTAGACCCAGTGTTTCGCTGTGGGGTGCGCCGGTGTTGTTTGTAAAGAAAAAGGATGGTTCGATGAGAATGTGCATTGATTACCGGCAATTGAACAAGGTTACAATCAAGAATAAGTATCCACTGCCGAGGATTGATGATTTGTTCGATCAGCTTCAGGGTGCCAAGGTGTTTTCCAAGATAGACTTGAGATCTGGCTACCATCAGTTGAGGATTAGGGCATCTGATGTCCCTAAGACAGCTTTCCGCACTCGGTACGGACATTATGAGTTCTTGGTTATGTCATTTGGGCTGACAAATGCCCCAGCAGCTTTCATGGATCTGATGAACCGAGTATTCAGGCCTTATTTGGACTTGTTCGTGATAGTCTTTATTGATGATATTCTGATATATTCCCGCATCCAGGAGGAGCACGAGCAGCACCTCAGAGTGGTTCTTCAGACTCTGAGGGATAGTCAGCTATATGCTAAGTTCTCGAAGTGTGAGTTCTGGCTGAGTTCAGTTGCATTCCTAGGTCATGTTGTATCAGTAAAGGGTATTCAGGTTGATCTGAAGAAGATTGAGGCAGTCAAGAACTGGCCTAGACCAGCATCAGCTACAGAGATTCAGAGTTTCTTGGGATTGGCAGGCTACTATTGTCGGTTCGTAGAGGGGTTTTCATCCATTGCAGCCCCGATGACCAGGTTGACCCAAAAGGGTGCCCAGTTCAGATGGTCGGATGCGTCTGAGGCGAGCTTTCAGAAGCTCAAGACAGCTCTGACTACGGCACCGGTATTGGTTTTGCCCACAGGTTCAGGGCCTTATACAGTTTATTGTGATGCTTTTTGTATTAGGCTTGGTGCAGTGTTGATGCAAGGTGGCAAAGTCATTGCCTATGCCTCGCGACAGTTGAAGATTCATGAGAAGAACTATCCAGTTCATGATTTAGAGTTGGCAGCCATTGTTCACGCATTGAAGATTTAGAGGCATTACCTGTACGGTGTAGCATGTGAGGTGTTCACGGATCACAAGAGTCTTCAGTATTTGTTCAAGCAAAAAGAGTTGAATTTGAGACAGGGGAGGTGGTTGGAGCTGTTGAAAGATTATGATATCACTATCTTATATCATTCGTGAAAGGCCAATGTGGTGGCCGATGCTTTGAGCAGGAAGTCGGTCAGTATGGGCAGTCTTGCTTATATTCCGTTCGGTTAGAGGCCGTTTGCTTTGGATGTTCAAGCCTTGTCCAATCGATTCGTGAGGTTGGATATTTCTGAGACTAGTCGGGTATTAGCTTGCACAGTCGCTCGTTCTTCATTATTGGGGTGTATCCGTGATCGGCAGCTTGATGATCCCCATTTGTGTGTCCTTAGAGACACGGTGCAGCGTGGAGGTGCCAAGTAGGTGACCTTAGATGATGATGGAGTTTTGAGATTGCAGTGGCGGTTTGTGTGATTAATGTGGATGGGCTTCGGGAATTGATTTTAGAGGAGGCCCATAGCTCCCGGCACTCTATTCATCCGGGCGCCGCGAAGATGTATCAGGATTTACGGCAGCATTATTGGTGGCGTAGAATGAAGAAGGATATTGTTGCATACGTGGCTCGGTGTTTGAATTGTCAGCAAGTTAAGTATGAGCATCAGAGACCTAGTGGTTTGTTTCAGAGGATTGAGATTCCCGAGTGGAAGTGGGAGCGAATCACTATGGACTTCGTTACTGGACTTCCGTTGACTCGGAAGAAGCTTGATGTTGGGTCATTGTTGATAGGCTGACCAAGTCAGCGCATTTCATTCCTGTGGCAGTATCCTATTCATCCGAGAGGTTAGCTGAGATTTATATCCGGGAGATTGTTCGCCTTCATGGTGTGCCGGTATCTATCATTTCGGATCGAGGCACGCAGTTTACCTCGCATTTCTGGAGAGCAGTTCAGCGAGAGTTAGGCACCCAGGTGCAGTTGAGCACAATATTTCATCCTCAAACGGACGGACAGTCCGAGCGGACTATTCAGATATTGGAGGACATGCTCCGAGCTTGTGTTATTGACTTTGGAGGTTCATGGGATCAGTTCTTGCCTTTAGCAGAATTTGCCTACAATAACAGTTACCAGTCAAGTATCCAGATGGCTCCTTATGAGGCTTTATATGGTAGGCGGTGTCGATCTCCGGTTGGATGGTTTGAGCTGTGAGAGGCTCGGTTGTTGGGTACAGATTTGGTTTAGGAGGCATTAGACAAGGTCAGGATCATTCAAGATAGGCTTCGTACAGCTCAATCCAGGCAAAAGAGCTATGCAGATCGTAAGGTTCGAGATGTGGTTTTAATGGTTGGTGAGCGGGTATTGCTCCGAGTGTCGCCTATGAAGGGCGTGATGAGATTTGGGAAGAAGGGAAAGCTTAGCCCTAGGTTCATTGGTCCATTTGAGATTCTTGATCGAGTGGGAGAGGTGGCTTATAGACTTGCATTGCCGCCGAGTTTATCAGCCGTGCACCTAGTGTTTTATATGTCCATACTTCGGAAGTATCACGGCGATCCATCCCACGTGTTAGATTTTAGCAGTGTACAGTTGGACAAGGACTTGTCTTATGAGGAGGAGTCGGCGGCTATTCTAGATCGGCAGATCTGTCAGTTAAGATCTAAAATTTTCCCTCTGTTCGTGTTCAGTGGAGAGGTCAGCCTCCTGAGGCTTCGACCTAGGAGTTTGAGTCTGACATGCAGAGCCATTATCCTCATCTATTCTCCGACTCAGGTACTTCCTTCTTCTGTCCGTTCGAGGACAAACGGTAGTTTTAGAGGTGGAGAATGTGACGACCCAAAGAGTTATCACCTGTTTTCTTATCCATTCCAAACTTTCGAGGCCTTGAAAACCTCATTTACAGTCGCCTCGATTTGCGTGTGCAGTCTGGGTGCGTAGCCGGAAGCTCAAATATGAAATTATGTGAAAATTTGCTAAGTTTTGATATTAAAATGAATAAATTTGACTTCGGTCAACATTTTGGATAAACGGACCCGGACCCGTGATTTGACGGTCCTGGGAGGTCCATAGGAAAATATGGGACTTGGGCATATGCCCGGAATCGAATTCCGAGGTCCCAGGCCCGAGAAATGAATTTTTGAGTAAAATTGTTTTCTGAAAATATTTAAGGAAAATGGAAGTGAAATTTGATTAGAAAATGATGGTATCGGGCCCATATTTTGGTTCTAGTGCTCGGTAAAGGTCTTATATATGGTTTAAGCACTTTCTGTAAAGTTTGGTTGAAAACAGACGTCGTTTGACGTGTTTCGGACTCAAAATGGAAAATTTGATGTTTTATGAAATTTGAAAGAATTCTTGGATTTTAAAGCTTAATTCGTGGTATATGACGCTATTTTGGCGATTTGATCGCACGGTTAAGTTCGTAGGATGTTGTTGAGTTAGTGTATGTGTTTGGCTAGGAGCCTCGAGGGCTCGGGAGTGTTTCGGAGGTGTCTCGGAGTGATTTCGAACTTAGGAAAAATTGCAGAAAATTTTAGAAAATTGCAGAAATAGCACCCCGTGAACAGTACCCATGAATAGTACCCCGTCAATAATACCCCGTGAACAGTAGCCATGACCAGTACCCCGTGAACAGTAAAAACGCGTGAACAGTAACCCCGAAACATTCTGGGCAGAATGTAACTTCTTTTCGTCCCATTTTTCATTTTTAGCAAATTGAAGCTCGGGGAGAGGCGATTTTTGGGATATTTTTAGAGAAAACAATGGGGTAAGTGTTCTTAACTTAATTTTGGTTAGATTACCAGAATCTATTACTAGTTTTGGCATTTAATTGGTGATTTTAGTTGGGAAAATCTTGAAAACCCTCTTGGTTTAATTTGAAGATTTAAGGGTCGAGTTGATGTCGGATTTTGGTAAAATTGGTATGGTTGGATTCGTGGTTGGATGAGATTTCATATTCCGTAATTTTTGTTGGGTTCAGAGACGTGGGACCCACGGGCGAATTTTTAGTGCAATTTCGGATTTTAAATGAAAAATGTAAAATTTCATATGTAATTAATTTCTATAATTTTTATTGACTTAATCGAATTGTTTATGACTAGATTTGAGAATTTCGGGCACGAATTCGCGAGGCAAAGGCTTGTTGGAATTTTGAATTGGTTGCAAAGCGAGGTAAGTGTTTGGTCTAACCTTAGCTTGAGGGAATAGGAGTTTAGTCTTAATTGCTACTTGCTATTTGTCGAGTACGATGTATAGGCATGGTGACGAGTATCTATACGTTGGTGTCTAGCATGACCGTAAGTCCTTATATCGCGAATGTTCGAATTTGGTTATATCTTCCATGATTAAATGATGACTTCTATATGTTGTGAAGTGCATGTGAAAGAAATGGTGATATTTAATATTTGAAGAGCGTTGGCTCAAGTTATAAAATGAATTACTAAGTAAGAAATGAAAGAAAGAGAAAGAGTTATTGAATTATTCCCTTGCCGAGATAATTGTGGAATTGTTGATATATTCCTTGACGGGAATTTTATTGTTAATTGTTGTGCCCTTATTGGAATCCCGATTATTATCCAGTTTACTTCCTTGCCCCTTATCTATGATTGTTGTTTGGGTGAGGAAGAGTGATAAAGCACGAAGAGTGATGTCGTGTATTATTTGATATGGTGAGGAAAGAGTGTAAAGCACGAAGGGTGATGTTATGTCGTACGATGTGCCATTCCGTACTGATATCTATTGGTTATATTGTGAGGAAAGAGAGTAAAAGCATGAAGGGTGATGCCGTGTACAGTTTTATTTTATATATTGCTTGGGTGAGGAAGAGAGTAAAAGCACGAAGGGTGATGCCGTGCAAATTGTTGATTCCTTTTGATACTTGTTGATATTATGACTTTGTTGTCTCCTTCTTTTATTAAATATTTCTATTTGAAACTGTTACCTCCCCACAACATGTTTCCCCTCCCACATTGATTGGTTGCTTCCAGTACTTCCTTTGTTGTCTATATATATATACTTGAACTGCACATGTTTATTTGATTGTCTGGTCCTAGCCTCGTCACTACTTCGCCGGGGTTAGGCTAGGCACTTACCAGCACATGGGGTCGGTTGTGCTGATACTACACTCTGTGTTCTTTTGCACAGATACAGGTTTCGGACAGCAGCAGCAATAGGGCGGGTGTGAGCAGTCAGACTAGTGAAACACCGAGGTAGCCTTGCAGACGTATGCAGGCCCGACGTCTCCTCTATCTATTATTTTAGTCTGTTATCTCATTGTATTCGAGACAAACAGTTTATTATTTTCTTTCAGACGATTGTATTCAGTATTCTTAGAAGTTCGTGAGTAATGTGACACCAGTTCTTAGGTAGAGATTTATGTTGGATTCCGCATTTACATTCAGTCACTTTAAATTAAATCTTCCGCATATTTATTTAATTCAATCATTTTTTATGTTATTACTAATATTTGATAAAAGAAATAATTTATAAAAGATAAAAGTAGTTAAGAGTTGTCTTGCCTAGCTCTCATTAGTAGGCTCCATCACGACTCCCGAGGGTGGGAAATCCGGGTCGTGACATATATCTTCCTCTTTATCCTTTAAGTCACCATATCAATTACTTTATAAGAGTTCTCTTGACTATGGTTTTCTCAAAGCATTTGGTTGCCTTTGTTATCCTTATCTTCGACCCTACAATCATCATAAAAATGATTTTCGATCTCTACCTTGTGTCTTTATAGGGTATAGTTCTCATCACAAAGGTTGCCTTTGTTACCATGTCGCATCTTCTCGGATTTATATTACTCTCCATGTTGTGTTTGATGAAAATATTTTCCCTTATTCCTCTATGTTGACAACCGCAAAATCCTCCTCTTCCTCGTCACATTCTAGCAACTCATCCTTTTCTTTACTTGATCAAGCTTCTCAACATCTAGTGCGTTCACATTCTCTCGCACACCCTGTCATGTCAAGGCCATTATCAAATGCTCCAGTTGCATCATATATCCCCTCATCTGAGCATATTAATCATACAAACTTAACCTCCACTACATCCCATACAACCCCTCCACAAACAGATCCTTTACCATCTACTGACCCACCTGAACATCTACCACCATCCACTGGTTCCTCTTACCCGACCACAACTCCTTCTTATTTTCGCCCCTTAGACACCTCTCGACATCCCATGGTTGTTCGAAGTAAAACTAATTCTTTGAAACCAAAAGCTCTTATAACATCTCGCCATTCTCTTCCTCTTTATCCCTCTTACATTTCCGAACCTACAACCTATTGTAAGCACGTGATTTTTGCTTCACGGACAATCGCTCCAAAAGAAAATAAAAATAGTGGCAAAAGGCTTCGCTATACAATTTTTCGATCTTTCCGTGACATGTGTTGTTAGTCGTTTGTGAGTCTGCCCATTTTGCATCCAGTCACTATCAAACAAAATACAAAACTATGTGTCGGTAAAAGAAAATTCAAAATATATATATATATGTGTGCATCGTTCGTTCTAGGTTTTTAGTTAACTTACTTAAATATTTTTGTGATAATGGTGTTAAAATGTTACATTGTTGTTTAGTTTTAATTTCGTTGTTTTATTATCTATTATTTTTATTTTTTGTTTGTTTCGTTTTAAAAGAAAAATGAAAAAAAAATAATAATAGTAAAGAAAGCAAAAGAGTGAAAAAACCGGTTTGGGCCAAAGAAGAAATGAAACAAAGCAGGCCCAAACCAGCACCAAAACCCAGTCCAAATCAGGCTGCCCCAACAGGACCCCCAAACGACGTCGCATCAGTACCCCTGATTAGAACCATTGATCTGACTCAAACGAACGGTCCCGATCAGGCCACTCGTTCGACCCCAAACGACGTCGTCTAAGGAAGGTGATCTGAGCCGTCCAACCCCTTGATCCAACGGACCTAGGCCATTCCCCTAAACCCGCCCAGTTTTGACCCGATCCAACCTTACCCGTTCTCACCCACTACCAAAACACAAACGACACCGTTTTCCCTAAGTGAATAGATCCTGGCCATAGGTCTCGTTTGATCCAACGGCCAGGATCTAAGCCCCTAGATCGTATATAAGCCTAACCCCTTACCCCCACGCCCCAAACCAAACCCCCCTAGCCCCACTGTTCACCTTCGTCCCCGAACCCCCCTCCTCTCAAAACCTAAGAAACCTTAGGTTCCTCCCCTGTAACCCCGGCCACTCGGATTCCGATGACCACCAAAATAACATCCCCGATGCACCCAGCCACCCTGAACACGAATCCGTTAACCGCTCACCTCGAATCAACCTGTAGCCTCTCGAATCTTCAAACGAAGAATCGAGCAAAAACTAGATCTACACCGATTGACCCCAAACTCACACCACAGCCCCTCCTGACCTCCCTCACCCCCTGAGTGGCTTTGGTTCCGTTCGAATCTGACTAGAATTGAACGGTTCCCAAATCGAACCTCAAGAGCCCTAGGATTCAGATCTATGGGTTTTGTTCGAATCAGTGGCAGGATCAGGGTCTAGCAGACTTTTACCAAAGTGTTCTCAGTTGAGAACACTTCGGTTAAAGTCCATTAGACCCCAAAATCACCTGGCCCGAGTTCGAATTTGAATCGATCTTAGTTTCATTTTTCTGAGGTATTTTTCCTTTTTCTTTTGCCCTCCTAAAATCTATCTGTCGTTCGTGTTCTAGTTTGTTTGTTCCGCGACTCATCTGTCCATGTGTGTACGTTTTAAGTTAATAATGAGTTGGTTGTTGGTTTATTGGTTGCTTGCTGTGTATTATAGCTTGTATAGTCATCTAAATAAGCGTCGTCAACTGAATTCACTTGAAAGGCGTCATAGCTTGTGTAGTCATCTAAATGAGTCTACATTTCAGTATTGATTACTATGCCTGTTTCTTGTTGGCGTTACTTGTATCGGCATGACCAACTTTTACCCTTTAATTGACACCCTGTTTGCTGAAAGTTTGAATCATTGCCTGAATTTGGGCAGAGAACTGGCAATTAGCTTCAGAAATCTAACAAATCAGCCTGAAAACAGTTTGAGTTTAATTAGCTAGTAGTCAAGTATTGGTTGAAATTAGTGAGGTCTATATACTAACTATTAAGAGTTAGGGTAATACAGTAATATGCAAAGTGTAAGGGTAATCTTGGCATAAGGCAGGGTCTGATTAGGGGATAATTTCAGAATGTGTCAAGTGGTAATTAAAATAGGATTAAATTAATGCTAATGGGGGACCAGACCTAAGAGTATGGGAATTAATTGAATACTTAACTAAACCCATAACCCTTGATTAGAGTAATATAGACAGGGCATGGGGGCTGTTTAAGGATTCCAAGAAAGATGCCTTTAGGCATGGGGAGTTAAGGGGTATGGGCAGTCTGCAAGTAGGAGAGAGGCAGCTTAGCTGCCCTTGGTCATATGGCTTATAAATAGGCCATTTGATAACTTAAACGGGGCTGGACATTTTTTAGTCTTCAAAAAGAAAAAAACAAGAAACATAAAGTCTCGGAATATTGTAACCAAACACTGTCTGAAAATTACATAAGAGTTTATGTTGGTTTAGCTGTCTGGGCCAATTACTGTTGTTTGCCTGTTTGAGCCACTTGTAGTTATTGAATTGCTGGGGTGTTTACATTGAATACTCTGCTGTCTCTGTTGGTTCCTACTCTGGTTCTGGGATTTGTTGTTTGTTGCTCGACTACTCGAGAGCTTCATCTTTGTTGGTTGATTGTTGCTGTGTTGTTGCTGTGTGTCTGCTGCTGCTGTATTCGTGCATACTACTCAACTGATCACTTTCTTTCTTCCTTTCCTTCCTATACCAGGTACACACCCAATACACTGTCAGATGTAGCTGGAAATTTGAGCATGAATGTAAATGAAAGACCTGAAGAATTTTGTTTATATACATAGTTTGCCCTTTTAAATATCATGTAATGTAGGCAAATTTTATGCCTGTTTTGGATGTTGGAGATAGCCTTCAGGCCTGATAACTATCAATGAATGTTAGTTGAATGTTAGATTGTGCATATAGGATGGTGATAAGAGTATGCTTAAGGCAACAGGTTGTATCTCAGATTTAGTGCAATAGTGTAGTATAAGCATGTAATGCATGCCAAGCCTAAAATTCGTACACTAAATGAGTTCTTTCCTTTCCAGTAAATTGCTATATATAACTCTTAAAACCATGTCTTAAGATCAGGAACACAAATTCAGGGCCTCAACCTCACAAGGGTCGAGTTCAGGCCAAAACAGGCCAAGCCAGCCTGCTTCGAACAAGCAGTGGTCCAGGTCTGGCCAATCACACTGGGCTGGATTTGGGCCTGTGATTACTTGTTCGGACAGCCTCATTTCTGATTTTAGGCATTTCTGAATGTTGTTACAAACAACTTGCAAGCATGTAATTAATTAGGACTATCTACTGTTTTCAATTGATAAGGACAAACGCGATAAGAAACGTAGTTGCTATAGGATATCCTTTTAAAATAAGAACGAGATGAGCCTCGATGAAAATAAACAAAACGTGCATATGCGGGGCCCTTGTTAAATGTATATTATTGAAGCATTTAGTTTCCAGGACGGGTTGCTTAGCAAATCTCACAACCCTCCTAAAATAACAACACGTTAGTCTCTTTAGGATACGCTTTAATAAACCTTACCTTCTTAAACTCGGGTGCACATTTATGTGACCCAAATCCAAATCTCGACGGATTCGAAATGTATTTCTAATCACGGGTACATTGATTGTGACGTGGTTCGAGATGCGTGTCCATGACGTTGCAAATTCATTTAAAAAAAAAAAAAATAAATAAATAAATAAGAATGAGATGAGCCTCGCCAAATAAAATACAAATTGCGGGGCCCTCAGTAAATATTTGCTTTAAAAATTATTTGGACTTCGGGATGGACCGTTTAGTAAAATTCCACGGTCTTACCCAAAATAAATACGCTAGTCGCTTTAGGCGCGCCTTTAATAATTTAATTTCCTTAAACTCGGGTGCACATTGGTGTGACCCAAATCCAAATCTCAACGGAGTCAAAGTGTATCGACGACCACGGGTACATTGATTGTAACGTGGTTCGAGAGATATTTTTATAACGTTGCAATTCTTGATAAAAATAACAGTAAATGATAAAAGCGGTTGAAAGATAAAATTTACACATAAGTTCATATTGTATTTAAAATCAGATAAATAAGCCCAATATAACAGTTGAGCGACCGTGCTAGAACCACGGAACTCGGGAATGCCTAACACCTTCTCCCGGGTTAACAGAATTCCTTATCCGGATTTCTGGTGCGCAGACTGTAATATAGAGTCATTCTTTTCCTCGATTCGGGATTAAAATTGGTGACTTGGGACACCCTAAATCTTCCAAGTGGCGACTCTGAAATAAATAAACCAATCCCGTTTCGATTGTCCTTTAATTGGAAAAAACTCCCCTGCGCCCCCGCGGGCGCGGAAAAAGGAGGTGTGACAGCTCTGGCGACTCCGCTGGGGATCGGTGCCCAGAACCACTGGTTCAGGGTTAAGAATTCGAGCTTAAAATAATTGTTATTATTTGGCTTTATTTATTATCTGATTTTTACATGTTTGAGCCTAATGTGCTAAATGCTGCTTTTACCGCTTTGATATTATTTGGACTGTATATAAACTGTGCCGAAACCCTTCTCTTCTTACCTCCGGGGAGAAGCTCGCTGGTCGAGACTCCCTATTCTGTTAGTGTCAATACCCGAAATAAGAAAGAGGACGGATAAGTTACGAAGCCGGACGGCCTTTTGGTTCCCGGTAAGTTGCCCCTCCTCGGCTCGAGTTGTCTGCTCGGGTACACTGTCTAGAACACTGACCCAGGTTTTGAACATAGAATAACGTGACTTCATGCCGGATCCCTAGTAGGAGCGCTTATTTGCATCATGTTGCATATGACTTAGGGGACTCAACACAGGGGTTGGGTCCGTCTAGGACTAGCAACCTGGTATGAAAGGACCATCCTAATGCATCCCATTTGTTTTCCGTGCATCTATTTGTCTCGGGCCCGCATGCTGACCAGTGTTTGAATAATGGAAATTGGAAAAAAAAGGGGAAGGAATAGCGGTTAAGGAGTTAATTGTTTATTTTTGAAAAAAAAACCAATGCCAAAATACCGTCAAAACTCTGCCGGAATTTTGAGAAAATGAAAGGAAAATGTCTTATTAGTTTTGTTTTATTAATTGCAAAGGAAAAATAGAAAAGAAGAGAAAAAAAGGTCGTCGTTCTGCTTTTATATACTTTTATATATATATATATATATATATATATATATATATATATATATATATATATATATACATATATAGTTTGTCCTGTCACAAAAATGAAGATGGAAAAGAGTCTTATTTTTGATATATATATATATCTCTACATATATATATACAAATATAAATATATGTCTTTATTTGTGGCAAAATTACTGGTTTTGCCAAAAGTCATGAAAGTAATAAATGTGCAGGGTTTTTCATAAAGTTTTATAAAAAGTATACGTCTAAATAAAGTTTTATTTTTTATTCACTTGGCATAATCACCCCAATAAATGTGCAGGATGAGCACGGTACAAAACGAACCCTTTTCAGTAATGACCAGGATCCCGTTTGAGTTGCGGTTATGGTGGAACGACTTAGGCAAAGAAGGGCAAGACAAAGTAAGGAAATATCTGAAAGGTCTCCCGGACCTACTAAACATTCAGCCTCGGGGTGATATCATCAGATCATTGGTCACTTGTTGGGATTCCGCACACAACGTGTTCCATTTTTCGGACTTCGAGCTCACCCCGACGTTGGAAGAAATAGCAGGGTACATCGGGATTGATGAAGCCCCTTTTAGGTTCAAATACTTGATTGCACCTAGAGCTGTCACGGTACACAGGTTTCTGGATTTCCTAAAAATACCTCGGACATTCCACCATCCAGATCTTGCCAAAGGATTCTGCAGTCTCCACCTCATATATGCTAGATACGGTCACGTGGGCGGGTTCAATAAGCCGGATTTCAAGCTATGCAGTAGAGGCAACCGACAAAAGTGGGACGAACACAGGCTAGTGGCTTTTATGACAGCCTTTCTGGGTCTTATAGTGTTCCCTAGGAAAGATGGAAACATTGATCTAAAGATAACCGGGGTTGTCAATACTTTGCTTACCCAAGATAAAAGTACTCTGGCGCCTATGATTATGGCTGACATTTTCCGGGCTCTCACTGCTTGTCGAGCCAGGGGCGACTTTTTCGAAGGATGTAACCTACTGTTGCAAATGTGGATGACCGATCATTTATGCCATCGCTCCTCACTTTTGGGTTATGGTTCGCCAGAGAAAACTTGTATTGGAGAATTCTACACGAGAATCAAAGGGTTCAATTTACCTGAGGGAGTCACATCATGGACCGCATTTCTCCGAACTCTCACTGCCAGCCAAGTCCAGTGGACGCTCGGATGGTCACCTATCGAGGAAATCATATACATGCCGGCAACCCGGCCTCACTTTCTGTTGATGGGACTGAAAAGTATCCAACCCTATGCACCGTATCGGGTTTTGAGGCAACTTGGGAGGTACCAAGTGGTACCGAAAGATGAAGATTTGAGTACCCAAGTGATTGAAATCAGTCCGAACGGTCATTTCCCTGAAGAAGAAGTTCGCCAAATCTGGAGTGAATGCCAACATCTGACAGCAAACACTTGTGTGATTAATACGGCAAAAGGGGAAGTCGCCCCAGAATATCACGCTTGGTTTAGAGGTAGCCTGTCCTACGAAAGACCGGCTAAGAGGCCGCATCTCAAAGATTTCGTAGAATCATCCCAAGGGCAATGGAACTGGTTAGCAAAAGAGAAGGGTTATCGGGCAGAGATTGGCGATTTGAAGCTACAAATGGACAGTCTGAAATTCGATAACAGCGTACAAATCGCGGCGGATCGAAGCGAAAAGAATAGATTGATCCAAGAGAATGAAGAGCTTAAGACCCAAGTCCAAAAATTGAGATTGTCTCTCGATGAGCAGCCCAGAAGTCGATCAGACCAGCGGTTGATAAAGGGTTTGAAAAGGGAGATCGCGGAATGGCGAGACAGGTTAGAAGAATCCGAAAAGGTCATGACAGAGTTCAAGGCACGGTGGGGAACAAGAGTAGATAAGCATCGCCGGTGTTTGAACCAATTGAAACGTGACCACGAGAAGACTGTGGCCAAAATAAAGAGGGAGATGGCTACACTTGAGTTTAAAGCAGTTAAGCAGGCCGGGGATTTCCAATCGGAGAGTAGATACTGTTACGACTTGTTGGCCCAAATGAAGGAAGAAGTGCGGCAGCTGAGGGATCAGCATATACAGGACTCACAGGTATTCAAGACGTGCAGTGATCAGATAAGACACCTACTCATAGAGAAGAAAAAAACCAGAGACAAGATCAGGGCCATTGCCCATGCCATCATCAGAAGGTGTCGACGGTGTGAAAACATGACCTGCGTTACCGTTCTCCCAGTAGTGATGGGTTATGTCAAACAGACCATGCACGAGTTGGAGCAGCTCGAAAGGGATCTCGCACCTAGAACCGCGAAAAGGCCGAACGATGCCTCGCGGGTCCCTAAGTTGGAAAATTAACCTCTAGACGAGTCTTGTTTTAGTTAAGCTTTGATGTTTTCCCCTATGTTGTTTTCCATTTTTCCTTCAAACAAATAGGGTCAAAGAACCGTGGAGTCTGTACTGTTGCTATGTTGTTTGAAGCAATGTGTAATAGCAAATTTTGATAATGAAATTAAGTGACTACGGAAGAATTTCTATGCGTCTTTACTTTGGGGCAGAACTACGCCTGGTCTGATTCACGCGGGGACGTGATACGTAGGCAATCCCCATAAGATTCGACCGCTTTTAATAAATAAAAATAAAAATACAAAATAAAACACAGGGTTTCCCAAAGTACTTTAAAAATGGATGAATGAGCAAACCGGGATGACGTATGTTGTTTGAGGCAAAGCATGTAGAAACGATTAATTGCCTAGGTGCATTGCATCCTCTATGTGTTATGATCAAATCTGTTAAGCTCTAACACTAACAAAGTTTGTTGTTGTCTGATACCAGACAGTTAGTTGTTAAAGAATTCTGGCAACACATTCATACCAAACCAGATCCAAAGGACCGGTAGCAACAAGCATGACCACTTCTGAGAATAGTAATGAGGAAGAAAGGCCGATGAGCCAGTTGCTAAAAGAGGCAATGGAAAAGATTGAAAGGATGGGACTAGAGATGCATGCAATGCAGCTAGCCCTGGCCAAAACGCAAAAGAGCCCTGAGACACTGGGACACGTGCCGGAGTACCCTCACTCTGGCCCTTCCACAAGCCGCCCAAATCCCCTCTATCATCAAGAAAGAAGCCCTCATGATTCCCAAGCTCCACCACCCCATCAACCTCTCCCAACACCCAATATTCCCATTTTTGTGGGACCTGCATCATCCCCTTTACAGCGAACGACTAGTGAGCCGTTGTTGCAGGCTCACGACACCCAATACTATCCCCCTGAGCCTACATTCCGTGCACCCGAACCACAGGCTTACAATCCACAGTTGGAAGTACCGGCAGAGGTTGAGAAGCTGGTTAAGGCCCCTGAACAGGATGAAGTGTTGAGAAAGTTCAAAAGCCTGGAGCAGTCCTTCAGGAACTTGCACGGGTTGGGCAATCAAGTCAGCGTGGCATACAAAGATCTGTGCCCTTTCCCAGATGTCCAACTCCCGGCTGGGTTCAAGATGCCCAAGTTTGATTTATATGAAGGGCACGGTGATCCCATGGCACATTTGCGGGGATTCTGTAGCAAAATGAGAGGGGCAGGAGGCAAGGATGAGCTTTTGATAGCTTATTTCGGCCAAAGTCTGAGCGGATCTGCACTGGAATGGTATACCAGGCAGGATTTCAGCAGGTGGTACACGTGGGATGACCTGGCGCAGGCTTTTGCAGGTCATTTCCAGTACAATCTGGAGATAGTCCCTGACCGTCTCACGTTATTGAGAACTGGGAAGAAACCCGGGGAAAGTTTTCGCGAGTTCGGGTTCCGCTGGAGAGAACAAGCAGCTAGGGTCGATCCTCCCATGAGAGAGGGAGAGATGGTAGACTACTTTTTGCAGACATTGGATCCAACCTACTTTGGTCACTTGGTGACAACGGTTGGAAAATCTTTCAACGAGGTGGTCAAAATAGGGGTCATGATAGAAGAAGGTTTGAGATCGGACAAGATCTTAAACTATTCGGCACTTAAGGCCACGACCCAGGCTATTCAAAGCGGCACGGGAGGTGCGCTAAGAAGAAGGAAAGAAGAGGTTGCCACGATCGAGGCAGGCAGTTGGTCCAGGGCTGGCAGGCCGCACTACAACCAACCCAGGCCTCACAGGTCAAATTACCCATACAACCCACCTCAAAATTTCTATCCACCTCGAGAACCACATTGTTCCGTACACCAAGCCCAGGTATACACTCAGCCTCCGGTTCGCCCACAATGGCGCGCACCGGCTCCCCAGAACATATGTGCACCACCACAAAACACTTACCCTCCACCAAGGGCATATAGAAATCCTTCAGGGGCAGGTTTCCGGGGAAATCCAGATGCCAGAAATGACAGGTTGCGGAAGCAAAGAACCTTCACCGAACTGGGAGAAACCTACACCGCTGTGTTCCACAAGCTGCGGCAATTAGGTTTGGTTAGTCCTGTCCATACTCGGGAACCAAATCCCCCGCCTCAGAATTTGGATCGTTCAATCAGTTGTGAATACTGTTCAGGGATGCTCGGGCACGACACCGAGAAGTGCTGGAAGTTAAGGCATGCCATACAGGATCTTATTGACAGCAATAAGATCGAGGTCCAGACACCAGAGGCTCCTAACATCAACCAAAACCCACTGCCAGCGCATCACGAAACTCACATGATTGAGTTGGTGTGTGAGGGAGGAGAATTAAGAAAACCCTCACAAACAGTGATGATGATCCAAGCTGCCCCGAAAGAAGTCTTAACCAGTGGAGAAACAAATGTACAGTCGCAGGGAGAAGGCGTCAAGCCGGTAGTAATATGGGGGAAGAGCCCGTCCGTCATAGCAAGCAAACCCGAGCCAAGCAAGTTGGTAATACCAGGGATCCTGCCCACACCGGCAGTCATGTTGAAAGGGGTATGTAGAGAACGGGTGACCATAAAGCCGGTGGTCCAACTGCCAATGCTTGACAGCAGGGCTGTGCCCTGGAAATATGAAAAAGCAGTGGTGACATACCAAGGAAAACAGGTGGAAGAAGTCAGTTGTGAAGCGCAAGGGCTGACTCGATCAGGTCGATGCTTTGCTCCGGTGGAGTTAAGAAAAACAAACCCAGTGGCAACCAAGAAGCCAGTGTCAGAAGAAGAGGCTGAAGACTTCCTGAGGAAGATGAAAGTACAAGACTATTCTGTGGTTGAGCAGCTGAGAAAAACACCTGCCCAGATCTCACTATTGTCATTACTCCTCCATTCCGAGGAACATCGCCGAGCCCTGTTAAAGATATTGAACGAGGCCCATGTACCCAGTGAGATTTCTGTAAACCACCTGGAAACCATTGCTAGCAAGATTTTCGAGGTGAACAGAGTGACATTCTCAGATGATGACCTGCCGGTGGAAGGTACGGAGCATAACAAAGCTCTATACCTAGCTGTCAAATGTGAAGACTCGGTGGTAACCCGAGTATTGGTGGATAATGGCTCAAGCGCCAATATTTGTCCATTATCCACCCTGGACCAGTTAAAGGTTGACCGTGGAAGAATACGGGAGAATAGCATCTGTGTCCGAGGGTTTGACGGAAACGGAACAGCCACTGTGGGGGATGTTGTACTTGAACTAACCATTGGCCCGGTCCTGTTTACCATGGAATTCCAGGTATTGGACGCCACAGTATCTTACAACTTGCTGTTAGGACGACCCTGGATTCACGCAGCTAAAGCGGTGCCTTCTACCCTACATCAGACAGTGAAGTTCGAGTGGGAAAGACAAGAGGTCGTGTTGCACGGCGAGGATACGACATGCACCATGGGCGGAACCATTGTGCCTTTCATAGAGACCACTGATGACAAGGGTCCTTGGGTCTACCAGATTCTCGATACAGGGTCGGCCAACAAAATCTCTGAAGGAGAAATCATCCCGCACCCTAGGGTAGCTGCCGCAACAGTCATGATGGTATCGGAGATGCTGGGTAACGGATTTGTGCCGGGAAAAGGCCTGGGAGTTGAACTTCAAGGGATAGTCCAACCTGTTTCCCTTCCTAAGAATCTGGAAACCTTCGGGTTGGGGTTCAAACCAACCGCAGCAGACAGGAAGGAGGCGCGAAGAATGAAGAAGAGGGTCTGGTTTCTGCCTAAACCAGTGCCACGCCTCTCAAGGTCTTTTGTTAAAGCTAGTGCCAAGGGGTCAGCGATCCCAAAGATTCGAGGACCTTTGATCGGTATAAATGAAGACCTCAATCAGAGTTTTGAAAGGCTATTTGCGGATGTCAGTATGGTGGAAGCTGGAGAGGGTTCCAGCAGAGCAGAGATACAATTCGTGGGGCCTAAGGCCAAGACCAACAATTGGACGGTTACTCCTCTTCCTGTCCGAGGGGAGTCTTGGTAGTAGGCTTTGATTAATGTTTTGTTTGTTTGTTTGTTTGATCGGATTATTCAAGGGTGTAATCCCAGTTTTACTTTCGTTTTGTAAAAGTGTGAACCCTTTTTATCCTGCAAATTTAATAAAGTTCTTTTCTTTTGTCCCATTTTAATTTCTTGTTTTGTTCTTTTTCTTTCTGAACAGTTCTCTTTTTACTGGTCCTAATGACATGGCATGCACAGCGGATCTTCGACCTAGTCTAATAAATCAATCT
Source organism: Nicotiana sylvestris (assembly GCF_000393655.2). NCBI lineage: Eukaryota > Viridiplantae > Streptophyta > Magnoliopsida > Solanales > Solanaceae > Nicotiana > Nicotiana sylvestris. The sequence continues at coordinate 25,537,687 of NC_091057.1, forward strand.
GAATCTGACTCAATGATACAAAAGGTCTTTTGTGATGATGAATCCGAATGTGACGAAGGGGAAGCCTTCGAAGAAATAAACCGAGAACTGTGCCAATTTGAAGAGAAACCCAAGCCTAACCTAAACGACACTGAGGCTGTGAACCTAGGAGACGCTGATATCATCCAAGAGACCAAAATTAGCATCCACATTGAGCCGAATGTCAAAGCAGAATTGATCGAAACTCTCAGGGAATTCAAAGATGTTTTTGCATGGTCATATGATGATATGCCTGGATTGAGCACCGATTTAGTGGTTCACAAATTGCCCACTGACCCGGCATACCCTCCGGTCAAGCAAAAACTAAGGAAATTTAAAACAGAAATGAGTGTAAAGATCAAAGAAGAGGTGATTAAGCAATTACAATCTAAGGTCATTCGGGTCACTCGGTATCCCGAGTGGCTGGCCAATGTGGTACCAGTCCCAAAGAAGGATGGAAAAATCAGGGTGTGCGTCGACTATCGCAACCTCAACAAAGCAAGTCCCAAGGACAATTTCCCGCTACCCAACATTCATATCCTGATCGATAATTGCGCTGGGCGCGAGATCGGATCCTTTGTAGATTGCTATGCAGGTTATCATCAGATCCTAATGGATGAGGAGGATGCTGAGAAGACAGCATTTATTACGCCATGGGGAACCTACTGCTATCGGGTAATGCCGTTCGGTTTAAAGAACGCTGGGGCAACGTACATGCGAGCAATGACTACTGTGTTTCATGACATGATACACAAGGAAATTGAGGTGTACGTCGATGATGTGATCATCAAATCTTGGCGTCAGGAGGACCATGTGACAGACCTAAGGAGATTTTTCCAAAGACTCCGGAGGTATGATATCAAGCTTAACCCGGCCAAATGCGCATTCGGGGTTCCATCAGGAAAGTTGCTAGGATTCATCGTCAGTCGACGGGGGATTGAGTTAGACCCATCCAAAATTGAATCCATCCGAGACTTGCCACCGCCAAGGAACAAAACAGAGGTAATGAGTTTGCTGGGTAGACTCAATTACATCAGCAGGTTCATCGCTCAACTCACAGCAACTTGTGAACCCATATTTCGGCTACTGAGAAAGGATGCTGCAGTAGGTTGGACGACAGAGTGTCAGGAGGCTTTCGACCAAATCAAAGGGTATCTATCTAATCCACCCGTATTGGTCCCGCCTAAGCCCGGGAAGCCCCTAATCCTTTACCTGACGGTCTTGGAAAATTCATTTGGTTGTGTACTGGGGCAACATGATGACACAGGGAGGAAGGAGCAGGCCATCTACTATCTTAGCAAGAAATTCACAGTGCATGAGGTCAAGTACACTCAACTCGAGAAAACATGCTGCGCCCTAACTTGGGTAGCTCAGAAGTTGAAACACTACCTGTCTTCATATACTACTTATCTCATATCCCGCTTGGACCCATTGAAGTATATCTTTCAGAAACCTATGCCCACGGGGAGGTTGGCAAAATGGCAAATTCTGCTCACAGAGTTTGATATCATCTATGTGACGAGGACGGCCATGAAAGCCCAGGCGCTGGCAGACCATTTGGCAGAGAATCCCGTTGATGAAAAATACGAGCCCTTAAGAACGTATTTTCCTGACGAAGAGGTGATGCATACGAATGAGTTGGAATTACCCGAGGAACCAGGTTGGAAGCTTTTCTTCGATGGAGCCGCAAACGCAAAAGGGGTTGGAATAGGAGCAGTACTCATTTCTGAAACAGGACGGCATTATCCTGTTACGGCTCAACTACGCTTCTATTGCACCAACAATATGGCCGAATATGAAGCTTGCATTCTGGGTCTGCGCTTGGCTGCTGACATGGGTGTCCAAGACGTCTTGGTCTTGGGAGACTCGGACCTCTTGGTACATCAAATTCAGGGTGAATGGGAAACACGAGATCTAAAGCTCATACCATACCGACAATGCTTGCATGATCTGAGCAAGCAATTTCGATCGGTAAAATTCAAACACATACCGAGAGTTCACAATGAGGTTGCAGATGCCTTAGCCACCTTAGCATCAATGCTGCACCACCCTGACAAAATGTATATTGATCCTCTGCATATCCAAGTCCGTGATCAGCACGCCTACTGCAATACCATAGAAGAAGAAGCAGATGGCGAGCCCTGGTTTCATGATATTAAGGAATACCTCAGAATGGGAATATACCCGGAACATGCCTCTGGAGACCAAAAAAGAGCCCTTAGGCGTTTGTCGAATGGTTTCTTCTTCAGTGGAGGAGTATTGTACAAAAGAACCCCGGATTTGGGATTGTTGAGATGCGTAGATGCCAGTCAAGCAATGACGGTCATGGAAGAGGTACATGCGGGAGTTTGCGGACCACACATGAGCGGATATGTATTGGCGAGAAAGATCCTTCGAACAGGGTGTTATTGGCTCACCATGGAACACGACTGTATCACTTTCGTGAGGAAATGCCATCAGTGCCAAATACATGGAGACTTGATTCACTCTCCGCCAACAGAGTTGCATACGATGTCAGCACCCTGGCCGTTTGTAGCATGGGGCATGGATGTCATTGGGCCCATCGAGCCAGCAGCGTCCAACGGTCACAGGTTCATTCTAGTGACCATTGATTACTTCACCAAATGGGTTGAGGCTAAAACCTTCAAGTCGGTAACCAAGAAGGCAGTGGTGGACTTTGTTCACTCCCATATCATCTGCAGATTTGGGATCCCAAAAGTGATCATCACGGATAACGGTGCGAATCTTAATAGCAGCCTGATGAAAGAGGTATGCCAACAATTCAAGATTACACACCGCAATTCCACCCCATATCGTCCTAAGGCAAATGGAGCAGTCGAAGCAGCCAATAAGAATATCAAGAAGATACTGCGAAAAATGGTGGAAGGGTCCAGACAGTGGCACGAGAAATTGCCCTTTGCTTTGTTGGGTTACCGCACTACCGTCCGGACTTCCATAGGCACAACTCCTTATTTGTTGGTGTATGGAACTGAGGCCGTGATACCAGCGGAGGTCGAAATTCCGTCCCTCCGAATTGTCGCTGAAGCCGGGATTGATGATGATGAATGGGTCAAAGCTCGATTGGAACAGTTGAGCCTGATAGATGAGAAAAGATTGGCAGCAGTGTGCCATGGTCAGCTGTACCAGAAGAGAATGGCAAGAGCGTATAATAAAAAGGTGCGCCCCAGGAAGTTTGAAGTAGGGCAGCAGGTATTGAAGAAGATCCTCCCACATCAGGTCGAGGCGAAAGGCAAATTCGCCCCAAATTGGCAAGGGCCTTATATTGTGACCAGAGTCTTGGCCAATGGTGCTTTGTGTTTGACAGATGTCGAAGGTAGATGTGTCGACATGGCTATCAATTCAGATGCAGTCAAGAGATATTATGCGTAATTTCTTTAAATTATGGCAATTTTGGTTTATTTGTTTGTATTTGGCATTTGTTGAATAATGAGATGACGGAGGCAATTCTTTCTTCTATCCAAACACTTTTAACCTTCGCTTCCCCCTTTGAGCCTTGAGCAAATTCTTTCAATACCCCTCTTTTGGAATCACTAATGGGAAAGATACGAAAAAAGGGAAAAGAAAAAGAAAAGGAAAAGAAAATGAAAAGAAAGAAAAGAAAAATCAAGGAATATAAAACCGTGGGAACTACGTTTGACCTGATTCCTCAAAGAGGATACGTAGGCGCCTCACGGCTCGGTCATAGTATGCATCATAGCAAATATAGGATGCATAATGTACATAGTATGCATCATAGCAAATATAGGATGCATAATGTACATAGTGTGCATAATAGGCACAATGTGCGTAACGCACGTAGCTCAACATAAGCATAAAAGATAAATTCCCCAAGCAAGAAAACTGGGGCAGAAGTTATGTTTTGAGTTCCAACAAAGGTTTGATTCCAAAAGTCGTAGCACATCACCCTTCAAATTTGTTTTCATTTTTATAGCCTTTCTTCAAACCCACACCAAAACCAACGTCAACATCCAAAAGACCTCCCGATCAATGTTCGAGAGATGCCAAATCCGGCAAATAAGACCGAGAATGATACACTGATCCCCAGCAAAGAAGAGGATCGTGAGACTGGGAATGAATTGATAGTCAAAGGAATCTCCAGAAGAGAGGGTCGTATCTACAACGCCCCGATTCATCGAAAGAAATAAAATGAGAGAGTCTCATCGGTGAAAACCTTCGCAGGCACCGAGAGGCGACGTAAGACGAGGGATATGAAATGAGAGAGTCTTATTGGTGAAAACCTTCACAGGCACCATAAGGCGCCGGGAGATGAGAGAAAAGAGAGAGTCTCATTAGTGAAAACCCCTCGAAGGGCACTATGAGGCGACAAGATAGAGCAGCAAAAGCTACCACATTCGCAACAAGATGAACATCCATTTATCATCCCCAGCAAGTCAGACCATCGGACAAATCGATTGATACAAATAGACTGGGTCGGGAATCTATGGTGCACGCCATGATCACGGGGACCAGTCATGTCCTCCAGATAAGTTCTTTTGATTAGCTCCTCCCACAAAATATTGGTTCACAAAGTTTTTCTCTTTTCCATATCTTTATTTTCTTTTCCTAAAATGTGTCTTTAAAGGATTTTTCAAAGCTTACTACCAGAAATCGAAGGGGAATTCATCCAATTCAGGAGAATACAAACAGTCCTAAAAGCCGGCCCCAGGCAATGCAGGGATATGTGCTCGGAAATTTTGAAAGAAGTAAGCTCCAAAAGGGAGTGGTTTCGGGAGGTAGAAGTAGACTCCCACAGAATATGCTTAAAGAGAAAGCAGAAAAGGGGATAAACTGAAAACCGATCCCCAGCAGGCTAGAAACCCCCCAACAGGCAACTTTGCCCGCCAACCAATTATGGGGATAAAGAGCAAGAGAAGGGGAAGAGAGAAAAATGGCTCGCCAGAAAGGCACCCTCTACCACCACGATTAAAACTGATTAAATCCTTTTGTCTGCTGCAGGAAAACAAAGGAATGATGATGGCAGCAAGATGCACCGCCATGGAAGTCACCAAAACCGGGGCAGAAAATTTTCTGCCAATTGTCGAAAATTTTCTCGGAAGAACGGGAAAGCAATTTCAATACTTTTAAGTTCTAGGTCGCCCACCAGTATAATGCGGGAATACTTTTAAGTTCTAGGTCGCCCACCAGTATAATGCGGGAATACATTTAAGTTCTAGGTCGCCCACCAGTATAATGCGGGAATACATTTAAGTTCTAGGTCGCCCACCAGTATAATGCGGGAATACTTTTAAGTTCTAGGTCGCCCACCAGTATAATGCGGGAATACATTTAAGTTCTAGGTCGCCCACCAGTATAATGCGGGAATACTTTTAAGTTCTAGGTCGCCCACCAGTATAATGCGGGAATACTTTTAAGTTCTAGGTCGCCCACCAGTAAAATGCGGGAATACTTTTAAGTTTTAGGTCGCCCACCAGTATAATGCGGGAATACTTTTAAGTTCTAGGTCGCCCACCAGTAAAATGCGGGAATACATTTAAGTTCTAGGTCGCCCACCAGTATAATGCGGGAATACTTTTAAGTTCTAGGTCGCCCACCAGTATAATGCGGGAATACTTTTAAGTTCTAGGTCGCCCACCAGTATAATGCGGGAATACTTTTAAGTTCTAGGTCGCCCACCAGTATAATGCGGGAATACATTTAAGTTCTAGGTCGCCCACCAGTATAATGCGGGAATACATTTAAGTTCTAGGTCGCCCACCAGTATAATGCGGGAATACATTTTAAGTTCTAGGTCGCCCACCAGTATAATGCGGGAATACATTTTAAGTTCTAGGTCGCCCACCAGTATAATGCGGGAATACATTTTAAGTTCTAGGTCGCCCACCAGTATAATGCGGGAATACATTTAAGTTCTAGGTCGCCCACCAGTATAATGCGGGAATACATTTAAGTTCTAGGTCGCCCACCAGTATAATGCGGGAATACTTTTAAGTTCTAGGTCGCCCACCAGTAAAATGCGGGAATACTTTTAAGTTCTAGGTCGCCCACCAGTATAATGCGGGAATACTTTTAAGTTCTAGGTCGCCCACCAGTAAAATGCGGGAATACATTTAAGTTCTAGGTCGCCCACCAGTATAATGCGGGAATACTTTTAAGTTCTAGGTCGCCCACCAGTATAATGCGGGAATACTTTTAAGTTCTAGGTCGCCCACCAGTAAAATGCGGGAATACATTTAAGTTCTAGGTCGCCCACCAGTATAATGCGGGAATACTTTTAAGTTCTAGGTCGCCCACCAGTATAATGCGGGAATACATTTAAGTTCTAGGTCGCCCACCAGTATAATGCGGGAATACTTTTAAGTTCTAGGTCGCCCACCAGTATAATGCGGGAATACTTTTAAGTTCTAGGTCGCCCACCAGTAAAATGCGGGAATACTTTTAAGTTCTAGGTCGCCCACCAGTAAAATGCGGGAATACATTTAAGTTCTAGGTCGCCCACCAGTATAATGCGGGAATACTTTTAAGTTCTAGGTCGCCCACCAGTATAATGCGGGAATACTTTTAAGTTCTAGGTCGCCCACCAGTAAAATGCGGGAATACATTTAAGTTCTAGGTCGCCCACCAGTATAATACGGGAATACTTTTAAGTTCTAGGTCGCCCACCAGTATAATGCGGGAATACATTTAAGTTCTAGGTCGCCCACCAGTATAATGCGGGAATACTTTTAAGTTCTAGGTCGCCCACCAGTATAATGCGGGAATACTTTTAAGTTCTAGGTCGCCCACCAGTAAAATGCGGGAATACTTTTAAGTTCTAGGTCGCCCACCAGTATAATGCGGGAATACATTTTAAGTTCTAGGTCGTCCACCAGTATAATGCGGGAATACATTTTAAGTTCTAGGTCGTCCACCAGTATAATGCGGGAATACATTCAGCTCTAGATTTTGGAATCAGTCACCCCACCTGAAGACAGAAGGTTACAACAGAGATCCCCAAACGGGAAAACAATAAAATCCCCAACACCAAGAAGCAGACAACTGCAGAGGCAAGCGCGCAATTCAAAAGGAAAAAGGGACGCATCTCAAAAGAAGCAGTTTGGGAGCGTTGTAGCATGCCCAGCATGACAATACTGATGAAGAGCCATACCACTGAAGAAACCATTGGAAGATCTAAAGAAGAAAGCCGTGTCCCCAGCAAATCAAGCAAAGTGATGAGAACTGACATTCAGAAAAGGTGAAGGACCAGCATCATCGCCAAGTTCACAAAATAAAGGCGTCGGAGGAAAGCATCAGCCGACAAGAAAGCAAGGCAACAAGAGCAAGTTGAAGATGGATGAAGTTTCAGGATCCTCAGTTTAACTTAGCTTCTTGTTTTCCTTTTAGAGCAATGTAATAGGGAGATCGGTTGAGCAGTAGCATCCTACAGCAACATACAACAGCGCACAACAACAGCAAACACTACAGCCACACGGTAGTCCCAGCTACCAAAATTTCCCGAACTACATTGACCTGATTCCTGTTCAGCCCAGGATATGTAGGAAACCTCTGAAGCAAAGGTTCGGTCAAATCTTTTTCGAAAAAAAAAAAAAAAAAACGCTTCACACGGAGTATTCGGACGGGCAAAAATCGCTCGCTTTATCTTTGCGCGAAGACCCTTCGTGTCTTCGTGCAAAGAGGGGCAGCTGTAAGCACGTGATTTTTGCTTCACGGACAATCGCTCCAAAAGAAAATAAAAATAGTGGCAAAAGGCTTCGCTATACAATTTTTCGATCTTTCCGTGACATGTGTTGTTAGTCGTTTGTGAGTCTGCCCATTTTGCATCCAGTCACTATCAAACAAAATACAAAACTATGTGTCGGTAAAAGAAAATTCAAAATATATATATATATGTGTGCATCGTTCGTTCTAGGTTTTTAGTTAACTTACTTAAATATTTTTGTGATAATGGTGTTAAAATGTTACATTGTTGTTTAGTTTTAATTTCGTTGTTTTATTATCTATTATTTTTATTTTTTGTTTGTTTCGTTTTAAAAGAAAAATGAAAAAAAAAAATAATAGTAAAGAAAGCAAAAGAGTGAAAAAACCGGTTTGGGCCAAAGAAGAAATGAAACAAAGCAGGCCCAAACCAGCACCAAAACCCAGTCCAAATCAGGCTGCCCCAACAGGACCCCCAAACGACGTCGCATCAGTACCCCTGATTAGAACCATTGATCTGACTCAAACGAACGGTCCCGATCAGGCCACTCGTTCGACCCCAAACGACGTCGTCTAAGGAAGGTGATCTGAGCCGTCCAACCCCTTGATCCAACGGACCTAGGCCATTCCCCTAAACCCGCCCAGTTTTGACCCGATCCAACCTTACCCGTTCTCACCCACTACCAAAACACAAACGACACCGTTTTCCCTAAGTGAATAGATCCTGGCCATAGGTCTCGTTTGATCCAACGGCCAGGATCTAAGCCCCTAGATCGTATATAAGCCTAACCCCTTACCCCCACGCCCCAAACCAAACCCCCCTAGCCCCACTGTTCACCTTCGTCCCCGAACCCCCTCCTCTCAAAACCTAAGAAACCTTAGGTTCCTCCCCTGTAACCCCGGCCACTCGGATTCCGATGACCACCAAAATAACATCCCCGATGCACCCAGCCACCCTGAACACGAATCCGTTAACCGCTCACCTCGAATCAACCTGTAGCCTCTCGAATCTTCAAACGAAGAATCGAGCAAAAACTAGATCTACACCGATTGACCCCAAACTCACACCACAGCCCCTCCTGACCTCCCTCACCCCCTGAGTGGCTTTGGTTCCGTTCGAATCTGACTAGAATTGAACGGTTCCCAAATCGAACCTCAAGAGCCCTAGGATTCAGATCTATGGGTTTTGTTCGAATCAGTGGCAGGATCAGGGTCTAGCAGACTTTTACCAAAGTGTTCTCAGTTGAGAACACTTCGGTTAAAGTCCATTAGACCCCAAAATCACCTGGCCCGAGTTCGAATTTGAATCGATCTTAGTTTCATTTTTCTGAGGTATTTTTCCTTTTTCTTTTGCCCTCCTAAAATCTATCTGTCGTTCGTGTTCTAGTTTGTTTGTTCCGCGACTCATCTGTCCATGTGTGTACGTTTTAAGTTAATAATGAGTTGGTTGTTGGTTTATTGGTTGCTTGCTGTGTATTATAGCTTGTATAGTCATCTAAATAAGCGTCGTCAACTGAATTCACTTGAAAGGCGTCATAGCTTGTGTAGTCATCTAAATGAGTCTACATTTCAGTATTGATTACTATGCCTGTTTCTTGTTGGCGTTACTTGTATCGGCATGACCAACTTTTACCCTTTAATTGACACCCTGTTTGCTGAAAGTTTGAATCATTGCCTGAATTTGGGCAGAGAACTGGCAATTAGCTTCAGAAATCTAACAAATCAGCCTGAAAACAGTTTGAGTTTAATTAGCTAGTAGTCAAGTATTGGTTGAAATTAGTGAGGTCTATATACTAACTATTAAGAGTTAGGGTAATACAGTAATATGCAAAGTGTAAGGGTAATCTTGGCATAAGGCAGGGTCTGATTAGGGGATAATTTCAGAATGTGTCAAGTGGTAATTAAAATAGGATTAAATTAATGCTAATGGGGGACCAGACCTAAGAGTATGGGAATTAATTGAATACTTAACTAAACCCATAACCCTTGATTAGAGTAATATAGACAGGGCATGGGGGCTGTTTAAGGATTCCAAGAAAGATGCCTTTAGGCATGGGGAGTTAAGGGGTATGGGCAGTCTGCAAGTAGGAGGGAGGCAGCTTAGCTGCCCTTGGTCATATGGCTTATAAATAGGCCATTTGATAACTTAAACGGGGCTGGACATTTTTTAGTCTTCAAAAAGAAAAAACAAGAAACATAAAGTCTCGGAATATTGTAACCAAACACTGTCTGAAAATTACATAAGAGTTTATGTTGGTTTAGCTGTCTGGGCCAATTACTGTTGTTTGCCTGTTTGAGCCACTTGTAGTTATTGAATTGCTGGGGTGTTTACATTGAATACTCTGCTGTCTCTGTTGGTTCCTACTCTGGTTCTGGGATTTGTTGTTTGTTGCTCGACTACTCGAGAGCTTCATCTTTGTTGGTTGATTGTTGCTGTGTTGTTGCTGTGTGTCTGCTGCTGCTGTATTCGTGCATACTACTCAACTGATCACTTTCTTTCTTCCTTTCCTTCCTATACCAGGTACACACCCAATACACTGTCAGATGTAGCTGGAAATTTGAGCATGAATGTAAATGAAAGACCTGAAGAATTTTGTTTATATACATAGTTTGCCCTTTTAAATATCATGTAATGTAGGCAAATTTTATGCCTGTTTTGGATGTTGGAGATAGCCTTCAGGCCTGATAACTATCAATGAATGTTAGTTGAATGTTAGATTGTGCATATAGGATGGTGATAAGAGTATGCTTAAGGCAACAGGTTGTATCTCAGATTTAGTGCAATAGTGTAGTATAAGCATGTAATGCATGCCAAGCCTAAAATTCGTACACTAAATGAGTTCTTTCCTTTCCAGTAAATTGCTATATATAACTCTTAAAACCATGTCTTAAGATCAGGAACACAAATTCAGGGCCTCAACCTCACAAGGGTCGAGTTCAGGCCAAAACAGGCCAAGCCAGCCTGCTTCGAACAAGCAGTGGTCCAGGTCTGGCCAATCACACTGGGCTGGATTTGGGCCTGTGATTACTTGTTCGGACAGCCTCATTTCTGATTTTAGGCATTTCTGAATGTTGTTACAAACAACTTGCAAGCATGTAATTAATTAGGACTATCTACTGTTTTCAATTGATAAGGACAAACGCGATAAGAAACGTAGTTGCTATAGGATATCCTTTTAAAATAAGAACGAGATGAGCCTCGATGAAAATAAACAAAACGTGCATATGCGGGGCCCTTGTTAAATGTATATTATTGAAGCATTTAGTTTCCAGGACGGGTTGCTTAGCAAATCTCACAACCCTCCTAAAATAACAACACGTTAGTCTCTTTAGGATACGCTTTAATAAACCTTACCTTCTTAAACTCGGGTGCACATTTATGTGACCCAAATCCAAATCTCGACGGATTCGAAATGTATTTCTAATCACGGGTACATTGATTGTGACGTGGTTCGAGATGCGTGTCCATGACGTTGCAAATTCATTTAAAAAAAAATAAGAATGAGATGAGCCTCGCCAAATAAAATACAAATTGCGGGGCCCTCAGTAAATATTTGCTTTAAAAATTATTTGGACTTCGGGATGGACCGTTTAGTAAAATTCCACGGTCTTACCCAAAATAAATACGCTAGTCGCTTTAGGCGCGCCTTTAATAATTTAATTTCCTTAAACTCGGGTGCACATTGGTGTGACCCAAATCCAAATCTCAACGGAGTCAAAGTGTATCGACGACCACGGGTACATTGATTGTAACGTGGTTCGAGAGATATTTTTATAACGTTGCAATTCTTGATAAAAATAACAGTAAATGATAAAAGCGGTTGAAAGATAAAATTTACACATAAGTTCATATTGTATTTAAAATCAGATAAATAAGCCCAATATAACAGTTGAGCGACCGTGCTAGAACCACGGAACTCGGGAATGCCTAACACCTTCTCCCGGGTTAACAGAATTCCTTATCCGGATTTCTGGTGCGCAGACTGTAATATAGAGTCATTCTTTTCCTCGATTCAGGATTAAAATTGGTGACTTGGGACACCCTAAATCTTCCAAGTGGCGACTCTGAAATAAATAAACCAATCCCGTCTCGATTGTCCTTTAATTGAAAAAAACTCCCCTGCGCCCCCGCGGGCGCGGAAAAAGGAGGTGTGACACCTATTACTAAGCCTCCAAACTTCCTAAATGGCACCATGCTATGCAGATAGAATTTTTAGCTCTTATGTGAATAGGACATGGACACTGGTTCCCCCACCATCTAATTCTAACATTGTTGGTTGTAAATGGGTCTACAAGATTAAGAGAAAAGTTGATGGATCAATTGAGCATTACAAAGCTCGCCTTGTAACAAAAGGTTTTCACCAAGAGGAGGGTGTTGATTACTTTGATACTTTCAGTCTCGTTGTTTAGCCCACAACTATCCGGATTATCTTATCTTCAGTTGTGACAAATAAGTGGCCCATTCGACAACTTGACATTAACAATGCATTCTTAAATGGTGATATCTCTGAACAAGTGTTTATGGAGCAACCAAAAGGTTTTGTTGATCCTCATCGGCCGCATTTTGTATGCAAACTGAACAAGGCCTTATATGGCCTCAAACAAGCACCACGTGCTTGGTTCAACTAGTTAAAGGTTTTTCTCATCGCCCTTGGCTTCCACTCCTGTTTATCTGACACTTCCCTTTTTGTGCAGCAAGCTTCTGAGCATACAACATATATTCTTGTTTATGTGGATGATCTTATTATAACTGGCAGCGATAGTAATTTCATTACTACATTCATTCTCTCTCTTGATCAACAGTTCTCACTCAAAGATCTTGGCTCCTTAAATTATTTTCTTGGTATTGAAGTATCTCCAACATCAAAAGGTATTCTTTTATCTCAAGGCAAGTACATTTATGATTTACTTCGCCGAACCAACATGGCTGATGCTAAACCAATTTCTAGTCCGGTTGAACCTGGATGTAGACTTACTCTTTCTGGTGATCCCTTGCCTGATGCTCATTTATACCGTAGTGTTGTTGGTCCCTTTCAACATGTTATCATCAGTAGGCCAGAAATATCCTACGCAGTCAATCGAGTATGTCAATTTATGCAATCACCTACTATTACTCATTGGTCAACTATCAAATGCATACTTCGATATCTAAAAGGATCCATTAATGATGGTCTCTTACTACGACCTATGTCTGATTCTAGCCTTGTGGCTTTCTCGGATGTTGATGGATCTCTGACCTTGATGATAATTGCTCCCAACATGGTTTTGCACTATTTTATGGCGGTAACTTGATCAGTTGGTCTTCCCGAAAATAAAAGCCAGTAGCCCGCTCAAGCAATGAAGCCGAGTATCGTGCTTTAGCCTTTGCAACTACTGAATTAATTTGGGTGCAGCAACTTATCAGTGAGATATGTACTCCTTTCACTTCACCTCCCATAGTTCTTTGTGATAATCTCAGTGCACAGTTTTTATCTCGGAATTATGTTATCCATCAACGGTCAAAGCATATCCGTCTTGATTATCACTTTGTACGTGAGAAGGTTGAAGATCAATCTTTAGTGGTTCGATATATTTCATCTCAAAATCAAATAGCAGATAACTTTACTAAAGTTGTTGGAACAACTCAATTCCTCAACCTTCGATCCAAGCTCATGGTTCGATCCCGAACATGATCTTGCAGGGGGCTATTAGAGTGTATCATCTATTTTGAATTCACATTGTAGTCTATCTAGAACTCTATTGTTATAGCTTATCCATTGTAACAAAATGATTACTCTTCCTTTAGAATAGGTATTAGATAAGGATCTCAAAATTTTATATTTATCTTCAAATATGTACAGAATCTATATAAACTAGAATAAGAATAGCAGAAGATGTATCTGCTCTTATTTTCCCAAACTCTTTCTCATTCTTAATCTTTATAAACTCTAACCATTAAATTATACTAGTATTAGTACCCGCGCGATGCGCGGACACAAATCATGTCGGATTGTGATTTGGATTATTTGAATTATGTATAAATAACTTTTAAATACAAACCTTCTAGATAAAATTTATAGATAATCATTAGATATTAATTAAGAAGCAAGACATGAAACCATTTTGCAAATCTCATATTGGATAACCTGTTTTCTTTTTCTATATTTATATAATCCAATAGGTTAATTTAAGTACTTGAATTTCATTTCGTTATCAATATTAAAAATTACTAACTATTTCATGTGGTGATTTGTCTCGTTTAAACATATTATATTATATTATTTTAATAAAATTCTCAATATTAGTTTTTTTTTGTCTAAAGCTTAAATAAGTCTTATTCTTTTAAATTTTACACAATTGTTTTTGTTCTTTGCTTATAATTGTTAAATTATTTATTATTTAATATTATTATACTTTCATGTGAGTTTTTCGGCTTACTAATTGACTTAATATTTTGCTTATTATCCTTTTAATAATTATCGATAAATATTATTTTTTTATTCTTGAAATTTAAAATATTTTACGCTTTTATCCTCTTACTCGAAACTATTTTACTATTTAAATCTATAAATAATATTTTGGAATATTATTCAATTATTTAATTTATTTTATTTTAAATTAATTTAATATATTCTCACGTTATATCTATTTTCTTTTCTTTATACAGTCCCTTCCCTACTAAGAAATGTTTAATTAATATTTTACCTGTAATCAAAATAATATCATATTTGACTTTAAGTTGTAACTTTGATTAGTATAAAATATTAATATATAAGTTCCTTGATTATTATATTCCAAATCTATTAAGTTTTTTTATATTTATTTTTTGTATTACATGCAATAAAAAAATCTCTTTTAGTTTCAAGATACAAAATTTGACTTTTAATTTTAGTCAATAAAATTACTTATATTAGATATTTATTTTATATTTTTAAAATTTTAATTCTTATCTAGTAAGACTTTAATTTTTGGTGGTCATATCCATAGTTTGAGCATTCTCATCATCAATTTAAGAACTTTCTAATATTAAGCAAAATAGTCTTTTCCTTTCATTTCTAATATTTAATTTTTAATTATTTTTTTACTTTTGCTATTATGTTATCAAATATATGATATTATCACAGTTTTATACGACTTTTAATTAATTTGCCACTTTATTTAGTATTATTATCAATTACTATCCTTTAATATAATATAGATAAATTTAGAAATATTTTAATCTTAAAATAAATATCTATTTTATTTTAAAAATATTGCTTGAATTCTTAATTTTTTTAAATTTATCAATAGTATTTTTAAGTATTTTATTTCACTTTATTTTATTTTCTAAACTAATTCTTAACAAAAATATTCTCACACTATTTTTAATATTTTTAAGTTCTTATTTTATCTGTTAGACATAAGTTGTGTGGTATTATCCACAATATCATCTTTCTTATCTTAATAGATAAATAACAACTTTCTCATCTCAAATTTAAATAATTTTTATCATTTTTCTTTATGATGAAAGTTTTGATTAATTTCTCTCTATTTATTCCTTATTTTTGCTATTCTATTATTCAATACATAATATTATTACATTGTTATGTGGCTTTCATTAGCTTGTTTAATTTAATATCTATTTCTACCACACTCATTTTATTATTAATCATAAAAGTTAATTTCTTATTTGTTTGAACACATTATATCTAATGATAATATTTTCACTATCATTTTATTTCTCCATGTACTATTTCTAAAAATAATAAAATTATGAAATGAAAGAAAGCAGATCAAGTGGTTAGTTAATAATTATATTTGGAAAGCTATCAAAATTTATTTAGTATAAGAATGTGAGTCAATTTTAATTGATTTCTACCATAAATTAAATTTGATCAAATCTAAGTTGTTTTAATCCTTATTAAATTTGTCTAAAAATCTATTTAGATTATGACTTAAAAATACTAAGTAAAAATATTTCTGTTTCTAAGTGACATTTTCTGAATATGCCACTTGGCTTAATGTCATGCCTCACGATATTCCTTTTAATATAATATAATATAATATAATATAATATAATATATATATATATATATATATATATAATATTTAAGTTTTTTCTTATCTTATAAATAACTTTATACTTTACGTAAGATCTTATTTTACTGCTAGAATTTTTTTAATTTTTGAAGTCAATTAATCTTTAATATCTTAAGTAAGTTTTATTTTATATTTAAACTTACTTCAAAGTATAAATAGTCATAGGTTATCTCAATTTACGTCTTTCTATATTTTTTATTTTTTTCTATTTTAGTTTTTTAATTAATTTTTTACCTCCATATTTCTAGCTAATTTAGAAGAAAATCTATGAGTGGATCAATATATATATGTATATATGTATGTATAAAGAGAGAGAGATTAGATTTGTCTAAGATATATTTGGATTATGTATAAGATTCATTAAACTACTTCCTTTAATTATGTTTCCATTTATAATTTCTAATAATTAATGTTGTTCTACAATTGCCAAGTGGCTTCATTTTAGCTTGTCACTTGGCTTAACCACAATGCATACTACTCTCCTTTTAATATAATATAGATTAAATTTGTCTAAAAATCTATTTAGATTATGTCTTAAAAATACTAAGTAAAAATATTCCTGTTTAGATTATTTCTCTATGTACTATTTCTAAGTGACATTTTCTAAGTATGTCACTTGGCTTAATGTCATGCCTCACGATATTCCTTTTAATATAATATATATATATATATATATATATATATATATATATATATATATAATATTTAAGTTTTTTCTTATCTTATAAATAACTTTATACTTTACGTAAGATCTTATTTTACTGCTAGAATTTTTTTAATTTTTGAAGTCAATTAATCTTTAATATCTTAAGTAAGTTTTATTTTATATTTAAACTTACTTCAAAGTATAAATAGTCATAGGTTATCTCAATTTACGTCTTTTTATATTTTTTATTTTTTTCTATTTTAGTTTTTTAATTAATTTTTTACCTCCATATTTCTAGCTAATTTAGAAGAAAATCTATGAGTGGATCAATATATATATGTATATATGTATGTATAAAGAGAGAGAGATTAGATTTGTCTAAGATATATTTGGATTATGTATAAGATTCATTAAACTACTTCCTTTAATTATGTTTCCATTTATAATTTCTAATAATTAATGTTGTTCTACAATTGCCAAGTGGCTTCATTTTAGCTTGTCACTTGGCTTAACCACAATGCATACTACTCTCCTTTTAATATAATATAGATTAAATTTGTCTAAAAATCTATTTAGATTATGTCTTAAAAATACTAAGTAAAAATATTCCTGTTTAGATTATTTCTCTATGTACTATTTCTAAGTGACATTTTCTGAATATGCCACTTGGCTTAATGTCATGCCTCACGATATTCCTTTTAATATAATATATATATATATATATATATATATATATTTAATATATATATATATATATATTTAAGTTTTTTCTTATCTTATAAATAACTTTATACTTTACGTAAGATCTTATTTTACTGCTAGATTTTTTTTAATTTTTGAAGTCAATTAATCTTTAATATCTTAAGTAAGTTTTATTTTATATTTAAACTTACTTCAAAGTATAAATAGTCATAGGTTATCTCAATTTACGTCTTTCTATATTTTTTATTTTTTTCTATTTTAGTTTTTTAATTAATTTTTTACCTCCATATTTCTAGCTAATTTAGAAGAAAATCTATGAGTGGATCAATATATATATGTATATATGTATGTATAAAGAGAGAGAGATTAGATTTGTCTAAGATATATTTGGATTATGTATAAGATTCATTAAACTACTTCCTTTAATTATGTTTCCATTTATAATTTCTAATAATTAATGTTGTCCTACAATTGCCAAGTGGCTTCATTTTAGCTTGTCACTTGGCTTAACCACAATGCATACTACTCTCCTTTTAATATAATATAGATTCTCAAATTTGTGGAATACAGTACCTGAAGATTTGAACAAATAATGGCCGGAAGTGGCTTCTTTTGCGGCACCAAGCTTTTTCCCCAACTCACCTTTTGTAGTTATTTTATTTTTTATTTTTGCCTTAACCCTTGATCCGTCAAAATCCCTTTTTGCTTCTGGCTTGATTTTACACAGTAAAATTTGATTTCTTGGCGCTTCGGCCTTTTTCCTTTTTGTTTCTGTTAGCTAGCGTAGGGCTTTACCCTATTTCATCTTATTTTATATATTTTTTTGTTTTTTTTGTTGTTGGTAAATTACCTAATTACCCTTTTTTTTTGTAACGAGTATTACAATACATCTATAAAAGAACAATGAATGTAAAATTGAGTTAGCCACAACGCCCAATCAAGTTATCAACTGCATTGCTTTATTTAACTTTAAATTGGTTTGATTATACTTGATATTAGATGTTGTAATTATATAAATTTGATTATATATTCTTTGGTTTTACTGCAATTCGAGTGGTTTCCTAAGTTCTATGCTATTTGTTGCTATACCTTGTATATTTGGTTTCGGCGAATATCGTTTATAATTTTTGCGTCGTGTTTTTAATTTCTGATAATTCATGGTATCTTATCTATGTTTTCTATTTCATTGTTTAGAGAATATTAACTTGAAACAATTAGGAATCCAAATAAAGAAATTATTTTTTATGTGTGAATATGTATTCACCATGCGAACTCTATTTTCTAGCAAAGTAGAAGCTATGATGGGTGTGTACATTAAATTTCCTTCATTGAAGACCAAAATTTTTGCATTTAAAATTTTGTAAGTATTAAACACTGAGTTAAGAAAAAATATTTTTCCTACTCGTGGATTGTTATGGTTTAGTACTTTTATTAAGAAATAAACTTTAGTTTGTATTGCTTTAATTCCAGGGATATGCACTGCTCCGTTTAGGTCATGAAAATTTCTACTATTGTATCAGGTATGTCATGCAGCACTATAATAACACTTCAGGCAGAATTACAATTCGTTTATGCTTGAATTAGTACTATTGTTTAGTTCGATAGTAATTTTAATATGTTCATTCATGGATTGTTTAATCATTAGGAAAAAAGTTAAAAATTAATCAACCTTAATTCTTCTCACATCAAAAAGTTTCTTCTCTAAGTACACATATTGTAAAGATTAAAAAGAACGTCACAAATTCAAACCTTTTGAAGGACCATTAAACAAAATGTTAAAAGAGTTTTAACTTATACGGATATTATATCAAATAGCAAATTTTTAAATATAATTAGGTCACTTTTATTTGGTTACAAAATCTCACTTTTATGGAGTGTTACCTATAGATCTTTTGGATGACCTAACAATATAAAAAAAAAATTAAATTATCGGCGTATTCAAGTTAACTCATGTTAAAAATCCTCTTGTGTGCAATTTAGTTCCAGTGTTGTTGCCTGTGGTGTTTTGGTTTTTAGAAATTTATGATTTTTTTTTATACATATGCAGGGTAATTTTTTGAGATGTCGACATTGCTTCACTATGGCAGACCAACTTTATTATTTGCATAATCTATTTGAAACTTTCATACATGGTTGTTTGAGAAAATACATAACGGACATAAAATAAAGTAGAAGTACCATTCTTAATGTGCATAATATCTTCTAACATGTCACTCATTATTCATCTAATAACTAATATAATTAAAGGTTAATGCTGCTAGAAGCCTATCTAGTTATGGATATGGAAAATCATAATCTCTTTATTCCAGTTTGATATGTTTATTATATTGCTTATCTCAGATAAATTTATTTTCCGAGCTTGGTATTTTCTGCTACTCTTGTAAAGAAATTTATAGTCTTTTCATCGAATTCTTTTGTACTTTTAATAGCTATAAGTTATTAATTTGTACTTCTACTAATACAAATATTCATTTTCTACAAATCTAATAGCAGCTGATTGCACATAATCAAGTAGCCTCATATTATTTCGATTTCAGCATCTTAATGATTTGTTGTGTTATGGCTTTTAAAATTTTGAATCTGTTTAAAATTCCAATCACTTAGAGGATCTATCTTTGTAGGTTCGTGATTAACTTCTTCTTTTTTTGTGCTTTGAAGTTATTATTATATTAATATATTTAAATTGTAGCGAATTGCTATCCTTCATTAATTATGTTAAACTAGCCAACCTTATATAACTAATCAAAATGCTTTTCATTCTTCTTCTCCTAGACTTTTTGTACGTACATATATGAAGTATTTCATAAATTTGTTGAGTAATTTTCTTTACAATTGTCAAGCAGAGAACATTCTCTTAAGGAGTGTATGTATAGACGTCTAAATGAAACGGACAGTTGCAGAAAATTTTTTACGGCGCATTGAAAAATGTGGCTATGAGTATCGTCAATAGTTATATATTGTTATTAAAGCACCTACTTGTTAAGTCTGTAAAAAAGAAAAGAAAGTCCCACGTATAGAAACTTGATGAAGAAAAATTGGTAGAATATCTATGGTCTAGATTAGATGCCCAAGATGTTTAATATAATTATTTTGATGTCGGAATTAGTCTTCTGAGGAGTGTGTAAAGAAAAATCTTCTGGGGCTAAAGTGTTTAGAATGGCTACGACTGCTGTGGTGTATTATGCTTGGTGCTAGAGGAATTAAAGGATATTCCAAAATACAAAGAATGATTTTTGTATCATCAGAAAGCAAATTGTTCGAGAGATGCATTGTAGAGGGGTTTTGAAGTGAAATCTTGTCAATTGGCTTAAAAAACTCAATTTCTATCCTATTTAACTGGCTTTGGATCTTACTTCTTAGCACCATGTATTGTTGGGTGTTGTTGATGTTTTCGACTAATACTCGAGCTTCATGGCCACTAATTAGTCCTTTTTATGTACTTACATCCAAATTTTTATTAATAAACTCTTTAATACAACGATACACCAAATTCGAAGAACATCATCTATAAAGTATAAGGTCAGATACAGCAACATGACATATTATTATCTCATATAATAAAATACTTATGATTACAATATTATAATAAATACACCAAAACTTTCATCTTTGTAGGTTCAAAAAATACCCGATTACTTGAAATTCAACTATTGTGCCGGTGTAATAACATTTTTTTAATGAATATTGCATATGTCTTGACATCAATTGCTATACACATGATTCATTCTTATTTTACATTCCATATATTTTTTATTAACAAACACAGAATATACATGCAACGCACATACACTATAACTCATAGAAATAATATGACTTGACTTGCACTAAAAACCGAATTTTGAAAGTGTTTTTTTTAGCAAACTAAAAAGTTAAGAAAAGGTAAAAATTACATGTTTTAATATTTATAAAAGGAATTAAAAAAAAAATTACCTCCTATAGCAAAGGTTAACACCTTATTTATTTTAAATAAATACCATTTAAAAAAATTATATTCTATAGATATCTTTTAATGTTTATAGCAAAATATTTAATTTTGGTTATCTCCTAACCCTAAGCCACTAAATATGTTATCCAGTTACACTATTTTCTTTCTCTCTATTTTGATACGCTATTCAATAATGAACCGGACTCGCACAAACTCTGCTTCACCGGCGTGGAATTAAGCAAATCATCATCACTTAGTAGGTCAAGAATGACATCCTTGCCTCTTTTGGACTTGGCATTTCTTAAAGAAAAACTAGATTCTAAAAAAGACGACAACATCCTTGTTTTCTGATCAGATTTAGCAGGACTTTTAGATCCATGATCACCTTTTGAATTTACACCAGCAATTTTTTCCTCCTCATCACACTCGGCAGCACTTAGGATTAGAACTGCTGGTGTAGCTGACTTTAAAGTTGATTCACTAGTTTCAGGCCTCGCATCAACAACTTCTTTTTCTTGCTCATTATATACATACTTAATGGACTACTGGCTTCCGGTGAACGGCGGATTCACCGAAAATTAGGGTTTGTTCTTGAACAAAGACGGCGGAGTTTTGGGCTGAGCAACTTGATTTTCTGTTAATATATTTCAATGTATTTTCATGTATTTCATTGTATTCATTGTCTTTTTTTTCATTGTAATTCAATGTATCTCGTTGTACTCCATGTATTTTATTATATTCACCATCTTTTTTTCATTGTATTTTAATGTATCCCGTTGTTTTCTATGTATTTTATTGTATTCACTGTCTCGCTATATGCCATGAATGTATTTATATGTTTTTTTTAATTAATATAATTTATGTATTCAGATGTATTATGTAATTTCTCTGAAGATTGCTATGTTTGGGGGTATTTTTCGATTGAAAATCTTTTTTATAACTGAAAATACAAAAATTGTGTGTTATAATTGAGTTTATTAAGTTATATTAGGAGTCTTTTATGTTAATTGATTCACTTTCCGTTTTAAAAATAGTGTAATCTCCTATTTCACGTCGTGAATACAGTCGAATACAATAATCCGTCCAGCTGTAATCCCATGTTTCACTCCATGAATACAGTCAAATACACTCGATGACAACAACTGATTAGCTGAACTTCCCTGATTCATGCATATTTTTGATGAATACAATAGCCTAAATACATCAAATACATCTTATAACCACAGAAAAGATATCTATAATCTGTAATATAGCAAATGATATCTATAAATGACTAATTACTACTAAAAGAATGTGCTTTATGAAAATTTCTCTTAAAAAATGAAAAGGGTCTCTCATAAAGCATTAGCAGCCAATCCAACCTTGTTCAAATTCTTAATTCCTTGAGGAACACTTCGTAAGTTTAAAATCGTATTTTGTCATGATTTTAAAATAGAAATTCGCTGAATTTGGTCCTTAAATTCTTGCATTTTCTTGTTAACATCTCTACGTTTCCCACCCACCTTTTTCTATTTCCTTTTTTGTCCTCTTTCCATAATTCTCCCAACTTGATTTTTTGCAATCATGTCCTTTTTGCTAACATAATTCTGCGTTTGGTTTCATTTCCAAATAATTTAAAATGACTTTCATTACATTGACTCACTTTACTGTTTTCTCAACTTCCCTTCCATATGCATAACAATCTAAGTAGACGTTTGGGCATATAAATTATAAAAAAAATTTACAAAAATAGTATTTGGAGTGAAGTTGAAAAATGGTAATTAGAATTTGAAATTATGTTTAGACATACATTTCACTTGAAAAAATATTACAATAATGTGAGGGGGAAAAAATTTCTGAAAATTTTGAAAAAGTAATTTTGAAAAACTCATTTTCGAATTTTTTATAAAAACTTGCAATTTATTAGACAAACACATTTTTCGAAAAAAAAATTTAAAAAAAGAGAATTATGGACAAACGGGGTTATAAATATTAAAAATTTATTCCCCATAGATTTTTAGGAGCATTAGTTTGTCTAATCGTAAGAAAGTTTGTACCTCACATAATTTGGAAGGGATATCTTTTGGAATATCTGCTATATCTTATCAACACAGGCAAGGGCGGAGCTAGGCAGATAAAAGGGGGTTTGGCCAAACCCCCATCACCGAAAATTAGGGAAATGTGGCGAGTCATTCAACTACCCAATCCCCAATCACCAGAGATCAAAATAAAGGGAAATTTGGCTGAAAATAGAAGGTTAAACTCCGTAAAACAAGATAGCAGCTAGATCCCTAAAACAAGATAAGCTAAAACCAAGAATAGAGCATCTGGAAAAATGATGAGCAAGTGGAGCGGACAACATGCTAATCTAAGGCAGAGGTGGAAGTATATTCCAAGCAGCCACAAGCAATGATAGATACTCTGCAGATTTTTTATGAAAAATGATGTGCAAAAGCAACATCAACCCAGTAATCATCCCACTAGTAGGGTCTGGGCAGGGTAGAGTGTATGCAGACCTTACTCCTATCCTCGAGGGGTAGAGAGCCTGTTTCCGGGAAACCCTCGGCTCAAAGACAAGATGTGCAAAAGCAATAACACAGAAAATATCATCCAAGGGACAACACAAGATGCTAATTATTCATGAAAATATCAGTTCTATTTCAAAACATGGACATAAAAATAGAGTACAATTAAAGAGTAAACAACTGACGACGCAGCATCCCCATTATCACTTTCCTCAAGAATCAACAATGACCTTATTCAAAACTGAAGCCACTTCTATTATCACATACACTCCCCATGAGTTGAAAAAGCAATTTAGGAAATGTTGGCAATTTAGGTAAGGCAGGAATATGCCAATGCTTTTTCCTCGGATAGTTCCTCAGCTGTAGCGTCCAACTTCTTTCTTGAGAACTCATCAATTGGAAGACCTGGACGCACGAATAACAAATAAAATACTTTAAGACCCTGCCGACAGGCAACTCATACAAATTTATAGCACCACCAAGGGAACAAAATACTCCTACATAGATGTTATCTAAAGAGAGAAAAGGAGAGCAATAAGGAACCTTCAGACCAAGGTTTAACACCAACAAAAAAAAAAAAAAAAAAAAAAAAAAAAAACCAACAAAAGAAAAGGAAGACAGATTTCTCATGAATACTATATGTCAAAACATCAAAAAGAAGGCAAATCAAATACAGAAGGAACAACTCAGTTTCATTAAAAAACAGATAAGTGATATCTAAATTGCAAAATTCAACTTCCACTATATTGAGAGCAAAAAATTTCAGAAAAATCATTAGGTAACATCTAAAACTTCAGACAAGGTTGGCATTTTTTATTAAGCCATGCCAATAAATGGCTTTTTTATGAAAATTATTAAGCCATATAGACAAATAGCTTTTTTATGAAAACCAGTAAAGGCAAATTAACGTCCAATTTTTAATATTTTCCCCAGAAGCCCCTTCCACAAACATGTTGTGACAATCATTGAGGCTAAAGATGGCTAACACAAGGAATCCGAATCCCATAATCCTACACCATGATTTATGACTCTGCTTAATTCACTTTCCCCGCCAATCCCAAACTAACAATTTGGCTGACTAATTGAGGTTAAAGAGAGAAACTGCTGAAAACGACAAACATAATAGGAGCCCAACATGACATAGTGTAATACTTAGTTGAGTCAACGACAATATCTGAATGCAACTAAATGCTTTTCACTAACCTTGAACAATAGACCATTCTCCATTTTTGCATGCAACTGGGAAGGAATAAATAAGCCCAGCTGGGACATTGTATGACCCATCAGAGTAAACACCCATAGAAACCCAAGTTCCCTGCAACATTTGGTTAGAGGAAGAAATGAGATAAGCACTACTTGCGATTTAAATCTACCAAATATCTGCACAAATAATTCCTTTATTTTATATACAACAAGGCCCCAAGTTAAAAAATTTACCTCTGGAGTTCCAAGGACCCAATCACGTATGTGATCACAAGCAGAACTAGCAGCGGAAAGGGCGCTAGAAAGCTTTCTAGCCTTGATAATGGCAGCACCCCTCTGCTGTACAGTAGAAATGAACTCACCATTCAACCTAAATAAAAGGAATACAATTATCAGTTAATACACAAGCTGGGAAACAACAAGTCACTGATTCATTATACCATGCATCATCAGCCACAAGTTCACGGACTGGCTTCTCTCCAGCTGGTGTTGCAACTGTTGCATGGTTGACATCAGGGTACTGTGATGATGAGTGGTTTCCCCAAATGATGACATTTTTAACATCGCTCACTTGAACATTCAGTCTCTCTGAGATTTGACCTAGGGCCCTGTTATGGTCCAACCTTGTTAGACAGGAAATGTTCTTCTCAGGAATGGATGGTGCATATTCTTTCAAGATCAATGCATTTGTATTGGCAGGGTTAGCAACGACCAACACCTGGAAGAGACAAAAGGGAAAAGTTTTAATACCTCAAATGGAATGAAGTTGCACAACATACACATGGAAATCCTGAAACCAGTTCATCAATGCATCCATTGACACAAACAGAAGGCAATAAAAACAGTCATTTTGCAGCAGAATGGACTTATGAAAGTAACACATAAGATGAAAATCACAAGCCTGTTCCATACATATTCTGATTACTTGCTTGGAAACTTTCATCAACAACATAAGACATTAAGTTGACAATAAGCATCATGTAACTACTCTCCCTGACTTAGGTGATCTATTCAGCTAATTTTTCTGTAAGTTTCATCAACAAAATAAGACATTAAGTTGGCAACAAGCACCACGTAACTATTCTCACTGACTTGGGTGATCTATTCAGCCAATTGATCAATTACTTCCACAGTCAAATAGAAGAATAATCTGATCCAATAGCTAGAAATATATCATGCAATGCTGAACACTGGGTGCAATTTATAAAAAAGAGAAGCTAGCATAAAAGACAATCTAAACACAGATCTATATACTTTGCCCGACCTTGCAGTTGGGAGCTGCATGCTTCTCCAAAGCAGAAGCCTGGGACTTGTAAATAGAAACATTCTTGGACATCACATCTTTTCTCTCCATGCCTTCTTTCCTGGGGAAACCTCCAACCATGACCGCAACGTTAACACCAGTGCATGCTTCAACAGCATCAGTTGTGGCAACAACACCTGACACATACATAGCAAAACATACCATTTAGCCCATGTTTATTTCCGACAAGTAATAAAATGACAAAGCATTAAAGTTACACGAAGCAAGGGCACCAACCCTTAAGAAGAGGGAAGGCAGCATCCACTAATTCCATCTTCACTCCATTCAATGCCTCTGCAGCAGGTGGAATATCCAACATGTGGAGAATTACAGGCTGATCTGCACCCAACATCACTCCCCTGGCAATCATTGGAACCAAAGCATATCCAATTTGTCCTTAAAAAACAGAAACAAACACTATCCCGTTATCATAACATTCCAATCAACTCCATATTTTGGAACCAATAAAAACTTTAAAAATTGCAACTTTAGAAAAAACAGTCTTAAATCCTTGAAAATAGATTTTGGGAAAGTACCTACCTAGCCAATCTTCATACTTATCTAACGCAGGAGATGCTTTTCCAAACCATGAATCCATAAATTTGCATGACATAATATTATTACATGTTGGTTTTCCATTTTTGAATCATATGCATAACAGACACATCAACTCAATCATGCTCCATCAATAACAACTACACCTCAATCTCAAACTAGTTGGGCATGGTGTTAAGAATAGTGAAACCATTTCGTTTCATTTAGACCTCCTTATTGAGATAATTGAGAGTTTAGGAATCTACTGAGTTATCGGAAGAACAAAATCATGGTGAATTAAATTAACAGAATTTCTGATCATCAGAATTATAGGCAAAAACTAGAATACAGGCTTATCTTTAAAATACAATTGACATCACCAGTCAACACAGTTAAGACCAAGTGGTGAAACAACAAATATGTCACCTCAAGGAAATGAATCAACTACAGTAAACAAAGTAATACTCCCCTGGACCTTTTTACTTGTCCAATATGCATTTTGCACACCCCTTAAGAAAATATTAATTAAGTATTTATTTTACTAGATTACCCTCATTAATCTCTATTAATACTATACTTTTAAATCTCCATTCTAGCAACAAAAGCAATGATTTGAAACCATATGTTTCAACTTGAATCTTAATAATTGGAGCCACAATGTTTGAAACATTAATACTATCCCCCATTGCTTTTTACTTGTCTAGTATACTAAAAATAGATTTTTTTTATTCTACTTGTCCACTTCAGCAAATCAAGAGGGACTAATTTGTACTTAATTTTCCCCATATCATTAAGTAACTATTTCCCAAGCCATTTCCCCAACTTATTTGTAATTGCAGTGGGCAACTACAACAGCTTCCCATTTTGGCTCCAGTATATAAAATGTTTTTTACTCAGGATATTGGTTCTACGGGAGTACTAAGTGATGGGACGGCCACTTAGAGGCCACAACAAGACTACCATAGGGTATCCGCCTCCACTAGCTAAAATAGAAACATATTCTCAAAATAGCAATAGTCTCTAGGTGAATCTCTTCCTGACCAACCAGGCTGAATCGGGCACCACTTGGGATGGGAATGACTCAACCCACATGCATCATAGTACTCCATATCATAGAATGAATATCTAGAGTAAAAGTAATTTATAAAGTGGAGACAAGATACTACTCCGTAGTATTGTTGCGTCAGCTTGGGAAATCGAAGCTGCTGTAGTTGCCCATTGCAATTAATATGCTTTGGAAAACTAAATTTCAGTCCTATCACTTCAGTAAGTTTTGAGATAGTTACTTGATAAGGGTAAAAATGGAAAAAAATTAATTCTCTTTTAATTTGCTAGATCGGGCAAGTAAAAAGGAAAGGAGGGGATATTAATGTTAAAACATTCTGGCTCCAATTACTAGTTGGCTTCAATTACTAAGTTCAAATTGAAACTCTTAATTTCAAATTATTGCTTCTGTTAATATAATTGAATTTTAAAAGTGATAGCATTAATTTAAATTACTTATTAACATTCATAAGGATAATTTAGATAAAGAAACTTAAATAATATTTTCTTAAGGGGAGCACAAAATACATACTATACAAGTAAAAACGAGTTGCAAGGTTACTTTGTTTGATGTTGTTGATTCATTTCCTTGAGGAAGTCAAATTTGACTATTTTATTTGACGCTATTTACCACTTTCTATTTTAGATGACTGAAGTTGACTCCTTTTGGAACGGGTGGAGTATTAACTTCACATCACATACAGGAAAACATAGTCCCAAATAAATTAACGAAGGATCAAACAGATCAAGAGTTAAATCAAAAGCAACAACAGTAAACAAGTAGATCTCTGATTAAATCCGATAAGCATCAACACTAAATATCAATCGAACTTCCAAGTCAAAATGAAGTAAAACAGCAACAGATCTGAGCCATAAAAACAAAAAGAAAACAAAAAATAAGCTTTAAGAACAGAACAACTACCGGCGGCACCGGTAACGAGAACGCGAACTGGATCTTTAGCCATTTTGTAGAAGATGTAGAAGTTTCCGATGAGCGATGAAAACTATGATCAGAGCTGGGAATGAGAGTGTGAAGGGAAGTGAGAGTACAAGGAGATATTTATTGGCATGAGACGAGCGGTCCATATGACGCCGTTAGGAACCTGACGACGACGTTTCGATGTGTTTTTTGAAGATAGCCTCGGGTTGTGAGATTTCGTTTGGGGGAGGTGGGGTCCCTAGAATCCGCCGTGGGTTGTGCAATATGATGGAAAATATTCTTTTTTTTTAATAAATAGAAGGGAAAAGATATTGAAATTATGATGATTCTAATAAGTTGACACTTGACATTTGTTTTAGAGTTTTGTAAGAATTGAGTTTGCAATTTATTTTTGTAAACTCTTAAGAAAGTATATCTTTTATATGTTTTTTAAATGAAAAGTATTTTTCGAAATATTTCTAATTAAAATTTTAAATCCTAAGAAAAATCTAAAACTTTGAATACTATTTTTTTAGTTTTTAAGAAAATTCAAAAATTGAGCTTAGAAATCTTCAAAAACAAATCAAAAGGAATTTATTTTCTAATAACTCAAAATGAGTTTGCAACTAATATTTACAAAGTGGTGAAATAAAATAATGTTTATTTAAAATTCGAAAGATAAGTGCCACCTAAATTCTAACAAAGGAATGGTCCATGCGTGAGGCTTACGTGTTATCAAACAAGTAAATGGTTCCTTTTTTCTTTTTTTGTAAGTTCTTTATTGTTTTCTTTTGAGATTTTTGTTTTGTATTTGTGCCTTTTCGAGAAAGAAAAAGAGGTTTTTTTATGTTGGCTTTTAGGACTAGTGAAGCATGCAGAAATCATAGCAATAAAACATGGAAATTATCATAAAGGAAAATTTGCTACTAATAGAATCTGAAACAAAATTGTAAGAAAGTTATATGTTTCCTAACTATAACAAATTAACAATCAATACTTGAATATGATTGATTATGCAGTCAAGAAAAGTAATAAGGCAGCATATGCTAACAAACATGAAAGTAACTTAAAAGATTTTGATAGTTTAATGATTTAGCTAATTCTAGTCCTAAAAAAGATAAACGATCGTTGTAAATATAATTTGGTCTAAGAGGTATAATTAAAGTTTAATTATAATTGTTCGCTATTATTAAGAAAATAAGTTGGAACAATTTTCTAAATTATAAAAATTGAGATTTTTATTTCTAACTAATTAACTAACAAATGATAGAAAACAATAAAATTATCAACTAACCAGGATAAAGTTGGAGACAAGATTAAGGAGGTCTAGAATTATGATTTACCCATTTCTCGAAATTCTTTCTGTTACGTCTTCTATAATTTCGCCTAAGTGTTCTCCACTGATCATGAGCAATTCATGTGTTGTAATGCTCTTCCGAGCAACTATAACAATTTACTATATATATTATCTTTGTTGGGCACATGCCCATGTTGTCCAACCAAAGGCTCAATGGCCTAATCCTATTCTCTTTTGGTTTCCATTCCTATTTGGAATTGGATTCGGTTTATTCCTATTTTGAGTGGGTCTTGGCTTTAAGAGAAAGCACCACTCATGATCTATAAATAGGACAACCTTAGAGAATTATTCTATGCTCATTGATACAAGTCTTTGAAAGACTTAAGCACATAAGAGTGATTTTTGAGAGAGCTTTCGTCAAGAGAGAAGAGAGAAGAAAAATATTTGTTTTGCTGCAGATTTTTATTCCGACCAGCCAACTTCAAATCACGTTTACCGCTTCGTTAACCTTTGGATCAGGCTAAAATTTTGTCTGAGTGTTTGTAACATCTTGGTCTTGGATTTGGATGGTGAAAATCGGATTTGGAGGCTCGTAGTATCTTTTTCGAGCCTTGAACAGCAGCTTCGTTTTTATGGATTATACTCTTTCTTCAATTGATTAGTTGTTGTTCTTATTGCTATTATTGCTCCGTGTTTGGCACTTGTTGTGTAGCCAATTTGGAGAACTTTTGTAACCCTCTTATTGTTATAGTGGAGCTTTTTGGATCTTTGTGATCCCGTGGTTTTTACCTTCGATTTGAAGGGTTTTCCACGTTAAAATTTGGTGTTCTTTATCTTCTTTATTTTCAGGTTTGCCTCTTCCTCGGCATAACAGTGGTATTAGAGCCTTGGTTATTTATCCGGGTTGTTACGGAATGGAGGCGAATATGAGCAAGATGGTATGTTTAAATGGGAAAAATTATAATGTTTGGAGAAGCAAGATGAAAGACTTGTTGTTCGTGAAGAAGATGCATCTACCAGTTTTTTCAGTTCATAAACCCAAGAGTATATCCGATGAAGATTGGGATTTCGAGCACCAACAAGTATGTGGATATATACGACAATGGGTTGAAGATAATATTCGCAACCATATTATGAACGAGATACATGTGAGATCATTATGGGAAAAGCTAGAGACTCTTTATGCTTCAAAAATCGGAAACAACAAATTATTTCTGCTAAAGCAATTGATGACCTTTAAATACAAGGAAGGCAGCCCTATCCTTGATCACATAAATGATTTTTAGGGCGTCCTTGATGAGCTATCTGGAATGGGAGTTAATTTTGATGATGAGATACAAGGACTTTGGCTTCTTAATACTCTGTCAGACTCTTGGGAAACTCTTTGTGTTTCTTTGACAAATTCAGCTCCTGGAGGTAAGGTGACCATGGAATATGCCACAAGTGGTATCAGAGCGAGGTTCAAGACAGGTTCATCTTGGCGGGTTCAGTTCTAGCCGCAACATATTTGACGATAATCGTGATTTTTATCTGAGAAATTTGACCAGTGTGCTATGCACGTTGAGACAAACTTTGTGGTGGAGATTTGGAGATGCAACCTGTTTAAGGCTATGTGAAGAAGGTGAATCAAGTTTATTTTGTCAGAAAATTCCGGCCAAGGGGGAGAATAGTTAGGTGTTTGCCATAATTTTCTTATCATATTTGGTTTTCCTATTTGTTGAAGGAAACGACAATATAATTACCTCAATTGGGTTTTCCTTTTTGTAGAAGGAAATTATAATTCTCTTATACTTGGCTAGTCCTTTTTCTTGTAGGAAAAGGTTTGGAATTCTATAAATTGAAGATCCGTCCTTCTCATTCAGTAGCATCCACAATGTAGCCATAGGGGCTTGAGAGTAGTGCTTAGGGGGAGAACTTTACGGGACAAGTGTTAGTGTGTCACTTGTGTTTGCTTCTTCGTGAGGTTGTTCTCTCGATATTTTGTACTCTCTTTTTATATAGTGGATTACTCATCTCCGCACGTGGACGTAGGTCAGTTGACCGAACCACGTTAAATGTTTGTGTCTCTTTTGGTATATTTTTCCTTTGTTGTATGATTTATCGTCGCTCAAGGTTTGCTTTGCTAGCTTCCGTATGACACCTGATGTTTACGGTCCTAACAATCTCAAACTACGTTAGCGGGCACTATCTTACCGCTCATTATGATCATGTCAAAGTTTGTTATTCCTAAACCCCTTTAAACCTGCCGTATTGATTCTTTGCATACGTTAGGAGTGACATTGTTCAAAAATCACCTAAATATGCACCATTTTTCAAGTAATACATAATAAATCGGCAATCAATCGATGGTCATTCAATCAACTAAAATAAACACGTAGTTGAACAAAAGAAATTTATCCGCTTACTTATATAAAAACGTAACAAGAACTTATCTTACAAAAGGTTACATCAAAACCCTAAATAAGAAATTAGTTATTTATAATAGTGTCTAAACTACAATATTAAAATTCATAACCAATAACGAAAAATTAAAGGAAGAAAAGAAAAAACTTGTTGCCGAATCTTTTCCTTGCTCCTAACATATTTTTGACTCCAAAAGTATTCTCCCACTCCAAAGTAGTGCCTCCCTTTCCGAGCGATCATTTTAGGATGTATTTATATCAATTAGGATTTGTATGGGTGAATTTTATTTATGTTGTTTCGGATTGAAAAAGCTGGGGGAGCGTCCAGACACATGACCCATATGCTCCCCAGTTGTTGTTTCCTTATGCTTCGGTCCCTGTTTGGCGAAATTAGCTCATTTTGCTGCCCTGTACTATTTATCAGACTTTTTTTCATCAATTTTTCTTCTATTTAATCCTTTTCCGTGCAAGTTCAGTGCTACACATAATAATTACCTAATGAACATATTTCACGTCAAAAGCGATGTGAACAACTCACACAAAAAATAATATGCAAACTTATTCAGAAACATGCACTTTTCATTCTTCATCAATACACTTCCTTCTTTTGTTTTATTATCTTTTTTATGAAGATGATTGTTTTGGTACTATGTACCCTAAATAAATCAAGCTATGTGATTAGCCTTAATAATATTAATATTAGTTTTCTTTGACAAAAAAAAGTAGAGCATCTGAATACAGGATATGCTTTCAAAAGTGAGAGTACTTTCAGACTATTGTTTTGTCATATTTGTTTATCAATTTATTAATGAAGTATTAATCACTAATATATATCGTTATCAATGTAACGCACATGGTTTAGTCATGAAGGTAGTAGTTTGTGACGGTGATAATAAGTCTCTCCAAATTCTTTATTTGTTTGTCAGATCATGTTTGTTAGTAAAAATTGTATTTTAGTTAATGCTTAAATACTTTTTTTTCTCTAGTCGTTGTTAGGTATTCATGATATTATAGCCTCGATTAATCTGAATTCGCACCATATAAGGCTTATAAAGGGAAAGTGCTCTCTAGCTATCAAGGTTTTTTTCATTCCAAGGTTTAAACCCGAATTCTCTAATTAAGGATGCTGGAATTCTATTCATTACACCAAAACTCTTTACGGTAAAATCCAAACAATTGGTCAAAAGTGAATCTTTGTTTTATTATTTGGAAGTTGTAATTGCAAAATTCTTTGGCTGAAATATCAAACCGAAACTTAATGTATTACGTAGTTTCTTTGGCAGCAAACAAGCACAGTATAAAGTGCACACAAAATAAAAGTATGTTATCCATACGTGTATTAGACTCATAGTATAACCTGCAATTGATAGAATCTTTTAAATATTTTTTACCTTCAACATACTCATAAATTGTATTTCTAATACAGTTTAAATTACGTGTTGTAGTTCAATTTGCAACTCACACTCTGAAAAAAAAAAACAGATACTGGTTTAATATAACTATATGAAAAAGGATAAAATTGTTCTATAAAATCTGTGAACTGCCTTGATTTATTACATAGCCTAGATTATCAAAATCTAAAATAGCCAACCTCAATGAAAAACCGTAACGTGTCGAGACACAAATTATGTCGCACTAAATCTTTTTCACCGATTATTGGGCCTTTTTTTTTTTTTTTGGCCACCAAGGCTCTACTTTTTCTTTTCGGAAAAAAAAGAAGAAGAAGAAATAAGGTCTTCAGTTAGCAAATAGAGAAGAAAAAAAGAAATCTAACTGTGCATATTTTTTGTTGCAACAGAATTCAACAGTAAATTTGCGGTTAGCTATTTATAAAGGCTTGGAACAGAGTAAAAAAATAGCAATCTAAAAGTGAACGACAATAAGGGCTAATTCCTTGCTTGAATACTGATCAAATCCCCTTTTTATCATAAAGACCGAGAATAATTAATAGAAAATTTTACTTCATATAGCAAAGGTATTCATTGTATTTATTATAATCCAAAATTATTTTAAAACTAGTGAATTTGTTGCGCTCTGCGCGGTCATAAAGATAAATAAATGAGTGTTACAAATTTCTTTTATAATTTTAATTCTATAAGTTGAATTTGTAAAACATATTTATATTTTAACGGTTAGCTCAGTTTCACGAAAAAAAAATTGAAGGCAACAAAAAGAATGATAATAAGACTACAACGATATATACTTAATAACTTCACATATACAACCATTTGGTAACAAATCTTTTTGTGGTAAAAGAAACAACAATTAGTAATAAAAACACATAGTATATTGTTTAATGTTTTTATCATTCATCGTTAGTAAAATTGCAATTTCTGTAATTTTTTTCTTTATTTTTTTCTCTTTCCCTTCTTTCTTTATTTCTTCCACTTCATCATATCATACTATTAAATCTTCGACTATAGTTGGCTTCTAATCCAACTAAAACACTCCTTTTGACAAGGAACATACCTCTTCATATATCATCATAAAGAGTATATTTCCCAAAGTCAAGTACTATTACCTATATGATCAATAAAAAGCACTAAGTAGTTAGTTTCTCATGGTATATGAGCAAGCTGCCAAAAGAAATAGCAAATTAGATACTTCTAGCATCCCCAAAAGCCGACGTAGTGCGTCGATGAAAACTAACAGCATTTGCAGATTCAAAGCCCCTCATAACTCATAAGTGGCTTTGAATAGGGTAATTTAGGTAAGAGAAGGTGAAAATAACCAAACTAATTAGAGATATTTGAGCACAAAAAAATTATCAATTTCTTACTCCTCTAAATTAAACATGATTGTCTGATCCTTAATCTTCACAAATTAAAGATCTTAAGTGGGATTCCTCAAATAAGGGGAGGTAAAACGAACAAAGCTAATTAGAAAAGAAGAAGAAGAATATAAACGTATTTTTTGGCCATAGGAATATATATGTAAAATCTACACTCTACACCTTCTTTTCCTTTTTGAAAGTTTCCTATATTTAGGACAAAGAAAAGAGAAATGGAAAGTAAAAAAAAAATAAGAAGAAGGAAAAAATGTAAAAGATGAAAAAGATAAAAATCGAAAAGTTTTAGATTAGGTAACAATGGAAAAAGAAATGTATGTACTTTCTTCTTTTCTTTTTTCCTTTCATTTCTAGTTCTTTTCTTTTTCCCTTTCATTTATCGTCTCTTTCGTTTCTTTTCTTCTTTCTCTCCCCCTAACATGCTACTTCCTCCCTCACTAAGAAAAATTCCCTCCTAATTTGGCTTTATAACAAAAATGATAAATCGGTTCTACTATTCTATATAATACACACATTTATTCAATATACATTTCGGAGTCCGGTGCATTTCCATCTCCCCATCTTTTTCTCTATTCTCATCTTATTCCTAATGAATGATCTTAACAAAAACTTTACCCTTTTGTGTCAAGTCTCTCATAATAATACATCTTGCATGATTCAAATGATTATCTGAAACTCAGTATCAATATATGAGTTAGCCGGCTTTACTCTGTCTCTTCCTTCAAAAGACACGAATCTTTTTACTCCATCAAAAGTCATGCTTCTTACTCCTCTTCTTTCTTTTTCTACTAAACTCAACGCATTCGACGATAA
This sequence comes from Nicotiana sylvestris, assembly GCF_000393655.2. Taxonomy (NCBI): domain Eukaryota; kingdom Viridiplantae; phylum Streptophyta; class Magnoliopsida; order Solanales; family Solanaceae; genus Nicotiana; species Nicotiana sylvestris. The sequence continues at coordinate 25,573,517 of NC_091057.1, forward strand.
TATCTACTCCCTCCGTTTCCATTGTTTGTTTGATGCTTTTACTGCCTATTGATGTCCCTTCTTGTTTTTTAAATTTAAAGTAAAACGAAGTTTGAACGGCGTAGAATGCGCAAGTAATTTGAGATTGGTGCATAAATTTAACTTTAAACAGGTTGCAAAATTTAGGGAAGACGTGAGAGGCCTGTAGGAAAAAGATCTTACTACATAAAAATGTTGTAGTAGGTCTTAACAAAAAGTGAGATATAATTAAACCTGACCAAAAAAAGTAGAGAAAAAAAAATTCAAAACAAAGAAGAAGGTTGAAAAGACGTTTGCAGGAAAAAAGGAGACGTTACAGGAAAAAAGTTGTAATGGTACATAATAATGACGAAAAAGAAGAGACACAATAGGTGTAAAATAAGAAAACTAATGCACTGTTTCAGGAAATTATTCTTTTAGATTTATTAATTGAGTTTATTGTGTGAAAAGAGAAGAAAAATCCCTAAAATCTAAGAAAATAGATAAATACATTTCATCATCATCAATAAGATATGTCACATCACTTTCTAAGGTCCCTGCTTTAGATTAATATGTAGATTTAATATTAACTTCAATAGATAGTCATAAATTCATAATAATATATATCTTGCATGATTCAAATGGTTATATAAAACTCAGCATCAACTCAAGATACGAGTTAGCACGTGAGTTCCATAGAAAAAGATCTTAACAAATAGAAATGCCATTAGTTTTAAGAAAAGGGAAGATTTTAATAAACCTGGCCAGTTGGGAAATGTAAAACTCACACCCGACAAACATCCACACATATATGAAATAACGACTTTCTACCTCAAAGCTACAATGTCAAGGATCTCACTCTGTCCTAGCACCCAAATTTCAGGCTGTGAATCTCTTGTTTTAAACCTGAAAAATAACCAAGTATGTCCAGGATATGTTTGTAAAATCTGTGTAACAACGATTGCTATATAAAAATTACCAAAAGTACGTACTTACTTATTCAGTTCCTACTACTCGAGAAAAAATGATAGGCCAAGTTCAAGGTATTACCATGGCTTTCACTAATATTTTTGCGAATTATTTTTTTTTGATATCAGATAGAGAGAAATGAAATATGTAGAAAGTAAGATGTCAAATGAGAATATACAAATAGTGATATCAGCGGAAAGGTCGTGATCCTTATATCTCCTTTAGAAGTCATTTTTCCAGAATGATTTCAAATACCGTGAATCGTGATCCATTCAAATGGGATAAGTGAGTAAAATAAAAATAAAAATGCATATGTTTGAATGAAGAAAGGAAAACAAAACCTTTAAAAAAAGGAGATGATACCTCCACTCCATAGAGATGGACGAAAGCTTTTGAAGATAACAAATGATTATCAAAGCCAAATATGAAAAACTTTTTCAATTGCCTTTTCAATATACATGATGCAGAAATTCCTCACCATTGTGATGAGGCATTAGATTCTGTATATATTTGCCACAAGTCCTTAGATTTGGCCGTTGGGTTCTCATGCAAAGAAACAGTTATTTATTAATAGTAATGACTTTTGAAATTCTTTTTCAAGAGACATGACTTTAGACTCCTACATAATTATTGCGATTAAATTAAAATAAAAAGAATGAGTGGGAGAAACGTGAAAAAATGGAGAAAAAAGATAATTTGAAATCCTTGTTTAGGAGAGTGCCATATCACCGGGCCAAAGTTCCTCAATTATAGATATATATAGATATTATTCTATACTTTTTATATTTGTCACGACACAAGCTGATGGACCGCGACGGGCACCCGATACCCTACTCAACTGGGTACCAACATAACGTATCTTTTCATGTCATACTATCATAAATAATTGAGTCGGCGAGGCTGTTGTGAAATAGGTAGAATACAACAGGTAGTGCCAACATATACATAAGACATATGGGCCTCTAAGACCAAAATAACCACTCAAACACTGAACATAGGCCGACAAGGCCATATAATCTTTTACGTACATGACATCTTTCTACAAGCCTCTAAGAATACATAATTTTCATAAAGGTCGGGATAGAGTCCCTCCATACCAAACAATACACATCTAACTCATACTAACCAAACAAGCAACTCTGAAGCAAATGAAGCGCACCAACATCTTCCGCTGAGCTGATAGCCTACTTGGAGGGCTCTTGACATGTCTATCGGGACCTGCGAGTATGAAACGCAGCGTCCCCAGATAAAAAGGGATGTTAGTACGAATAATGTACTGAGTATGTAAGGCACATAAATAAGTACGTAACAGACATGGAGGAAATATAGAGTAAACGACTCCACCTGTAAGTGTAACGACCCGACCAATTATTTTATGAGTTACCTCTTCGTTTCCCCATTTTTGCTTCTTATTGCTTTGTTTATCAGTTCTATATGTGATCGGGTTGGTTGGCTCGGGTTCGGAAAGGTTTTTGAGAAGGTTTGAGACACTTTGTCTCTTTTGAGGAAGCTTAAGTTGGAAAAGTCAACCGGATGTTGACTTATGTGTTAGAGGATTTCGGATGTAAATTGCAATGGTTCGGATAGTTTGGGAAGATGATTTGGGACTTAGGAGCGTGATCGGAATGTATTTTGGAGGTCCGGAGTAGATTTAGGCTTGAATTGGCGAAATTGAAATTTTGGCGTTTTCCGGTTGATAGGTGAGATTTTGATATAAGGGTCGGAATGGAATTCCGGAAGTTGCAGTAGGTCCGTTGTATCATTTAGGATGTGTGCGCAAAATTTCAGGTTACTCGGACGTGGTTTGATAGACTTTTTGATCAAAAATGGAATTTAGAAGATTTTGGAATTCTTAGGCTTGAATCCGATGCGAATTTGGTATTTTGATGTTGTTTTGAACGTTCTGATGGTTGGAACAAGTTTGAATGATGTTATGGGATATGTTGGCATATTTGGTTGAGGTCCCCGGGCCTCGAGTGAGTTTCGGGTGGTTAAATGGACCATTTCAAGTTGTAGAAAGTTGCAGAAAACTACTGTGTATATTGCAGACAAATGACCTTCGCATTCAAGAGTAGGACCTCGCGTTCGTGAAGGGTTAGCAGGTGAGGCTGAGGATTTGTCCTTCGCATTCGCGAAGAAGGTCCCGCATTCGCGAAGGACTGGGGTCTTTGTGCATCGCATTCGCGAGGTATCAGACATGTTCGCGATGGTTTGAGCTGTGGAGTCATCGTGTTCGCGAGGGAGTGGTCGTGTTTGCGTAAGAGGAAAATGTGGTCAACGTCAGGTTGTGCTTCGCGAAAGCGAAGCTTTGACCGCATTCGCGAAGAAGGTTTTGAATGCCTGAGTAGAATGTTTAAATAGCCATTGTCCGCGATTTTGGGGCTAACTTTCACAATTTTTGAGCGATTTTGGAGCTTCTTGAAGAGGATTGAAGAGGGATTCAAGGGATACCACTTGGAGGTAAGATTTATGGACTTAATACTCAATCCTAATGTGAATTATACCTAATTAATCATGGAATTTAAGCTTAATATTGAAGAACTAGGGCTTGTAATTGGAGACCTAGAATTTGGGATTTGAGGAGTCGTTTATGGTTGGATTTTGATGCTTTTGATATGAATGACCTCGGGGAGTGATAAGGAGTCTATTGATGTAATTTTTATCGGAATCTGAGATGTGGGCCCGAGGGCGGGTTTGACCAATTTCGGGATTTGGGTTGTAATTTAATTTCTTTCGAGTGGGCTTTGTTCCCTTTGCATATTTTGATAGTTTTGCACTGATTTAGGTTAGATTTGGAGCACCCAGAGGCCTATTCGAGAGGCAAAGACATCGCGGGCTAGAGTTTGGACTAGATTGAGGTGAGTAATGATTGTAAATGTTGTCTTGAGGGTATAAAACCCCGGATTTCACATCGTTGTGCTTTATTGAGGTGACACGCACGCTAGATGATGAACGTGGGGTCGTGCACCATTGGGAATTGTGACTTAGTCCATCCCGAATGACTATTTTACCGCGTATTTGATTGAAAACTGTTTGATATCATTATGTTTTGGGTTGAATGCCATATTTGGGCCTCGTGCCAAATATTTGGACCCATAGGGGATTTTTACTGATATGTTTTCACTGTTTTGACTCTATACTTGTACTCGGTCATTCTATATTCTACCGTTTTCATAACTCAGTCATGTTTACTCTATTTTAACACATTAAATGATATTCTAAATGATAATTTGGGCTGAGCATCATGTTTTACTGTTGCCCGAGTGGCTTATGAGATTCTGACTTAGTAAGGCCGAGGGCCTGTGTTGTGAGGATACATTGATTTATGATTATGAGGCCGAGGGACTGAGATTGTACGCCACGAAGTGGCTTGTTGATATGAGATCGAGAGCCTATTGATTATGCCACGAGATGGCTTGATAGTGCGCTTAGGCCGTAAGGGGCCCCTCCCGGAGTCTGTACACCCTTAGTAAGCGCGGTTACCCATTATGATATGAGATATAGATCGAGGGGCTGGTATTGTTCCATGTTATTGCCCGAGGGGCTGATTCTGTTGGTATTGTGCCCGAGCGGCGGTTTTTATGTGTTTACCTTTTCTAGCTACCTGTCATTTACTTGCTTAACTGTTAAAAATGGTACTTTAAAGAAGCTTAAACTGAGCTAAGAGGTTTTTAAGAGATTTCACTATTTTACTGCACTTACTGGTTTTACTCTGCCTCTGTATAGCATGTTGTGTTTTTACGTGATTTATTATCACTCAGTCTTCATTTATTATTATTACTCACTGAGTTAGAGTACTCACTTTACTCCCTGCACTCTGTGTGTAGATTCAGGCACTTCAGATCCCGCTAGCGAGTGTTGATTCCTTCCAGCTCAAGCGGTTCGGGGATTTACTAGGTAACTGCTCGGCGTTCGCAGCCCAGTACTTCTCCCCTATCTTATTTTCTCTAGTTTTAGTTCTATAATAGACTATGTAGACTATTCCTGTTTTAATCGTTAGTAGATGCTCATGACTGGTGACACCCCGATGTCGGGCTATGTCTATTCCGCAAATTGTATTATTTACCTTTATTTTAGGATTATTATTATGTTAAAGACTTAATTGGTATTATTTTAATTGCTTTGAATTGGGTGTGTGTGTCGGCTAGCTTTGTCTTCACGAGAGGGGACATCACGACCGGGTCCGGGTTTAGGGTCGTGACAAGTTGGTATCAGAGCCTAGGTTACATACGTCTCACGAGTAATGAGCAGGTTTAGTAGAGTCTCATGGATCGTTAAGGAGACATCTGTATTTATCCTCGAGAGGCTATAGAACCTTTAGGAAAAACTTCATATTCTTGAAATTCTTGTCATGCGAATCTGTTGATCCGAGTATTAAACTTCTGTTATTCTATTCTCTCACAGATGGTGAGGACACACGCTACCAGTCAGGATGGACGACTGCCAGTACCACCAGCTATGGCCACTAGAGGCCGAGGACGCGATCGTGTTCGCAGTAGGGGTAGGGGTGTGGCCCGCAAGGCAGCTAGGGAAGCACCTGCAGATCCACAAGCAACCCCAGTTCAGGATCAGGTCCTAGTTGTGGACGCTCCAGCAGCACCAGCTTAGGCAACAATTGTACCCATTGTGATTCTGGGTCTTCAGGAGGCCTTGGCTCAGATTCTATCAGTATGCACTAGCTTAGCTTAGGCGGTCTCAATTACTACAGCCGCAACTACTTCTTAGGTTGGGGGAGGCACTCAGACTCCCGCTGCTCGCACACCTGAGCAGGTCGTGCAGGGACTTCAGACACAGATAACACATCTAACCCAACCGGTTGCAGCTGCTCAAGACTATGTAGCTCCTGCCGTGCCAGAGGACGAGCGGTACAGGTTGGAGAGGTTTGGTAGATTTCAGTCTCCGACTTTCAGTGGTGCAGAGGGCGAGGATGCCTAGGGTTTCTTAGATAAGTGTCAAAGGATTCTTCACACAACGGGTATTCTAGAGACCAGCGGGGTCGCTTTCACTACTTTTCAGTTTTCTGGAGCTGCCTTCACTTGGTGGGAGACTTATGAGAGGCGTAGGCACTGTTGGTGCAGCACACCTTACCGGGCAGCAATTCTCCGTTCTCTTTCTAGAGAAGTATGTGTTGTAGTCTCACAGAGAGGAGCTGCGTAGGCAGTTTGAGTGGTTGTGCCAGGGAGAGATAACTGTGACGCAGTATGAGATGAGGTTCTCTGAGTTAGCTCATCATGCTATCTTGTTGGTTCCGACAGATAGAGAAAGGATTATGAGGTTTGTTGATGGCCTCACTTATTAGCTTTGTATTCTCATGACCAGGGAGAGGGTGTCTGGTGCTACTTTTGAGGAGGTTGTTGACATTGCTCGTGAGATTGAGTCAGTTTGTCGCCAGGAGCGAGATGAAAGGGAGGCCAAGAGGCCTCGAGGATCTGGTAGTTATGGTGGTGCTCCTTCGAGAGGTCAGTTTCAGCACGGCAGAGGTCATCCATTCAAGCATGCTCAGCCAGCTCGCCCAGGTTATCGTGGGGCGTCATCGGGTCATGGTTCTCACAGTTCTCATCAGGGCCAATCATCACTTAGTGCCATTCTAGCTTAGAGTTCATCTCGTGCTCCATCAGTTCATGGCTCTTCTATGCCAGGTGCATCTGCTAGTCATTCTGGTGTTAGGAGTTCCTTTCAGTCCCCGTCTCCAGCACCTGGGAGTTTCTATGAGTGTGGAGAGATAGGTCATATGTGGAGGCAGCATCCTCGTCATCCTGCGGGTTCATCTCAGCAGAGGAGTCAGTCATCGGCTTCAACACCAGTTACTTCGCCACCCCCACCTAGCCAGCTAGGGGTGAAGGTCAGTCAGCTAGGGGTTGCCCTAGAGAGGGAGGTCAATCAGGTGGCGGTCAGGCCCGTTTCTATGCACTTCCAGCTAGACCCGATGCTATTACTTCAGATGTTGTGATCACAGGTATTATCTTAGTCTGCCATAGAGATGCTTCTGTATTATTTGATCCCGATTCCACTTATTCTTATGTGTCATCATACTTTGCTCGTTATTTGGATACGCCCCGTGAGTCTCTTGTTTTACCTATTCATGTATCTACTCCAGTGGGCGATACTATTGTTGTAGACCGTGTGTACCGGTCGTGTGTGGTGACTATTGGGGGTCTGGAGACCCAAGTGGATCTTTTATTATTATGTATGGTGGATTTCGATGTTATTTTGGGCATGGATTGGCTATCTCCGTGTCGTTCTATTTTTGACTGTCATGCTAAGATAGTGACATTGGCTATGCTGGTTGCGCCACAAATTGAGTGGCGAGGTTCGACAGATTATGTCCCTAGTAGGGTAATTTCTTTCTTGAAGGTCCAACGTATGGTTGGGAAAGGTTGTATTTCATATTTAACCTTTGTGAGGGATATCGGTGCAGAGACTCCCAGTATTGATTCTATTCCAGTTGTGAGGGATTTTTCCAATGTGTTTCCTGTAGACCTGTCGGGCATGCCACCGGACAGGGATATTGATTTTGGTATTGACCTGGTACCGAGCACTCAGCCTATCTTTATTCCACCATATCGTATGGCACCAGCGGAGTTGAAGGAGTTAAAAGTGCAGCTTTAGGAACTCCTTGATAAGGTGTTCATTCAGCCTAGTGTGTCGCCTTGGGGTGTGCCGGTTCTATTTGTGAATAAGAAGGATAGTACTATGAGGATGTGCATTGATTATAGGCAGTTGAACAAAGTAACAGTTAAGAACAAGTATCCACTGCCTCGCATTGATGATTTATTCGACCAGCTTCAGGGAGCGAGAGTGTGCTCCAAGATTGATCTCTGTTCAGGTTATCACCAGTTGAAGATCAGGGACTCGAATATTCATAAGACGGCTTTGAGGATACGATATAGTCATTATGAGTTCTTGGTGACGTCTTTTGGGATAACCAATGCCCCAACATTGTTCATGCATTTGATGAATAATGTGTTTTGACCTTATCTCGACTCGTTTGTCATAGTTTTCATTAATGATATTCTGGTGTACTCGCGTAGTCAGGAGGAGTACGCAGAGCATTTGAGAGTTATGTTGCAGAGATTGAGGGAGGAGAAGCTTTATGCAAAGTTTTCCAAGTGTGAGTTTTGGCTCAGTTTAGTGTCTTTCTTGGGGCACATGGTGTCCAGTGAGGGTATTTAGGTCGATCCAAAGAAGATAGAGGCGGTTCAGAGTTGGTCCAAACCGTCCTCAGCCACAGAGATTCACAACTTTCTTGGTTTGGCGGGTTATTACCGCCGGTTTGTTCAGGGATTGTTGTCTATCGCATCGCCCTTGACCAAGTTGACTCAGAAGGGTGATTCATTTGTATGGTCGGATGAGTGTGAAGAGAGCTTTCAGAAGCTCAAGATAGCCTTGACCACAGCTCCAGTGTTAGTTTTGCCATCAGCTTTAGGTTCATATACCGTGTATTGTGATGCTTCGAGAGTTGGTATTGGGTTTGTATTGATGCAGGAGGGTAGAGTTATTGCTTATGCTTCTCGTTAGTTGAATCCCCATGAGAAGAAATACCCCATTTATGATTTAGAGTGGGCTGTCATTGTTCACGCATTGAAGATTTGGAGGCATTACTTGTATGGTGTGTCTTGTGAGGTGTTTACGGATCTTCGTAGCCTCCAGCACTTGTTCAAGCAGAAGGATCTCAATTTGAGGCAGCGGAGATGGTTGGAGTTGCTAAAGGATTATGATATTACTATATTGTACCATCCGAGGAAGGCCAATGTGGTGGCCAATGCTTTGAGCCGAAAGGTAGTGAGTATGGGGAGTTTGGCATATATTCCAGTTGGGGAGAGTCCTCTCGCAGTTGATGTTCAGGCCTTGGCCAATCGGTTTTTGAGGTTAGATATTTCGGATCCCAGTCGGGTATTGGCTTGTGTGATTTCTTGGTCTTCCTTATATAATCGCATCAGAGAGCACCAGTATGATGATCCTTATTTGCTTGTCCTTAAGGACAAGGTTCAGCATGATGATGCCAGAGATGTGACTATTGGTGATGATAGGGTGTTGATGATGCAGGGTCCAATATGTGTGCCCAATGTAGATGGGCTTCGAGAGTTGATCTCCAGTTGGTTGGTTTGAGCCGGGGGAGGCTAGGCTATTGGGGACAGACTTGGTGCAGGATGCTTTAGAAAAGGTGAAGGTAATTCAGGAGAGGCTTCGTACAGCGCGTTCAAGATAAAAGAGTTACTCTGACAGGAAGGTTCGGGATGTGTCCTACATGGTTGGTGAGAAGGTTCTGTTGAAGGTTTCGCTCATGAAAGGTGTTATGAGATTTGGGAAGAAGGGTAAATTGAGTCCTCGGTTCATTGGGCCTTTTGAGGTGCTTCGGAGGATTGGGGAGGTGGCTTATGAGCTTGCCTTGCCACCCAGCTTGTCGAGTGTGCATCCGGTATTTCATGTTTCTATGCTCCGAAAGTATATTGGGGATCCGTATCATGTTCTGGATTTTAGCACGGTTCAATAGATGGTGATTTGACTTACGATGTGGAGCCAGCAGCTATTTTGGAGCATCAGATCAAAAGTTGAGATCAAAGGATATAGCTTCAGTGAAAGTGCAGTGGAGAGGTCGGTCTGTGGAGGAGGCTACCTGGGAGACCGAGCGGGAGATGCGGAGCAGATATCCTCACCTGTTTGAGGCTTTAGGTATGTTTCTTGACTCATTTGAGGATGAACGTTTGTTTAAGAGCGGGAGGATGTAACGACCCGGCCGGTCGTTTCATGAGTTACCGCTCTGTTTCCCTCATTTCTGCTTCTTATTGCTTTGTTTATCAGTTCTATATGTGATCGGGTTGGTTGGCTCGAGTTCGGAAAGGTTTTTGAGAAGGTTTGAGACACTTTGTCTCTTTTGAGGAAGCTTAAGTTGGAAAAATCAACCGGATATTAACTTATGTGTTAGAGGGTTCGGATGTGAATTTCGATAGTTCGGATAGCTTCGGGAGATGATTTGGGACTTAGGAGCGTGATTGGAATATGTTTTTGAGGTCTGGAGTAGATTTAGGCTTGAATTGGCGAAATTAGAATTTTGGCATTTTCCGGTTGATAGGTGAGATTTTGATATAGGGGTCGGAATGGAATTCTGGAAGTTGTAGTAGGTCCGTTGTGTCATTTAGGATGTGTGTACAAAATTTCAGGTCATTCGGATGTGGTTTGATAGACTTTTTGATCGAAAGCGGAATTTATAAGATTTTGGAATTCTTAGGATTGAATCCGATGCGAATTTGGTGTTTTGATGTTGTTTTGAGCGCTCCGAAGGTTGGAACAAGTTTGAATGATGTTATGAGATATGTTGGCATGTTTGGTTGAGGTACCGGGGGCCTCGGGTGAGTTTCGAGTGGTTAAACGGACCATTTCAAGTTGTAGAAAGTTGCAGAAAACTGCTGTGTATGTTGCAGCCAAATGACCTTTGCGTTCGCGAGTAGGCCCTCGCGTTCGCGAAGGGTTAGCAGGTGAGGCTGAGGATTTGGCCTTCGCGTTCGCAAAGGAGGTCCCGCATTCGCGAAGGGCAGGAGTCTTTGGGCATCGCGTTCATGAGGTATCAGACACGTTCGCGATGGTTTGAGCTGTGGAGTCATCGCGTCCGCGAGGGAGTGGTCGCGTTCGCGTAAGAGGAAAATGTGGTCAACGTCAGGTTGTGCTTCGCGAACGTGAGACTTTGACCACGTTCACGAAGAAGGTCTTGAATGCCTGGGCAGAATGTTTAAATAGCCATTGTCCGCGATTTTGGGCTAACTTTCACCATTTTTGAGCGATTATTTAGCTTCTTGAAGAGGATTGAAGAGGGATTCAAGGGGGAACACTTGGAGGTAAGATTTATGGACTTAATACTCAATCCTAATGTGAATTCTACCTAATTAATCATGGAATTTAAGCCTAATATTGAAGAACTAGGGCTTCTAATTGGAGACCTAAAATTTGGGATTTGAGGAGTCGTTTATGATTGGATTTTGATGCTTTTGATATGAATGAACTCGGGGAGTGATAAGGAGTCTATTTATGTAATTATTATCGGAATCTGAGACGTGGGCCCGGGGGTCAGGTTTGGCCAATTTCGGGATTTGTGTTGTAATTTGATTTCTTTCGAGTGAGCTTTGTTCCCTTTGCATATTTTGATGGTTTTGTACTGATTTTGGTTAGATTTGGAACACCTCGAGGCCGATTCGAGAGGCAAAGGCATCGCGGGCTAGAGTTTGGACCGGATTGAGGTGAGTAATAATTGTAAATATTGTCCTGAGGGTATGAAACCCCGAATTTCACATCGTTGTGCTTTATTGAGGTGACGCACACGCTAGATGACGAGTGTGGGGTCGTGCACCGTTAGGAATTGTGACTTAGTCCATCTCAAATGTCTGTTTCAGCGCTTATTTGATTGAAAACTGTTTGCTATCATCATGTTTTGGGCTGAATGCCATATTTGGGCCTCGTGCCAACTATTTGGACCCTTATGGGATTTTTACTGATATTTTCTCACTGTTTTGACTTTATACTTGTACTCAGTTATGCTATATTCTACTGTTTTCAAAAAACAACCATGTGTACTCTATTTTAACACATTAAATGATATTCTAAATGATAATTTGGGCTGAGCATCATATTTTACTGTTGCCCGAGTGACTTATGAGATTTTGACTGAGTAAGGCTGAGGGCCTGTGTTATGAGGATACACTGATTTATGATATGAGGCCGAGGGCCTGAGATTGTACGCCACGAGGTGGCTTGTTGATATGAGGCCGAGAGCCTATTTATTATGCCACGAGATGGCTTGATATTGCGCTTGGGCCGTAAGGGGCCCCTCCCGGAGTCTGTACACCCCTAGTGAGCGCGGGTTCCCATTGTGATATGAGATATAGCCCGAGGGGCTAGTATTGTTCTATGTTGTTGCCCGAGGGGCTAATTCTGTTGGTATTGTGCCCGAGGGGCGGTTTTTATGTGTTTACCTTTTATAGCTGCCTATCATTTACTTGTTTAACTGTTAAAAATGGTACTTTAAAGAAGCTTAAACTGAGCTAAGAGGTTTTTAAGAGATTTCACTGTTTTATTGCACTTACTAGTTTTACTCTGCCTCTGTATAGCATGTTATTGTGTTTTTACGTGATTTCTTATCGCTTAGTCTTCATTTATTATTATTACTCACTGAGTTGGAGTACTCACTTTACTCCCTGCACCGTGTGTGCAGATTCAGGCTCTTTAGGTCCCGCTAGCGAGTGTTGATTCCTTCCAGCTCAAGCGGTTCGGAGATTTACTAGGTAGCTGCTCGGTGTTCGCAGCCCAGTGCTTCTCCCCCTATCTTATTTTCTCTCGTTTTAGTTCTGTAATAGACTATGTAGACTCTTCATGTTTTAATCGGTTAGTAGATGCTCATGACCGGTGATACCCCGATGTCGGGCTATGTCTATTCCGCAAATTATATTATTCACCTTTATTTTGGGATTATTATTATGTTAAAGACTTAATTGGTATTATTTTAATTGCTTAAAATGAATTGGGTGTGTGTGTCGGTTGGCCTTGTCTTCACGAGAGGCGCCATCACGATCGGGTCCGGATTTAGGGTCGTGACAATAAGTCTGAATAACTTTGTAAATCATGAAATAATTATAGTATCATGCATATGCGTATGAATGTCATGTCATGCATAGGTACATGTTTCATAACATCATCAGCCTATGATGGCATCCCATCATATCATCTTGGCCACGATGGGAAATATCATCAATGTATACCAGCTGATCAGGTGGTGGTGCATATATAACGCCATAACCTTTCCCATATATATATATATATATACGCGTATATAACATCATATGGTCATGGGATAATGTACATGAATGCGATGCATGAAAAGAATGTTAATAAAATCTTTCGGAATGTCATAAGACCATTTAACGAACTTACTCATCACTTGTGAAATAGCATAATCCTTATAATCTCCAAATAATCTTTTACTTGGACTGATGTCAATTACGTTACGACAAATTCAATGTACAATACTACAGGGTGCAACATCTAATACTGCGAAGCGTAACATTACCGTAATGTAATACTGCAGGGTGCAACATTGTCGTAACTTAATACTGCGAAGCGTAACATCATCGTAATGTAATACTACAAGGCGTAACGTCATTGTAATATAATACTACAGGACGTAACATCATCGTAATATTGCGGGGTGTAACAATATTTTATAGCAAAATAGGTATTTATGATATATACTACAATTGAGGCATGAAATACGCTATTTATGATTTTCCTATCTCTTTCATGATTTTCCTTTCTCTTTCTTTCAATTAACACACATTCTCTCTTAGAGTTTTTCTTCTTTCTCTCTCTCTTTTGAGATAATATACTGCGTTTCACTCTCTTCAAATCTCTTGTTATCTAATGTGCAACTATATGGAAGATATTCTTATGGAAGCTATATATTGGATTTCTCCCCTTTTCCTACCTTCTCTAGTTATTTTATGCCTTGAAACTTCCTTTAGATGAGATAATTTGTAACAGAGAGTTTCTTTTGCTGTTTGATTATTGCAAATGGCCTCTTACATATTTCTTTCTTATTAATGCGGTCTCTCTCTCTCTCATCGCTCTAAGGCTAGAGCCACTACGCAGGGAGCAACAACGATGTTGGAATAATTCGAGTAGAGCATGGGTACGGTAACGTGAACGACGGATACTGCAATATTTTTTACGCTGGAGAAGATTTGAGGGCCGAAATTTTTGTTCGTCTTCATTTTTAGTTTTATTATATTGTATACAGTATTTTGCTTGGACGAAAAACGCCATCTCGAACGAACTTTCTTCTCTTCTTTGTAATTTAGCCACATGCAATGATACAAAGATATTGTATTCATTACAAATTCACTCAAAAAAATTATATTTCGAAGGTCTGTTTTTTAATACAATTGAATACACCTGTATTCATGCATATTGTACATATAATATGCATGAACATAAGATATAAACATTGAAATACATTAAATACAAATATTAAAATTATCACGATCCAAAATACAACCCGTCGTGATGGCACCTACCGACGATACTAGGCCAGCCGACATTACCAAAATGCTTTTAACAATAACCAAAAATAAATCACGACTTTTAAAATAGCTGAAATCTTTGTCATAAAACCGGGTGAACCCCAAAATATAAGTGTGGAAATAAAGCCCGACATCAGGGTGTTACTAGTCATGAGCATCTAAAATAACCGACCCGAAAGTAACAAGACTAACATAGTCTGGAATCCAAAATACAGAAAATAAGGAAAGATAGGGAGAAGAAAGCAGGTCTGGGAACGCCGAAAGCTACCTCGCGATCTCCAATGACCAGCTACGAGTACTATCAATAACCTCCGCACCCAACAGCTCCCGGATCTGCACACGAGGCGCAGGGAGTAATATGAGTACACCAATTCAGTAAATAACAATAATAAATAAGGAGCTGAAGATAGTGACGAGCTATACAGTTTTAGTTCATTTTCAATAATTTCAGAAAGGGAAATAGTCATGCTTCCAAAGTTCCGATAATTCAAGTCAAATCAGTTTGTTTTGGTCAAGTTCACGTAAAACCAGATAAGAATATCTTTCGATAATTTTCAAACATGGATATAAGGCAACTGTGTCCATCGATAATGTAATCATATACTACCTCTCAGGCATTAATCTCTCAGTCCTCCCAATCACTTCAACCTCACAAACACTCATTCCTCAGTAGGTACCTGTGCTCACTGGGGGTGTGCAGACTCCGGAGGGGCTCCTTCAGCCCAAGCGCTATAACAAGCCAATAATGGCATAAATCAGTCAGGCCCTCAGCCTCACTCAAGCATAAATCAATAAAACATGTCGCGGCGTGCAACCCGATCCCATAAATATCCTCAAAATCAGGCCCTCGGCCTCACTCAGTATCAATTTGTCCAGTCTCTTAGGCTCTCAGATATCAGGAAAATTAGCCTAAACAACAATAACATGATGCATCGAATAGAATAACATAGACTAAGATGTGATATGCGAGCAGAAACTGTGTCTGAGTACAAATAGCATTTAACAAGCAATTCAACATGTAATGCGGCCCCTACGAGACCCATCAGTGCCAACATATAGCCTAAACATGGTTTCTAACATGATATACATCTAATCTTTCATAACACATAGAGAGCATATAGCTAACAATATGTTGTTCAACTTTACAGTTCTACGGGACGGACCAAGTCACAATCTCCTCGGTGTATGCCCACACTCCCGTCACCTAGCATGTGCGTCACCTCCAAAATAGTCACAAGACACAATGTTCAGGGTTTCATACCCTCAAAACCAGATTTACAACTTTTACTTACTCAATCCAAGCAAAATCCTACTCCGCGATGCCTTTGCCTTTCGAATCGGCCTCCAAACATCCCGAATCTAGCCATAATAATAAAACACAATCAATATATGCCAAAGGAACCAATTCCATAAGAAAACTACTAAATTGGGCTCAAATCCTAAAATTGGCTCAAACCCGACCCCCGAGCCCATATCTCGAAATCCGACAAAAGTCACACAACTAGAAAGCCCGTTCACTCGCGAGTCTAACCATACCAAATTCATCAAAATCTGCACTAAATGGCCATTCAAATCCCCAAAATCATCTCTCCAATTCCCAAGCCTCAAACCCCAAATTACACCATAAAAATACACCAACTAGGTGGGAAAATCAGCGGGGAAACATAATTAATGAATAGAAATGAACACAAGGAACTTACCTCAAGAATCACCTTCTAAATCCTCTAAAAAATCTCCAAAACCGAGCTAAAAAATGTTAGAAGTGTGAAAAATCCCGGAACCCTCATATTTTAATCTTTTTATACTACCCAACGATGCCTTCATCGTGAATGCGACCTCCCTCTTGCGTTCGCTTAGACCAATCTGGCTGCCCCTCAATTTAACCCTTCACGAACGCAAACCCGGCCTTGCGAACATGAAACTTTTCCGACCCTACTCTTCGCGAACGCGACCACTGCCTCGCGAATGCGTAGACCAAAAGCTTGGGGTTCCCAGCTGCCTCTTCTCTTATTCGTGAACACATTACTCCTCTCGCGTTTACGATGCACTCTACTGCTGAACCTTCGCGAACGCTTCCCTTCTTTCGCTAATGCGAAGAACAATTCTCCCTCGATCTCCAGATGTTCTTCGCGAACGCGAACCTGCCTCGCGAAAGCATAAGAAGAAACCAACAACAACAAAATACCAACAGATCAACTAACATCCCAAGGCCAAAAATGATCCGTTAACCACCCGAAACTTACTCGAGGCCCTCAGTATCTTAAAAAACATACCAATATATCCCATAACATCATAAAAACTCAATCGAACCTTCGAATCACTAAAAACAACATCAAAACACCAAATTACACTCAGATTCAAGCATAAGAACTTCTAAACTTCTGAATTCCACAAATGATGTCGAAACCTGCTAAACCACGTCCGAATGAACTCAAATTTTGCACACAAGTCAAAAATGACACCACGAACCTATTCCAACTTTTGGGATTTCATTCCGACCCCGATATCAAAGTTTCCACCACCGACCAAAATCGCCAAATTCTAACTTTCGCCATTCAAGCCTAATTCTACCACGGGCCTCCAAATCATATTCCGGATTCGCTCCCAAGTCCAAAATACCCAACGGAGCTAATAGAACCATCAAAATTCAAATTCGAGATCATTTACATATAAGTCAATATCCAGTTAACTTTTCCAACTTAAGTCTTCACATAAGAGACTAAGTATCTCAATTCACTTCAAAACCACTCCGGACCCGAATCAACTGACCTGGTAAGACATAATACAGCTGAAGAACACAAATGAGGCAAAAAAAAAAATGGGGAAATAGGGTTATAACTCTCGAAATGACGCCGGTTCGTTACATCCTCCCCCTCTTAAACAAACGTTCGTCCTCGGTCTAGAAACATACCTGGAGCTATAAATAGGTGTGGATATCTGTTCCGTATCTCCCGCTCAGTCTCCCAAGTAGCCTCCTCCACGGGCTCTCCTCTCCATTGTACTTTAAGCAATGCTATGTCCTTTGACCTCAACTTTCGAACCTGGCGCTCAAAATAGCCACCGACTCCACATCATAAGTCAAATCATCATCAAAATGAACCGTGCCAAATTCCAAGACATGAGATGGATCGCCGATATACTTCCAAAGCATAGAAACATGAAATACTAGATGCACACTTGATAATCTAGGTGGAAAAGCAAGCTCATATGCCACCTCCCCAATCCTCCGAAGCACCTCAAACGGTCCAATGAACCAAGGGATCAACTTGCCCTTCTTCCTAAAGCTCATAACACCCTTAATGGGTGATACCCTAAGTAGAACCTTCTCCCCAACCAGATAAGACACATCACGGACCTTCCTATCAGCATAACTCTTTTGCCTTGATTGTGCTGTGCGAAGCGCTCCTGAATCACTTTCACCTTGTCCAAAGCATCCTGAACCAAGTCGGTACCTAGAAGCCTGGCCTCACCCGACTCAAATCAATCCACTGGGAATCTACATCACCTCCCATATAAAGCCTCATACGGAGCCATCTGAATGCTCGACTGATAGTTTTTATTGTAGGCAAACTCCACGAGTGGTAGAAACTGGTCATATAAACTACCAAAATCAATGACACAAGCAGGTAACATGTCCTCCAAAATCTGAATAGTGCGCTCGGACTGCCCGTCCATCTGAGGATAAAATTTTGTGCTCAACTCAACCTGAGTGCCCAACTCTCGCTACACGTCTCTCTAAAACTACGATGTAAACTGCGTGCCTCTATCTGAAATGATGGAACCTGGCACACCGTGAAGGCGAACAATCTCTCTAATATAAATCTCTGCCAACCGGTCTGAAGAATATGTAGTATTTACAGGAGTGAAGTTCGCAGACTTGCTCAGCCGATTCAGAATCACACAAATAACGTCAAACTTCCTCGAAGTCCATGGGAGCCCAACTACCAAATCTCTGGTGATCTGCTCCCACTTTCACTCTGGAATCTCTATCTACTGAAGCAAGCCACCCAGCCTCTGATGCTCATATTTCACCTGTTGATAGTTGAGATACCGAGCTACAAATTTAACTATATCTTTCTTCATTCTCCTTCACCAGTAGTGCTGTCTCAAATCCTGGTACATCTTCGCAGCACCCAAATGGATGGAATACCGCAAACTGTGGGTCTCATCCAGGATCAACTCCCAAAGCCCATCTACATTGGGCACACATATCCGGCCCTACATCCTCAATACCCATCATCTCCAAAAAAGTCACATATGAAAGTACAAAGGGGGGGGGGTGAATTGTAGCCTTTCTAAATTTCTAGTTGACTACTCTTCAGACCCGGTTGACTTATGCGGAGACAACCTGCACATAACTGTTAGTTCTTTTGATTTAAACAAGTATTAATCACAATAAATAGTAAAGGAATAGAATATAATACGAGAGCGATAAAGTAAATGACACCAGGAATTTTATACTGGTTCGGAACCAATATGGTATCCTAATTCAGTCCTCTTGGGTTGCAATAGTGTTATCTGTTGGAGCTCTTTGTAAATTGAATTGAGTAAAACCTTTGTGATTTTCAGCGATCACCACCAACTCTGATAGGGTTGGTTTTCACTCGCTCACCAACAATGACCCTTCGGTTATCACTCGCTCACCAAAGAAACGAACAATGACACAACCTCTAGGACACACTGCCGCTTCAATATTTTTCTGTCTCTCTCTTTTGGGTACACAGTAAATCTACTAAAGTGAATTATAATGCTTGTTAAGAGTAGAATAAAGAACTTGTAGTTGGATAGATAATTGTATAGAAGGCTACGTGCTATTGCAAGTATCTTCTCTTTTATACTTGGTCGTTAAATATTCTAGCAGTTGCAGCGGTCTTCTAATTTTGGAAAAGGATTTCCTTTGCTGCTGCTCTAACTTTCCGTTACTGCTTCTTGCCCTTTTGAATATGATCACAATCTATAAGTCGGATTTGGATATCTTCTGTTAATGCAAGCTTTCCTTTTGAATTTCCAATCATGATGCCAATATCAATTCTTTCCTTGAATAGATCCATGATTAATATTTCTCTGTAATATATAATCTTTATCATATCTACTTGAGAATAGTCATGATGATTCAATCAAAATCTCCATGATTTACTTTTTTATGATTGTAGTAATTCTTGATTGATTCCAGTAACTCATGCTTCTTTCCATAAGAACAATACTTTGCATCTCATCCGTAGTAAATAAGCTTCTTTGTGCAACATTCCTTAAATGCAAGACTTGGCCAATTCCTTGTAGTACTTGACCTGGTAAAAATATCTTTCTTTATAAAATATTTCCTTTCTAATAGATCTCAATAAATCTTTGACTCCTTTTTTGATCTTGAAAAATAATCTCTTTCCATAACATTGAATATACTACACCCATAATATATTTTCTTTCCATAGAAAATATATTCTTCTACCATTATATTGAAAATATTTCTTTCTTGATCTTAGAAAATAATATCTTTCCATAATATAGATTGTGCTACATCCATAATATATTTTCTTTCCATAGAAAATATATTCTTCCTTGTCCTTGTAGTATCTTTTCCATATAGTATCTTCCTTCTACAAAATAATAGATCTTCTCCATGATTTTGGCAACTCTCCTTTCAAGATGTTGAAAAGCTTTCCATCCATAATTTTCATATTTCAAATATTATTCCTTCTAGATTAAATCTCTGAAAATAATCTTCCTTGATAAATTCTTCACAAGATATTCTCTTTCCCATATTTGTTTGGATCTTTACCAGCATTTTCTTTCCTGTACAAGAATAATATTACCACAAGTAAATGTTCTTTGATCAATAGTTCTTTTGGTTTGTTATCATCAAAATTAATACGCGAAACCTTGAAACTAACAATATCTCCCTTTTTGATGATGGCAAACCATTGAGTACAAAATAAGAAAATTTAATCAAAGACTTAATTAGAAAGTACAGCAAAGATTACTTACCTGAAATGTCGAGCTCTTTCATGCATAAAAGGTTCCCCCTTACTCTAAGCGTTCCATCGTCATGCTCCCCCTGTCTCCGTACATTCTACCTTTTTCGAACTTTTGTACACATTATTTTCTCCCCCTTTTGTCATCATCAAAAGGTTGAAGTAACTTGTAGGGAATGTACAAATAAAAGTATAACTATAGAAAATAAAAACATGTAGTAATAATTCCCTTTAAGAGCCGTAAGTAGAAAGAAAAATCTAACAAAATTTTAAGCTAGTTGGCAGCTTTTAATCCAACCAAAATATCTAAAGTGTTAACCCAAAGCTAAAAAATATTGAACTATCATTGTAGGTAGATAAAAAATTCTAGACCACATAAGAACATCATTTCACATGATTGAAAGCTTAGCAGAGATTAAAAAAAACTCACAGGATACTTGATTTTTCCAAAACATCATGTAGCATATAAGACGATGTAATCGCACATAGTCACTTGAAAAGCGCTCGATGATTTAAAAAGATTAAGAAACTTTTGATATCCTCACATGTTAAACTTTCAAGAAAAAATGGAGCAAAAACTTAAGACTCTTAGAAAGATTACAACATATTAATGCATACAAGAGTTAAGAAATGGTCATAATATTCATATCGCCAAAAAGAATATGGGATCATATCACCAAAGAGAAGGATATGAGATCATTCTCATGAAAGTATCTATCCTTTTCATGACATGAGAATATTAAAAATCTCCATCCCATTTTTTTATTTCAGTCCTTTTTGTTGCCTGCAAGGTTTGCATCTAAAAATGTTCTACTAGATCAAAGCAATTAGTTCTTGCATACATTAATCCATAATTTAGAATCAACCAAAGATCCTTTGTGGCACTATAAAGAGATATTATGGGATCAGGTATACCAAAATATATGTCATAAAAATGCAATAGAGTGTCGGTCATACCTTGGTACTTTATTCGATCATTGGACTTACTAATTTTCTCCTTGCTTCGTATTATTTGGAATGTCAAGATAAAGGTAAATTCTCCATTGTACTCATTTCCAACCCGATCATCTACCAGAGACTTAAAAATGCTTGACATGGTTTTGGTTAGTATTACAAAAATATGCTCTTGTAAATACAATTTTGGAAAGAATAATCGCCACATGATAAACATGAATTTATTTCAAATGGTAACTAGTCTTAGTAACACGAATGTGATTCAAAAAACTTTCAATTCCAGAGAGTGGCTAGAGAATAATGTTATGCAGTTTTCAAACCATTTAAAAATATTTCAGCATCCATACAAAAATAGTTTACAAACTTTATAATATACACATGAAAAATGATATTCTAACAAAACTCTCAAGGAAGAAACAAACCTTCTTGTTGTGAAACCTTGAGCTACAGGTTTACACATAATTTCACAACCTTACCAATCTTATCCGGCTTTAGATATCCATGATTGCAACTCATTTGCTTGGTACTGGATTTTCATATTGTTGATTCTTTCAGCTTTGCTCAACAAATCTTGTATTACTAGAATCCAGCATTCAATGCTTCTTCATGACTGTATAGTTCAACTAGTATAGATGTGTCACTAGCAATTTATTTCAAGCTATCCACTGTAAGTTCTCCATCCTTATTCACAATTTGCTTAGAAAAATATTAGTATAAGGAAAACACGCATGATAAGATTTCTCTACAACTAATGAATAAGAAATATGTCAAGAGGCTTACCAAGACAGTTGCAACCAAATAAGATAAACAAAAATTGATTTTTCTTCCTTCCCATAGCTCAGACAAAATTTCATTCAAGATAAGATCCAATAATAATATTAAAGCACATATAAGCCAATGATGACAATTATGCAAAAATGATGCTTTCTTTTCAAGTCTTCTTTCAATTGAGGCGTCAAACTAAAGATGTAAAAGATCATGCTTGTTGCAAGAAAATATCAAATAGATACTATTAAGACACATCGATGATCACTACAAATGCATTATTTTCTTATTAAAAAATATAACCTATGTAAAAGTAAGGATAATCATCAATAGACATATATAGATGCAAAAGTAAGGATAATCATCAATAGATCATGCTTATTGCAAGAAAATATCAAATAGATACTATTAAGACGCATCGATGATCACTGCAAATGCGTTATTTTCTTATTAAAAAATATAACCTATGCAAAAGTAAGGATAATCATCAATAGAAATATATATATATATATATATATGTACCTCCCAAAATTTTGAGTCTTAGGAACAGTCGAGTATCTCCACATGCACAAGTTACCGAGACATCAAAGTTAAACAACCTTCTCAGATTTGAATAAAATATTAAAACTTTCACTAAGAGAATGGATATAAGAAGTAATTCTCTTCACAAATTATCTTAAGCTCACAACTACATGAAAGGACTGCATGCATGGATGCTTGCTTATCCTAATGCTTATACAAAAGGTATGGTTTATGCAAAATATAAATTCGTTCATTCAAGATCTCTAAGTCAAGGAAAATATTAACATTAAACATAATAGTAGCATGTTGCAGCAAGTCGACTCCAGCAATATGTAGTTGTACATATAATATTATATTAAACCAAAAGAAAATTACTAGGTACATATCACCTTATAAAGCATCCGAAGGAACTTGAATAACCTTTAGTCATATCAATCACTTAAGCTTTACCATCATATGTAATAGTTCCTTCATCATTTATAGAGAATGTATGAACTTTGAAGCATCTTTAAGCATGTGCCTTGACCAGCCATTATGCAAATGTCATTTATCCCCTTTTATGGCTGGACTCAGAATTCCTGCAAAACAAATTAATTTATTTTTGGTACCCAAATCTTTTTGGGTCCTTCATGGTTAGTGGATTGTGTAATTCGAGATGCATGTAACTGTTTAGGTCTCCAAGCATATTTTGATCTAACATAACTTTTGGCATAATTGCATGTAAGTACTTTATGTCCAGAATTTCCACAATAATAACATGTAATATGAGAAGAAGAGTGTTTACCTGCAGCTACTTGACTTGGAGCTTTCCTCAGTCAACCTATTCAAAGTAGGACGTTTACTAGTAGATCCCTTTTCAGTCGACTTATAGCTGTTAAGCCAAGGAGACGACTTTGATCGATCAAAGTAGTGGCTGGAGGACTTATGCAAGCTGCTTATTTGTTTGCGAAGCTCAAAATTTTCTTCTTGAAGTAAGTTGTTCTCCACCAAATATTCTTTAAACTGAGTATCCTACTCATTCTTTTCATTTCTCAACTTGTTATATTCTTCAAGTTGGATCTCCCAATCTTTCTTCTCATGCGTCAACTTCTTATATTCTTCAAGTTGGATCTCCTAAATCTTCTTCTCCTTCCTTAACTTATTATATTCATTTAGAACTTTCTTAAATTCATAGAGAACCAATTCGATATCATCCTGCAATTCATCACATTTATCGCAATACGTAATAGGAGTGTGGCATACCTTGTTAATTTCTCCCATTGCCACGAAACATTGATTCTCCATTATTTCGTGATTGTTTTCTTCTTCAGATTCATCCTCGTCACTCCAAGATGAGATTATATGATTTTTCTTCTTGAGGCTGGGACATTTTAATTTCATATGTCCAGGTTTACCACATTTGTTGCAGCATATGTTCTCTTGTTGTTGAACCTCATTCTTCCGATTCTTTTGATGATTCTGGATGGATCAAGATTTTCTATTCTGCTTCTTTCTACTCTTCCTTTTTCTCGTCCTGGGTATCACGGCCAAGTCTTCTCAATGTTCACCATTTTTGGATTCTTCAAGAGTTGACGTGGATTTAATTTCCTTTACTTTGTTGGCGTCCCTGTGGATATTTTCCAATTTGTCCCATATATCTTTAGCAGCCTCACAGGTGGATATTTTCTCATATTCTTCTTCACTAATTGCATAATAAAGCATGTTGATTGCTCTAGCATTTGTTTGCATAATATCCAACTATTCTTTTGTGTAGTCAAATATGGATTCCCTTTTTACAAGCTTCTTTCCATCACTATTGTTCAGAATAGGCCTTGGTCCATTCTGAATAACTAGCCAGGCTCGATAATCTATTGATTGGACATAAACCTTCATTCTTTCTTTCCAATGGCTATAGTATTGACTATTGAAGTACGATGGCCTTCTTGTTGAGTATCCCTCTTGAAGTAAGGTTCCAATAATTTGATGGCCTGCAATGGATCTTTTCTCACTTGTTGTTAAGCAAAAAAATAAAGATGTGAAACCTGGCTCTGATACCAATTGAAAGTACAAGAGGGGGGGAGAGGAATTGTAGCCTTTCTAAATTTCTAGTCGACGACTCTTCAGACCTAGTTGACTTATGCAGAGACAGCCTGCACAGAACTATTAGTTCTTACTATTTAAACAAGTATTAATCACAATAAATAGTAAAGGAACAGAATATAATACGAGAGCGATAAAGTAAATGACATTAGGAATTTTATACTGGTTCGGAACCAATGTGGTATCCTAATCCAGTCATCTTGGGTTGCAAGAGTATTATCTTTTGGAGCTCTTTGTAAATTGAATTGAGTACAGCCTTTGTGATTTTCATCGATCACCACCAATCCTTACAGGATTGGTTTTCACTCGCTCACCAACAACGACCCTTTGGTTTTCACTTCTCACCAAAGAAACGAACAATGACACAACCTCTAAGACATACTGCCTCTCCAATATTTTTTTGTCTCTCTTCTCTCTTTTGGGTACACAATAAATCTACTAAAGTGAATTACAATGCTTGTTAAGAGTAGAATTATCACAACCCTAAACCCGGACCCGGTCGTGATGACAAGGCCAGCCGACACTTCCGAATTCAATTTCTAAGCAGTTAACAATAAGATTCAAGTCAAAAACATTATAAATAATCCCAAGACGAACAATGACAATACAGATTTAATATGCGGAATACAACCCAACACAGCCTGATATAGGGGTGTCACTAGTCATGAGCATTGAAGAATCCGGAATAATCAAGAAAGGTCTACAGAATTCAATACAAAACTAGTACAAGGAGAAATAAGATAGGGAAAAGCTTTGGGCTGCAAATGCCAGCATCTACCTAGAGAATCTTCGGATCCGCCTGAGCTGGAAAGATCAACACTCGGGAGCGGGACCAGATGCGCCCGAATCTGCACACAGGGTGCAGGGAGTAAAGTGAGTACTCCAACTCAGTGAGTAATATCATAAATAAAGACTGAAAGCATGAAATCACATGAGGCACATTATATGCTATAATGAAGCAGTAAAATAGGTAAGAACAGTGGTTCAGTAAAGATATGTAAAATCATATAAGTTCAGTTTAAACTTCAAGAAATGTCTATTCAACAATTAAACAGGTAAATGACCGACAAATAAGACAGATAAGCACATAAAGGATTGCCCCTCGGGCACAATGTCAACAATACCAGCCCCTCGGGCTATATCTCACATCATAATGGGTACCCGCGCTCACTGGGGGTGTGCAGACTCCTGGAGGGGGCCCTTATGGACCAAGCGCAATATCAAGCCATCTCGTGGCATCATCACTAGGCTCTCGGCTTCATATCAACAAGCAACCTCATGGCGAACATATCTCAGGCCCTCGACCTCATGATCATAATCAGTGTTTCCTAAAAAATAGGCCCTCGGCCTTACTCAGTCAAAACCTCACAAGCCACTCGGGCAATAGTAAAACATGATTCTCAAGCCCAAAATATTATTTAAAAGATCATTTAATTGTTAAAATAGAGTAAATATGGCCGAGTATGAAAACGGTAAAATGTAACATGACTGAGTTCAGTTATAAAGTCAAAACAGTAAGGAAATATCAATAAAAACCCCCAAAGGGTTCAAATAGTTGGCACGAAGCCCAAATATGGCATTAGCCAAAACATGACGATAGCAAATAGTTTCAGTCAAATACGCGGTAAAACAGTCATTCGGGATGGACTAAGTCACAATTCCCAATAGTGCACGACCCCACGCTCGTCATCTAGCGTGTGCGTCACCTCAATATAGCACTACGATGTGCAATTCGGGGTATCATACCCTCAGGACATCATTTACAATCATTACTCACCTCAATCCGGTCAAATCTCTAGCCCGCGACACCTTTGCCCCTCGAATCGGCCTCCACTCACGTCGAGTCTATCCAAAATCAGAATCACGGCGTCAAAATATGCTAAGGGAACGAAGCCCAAGCAAAAATAATCAATTTACAACTTAAATCCCGAAATTACCAAAACCCGACCCCTGGGCCCACATCTTGAAATTCGATAAAATTCACATCAATGGGTTCCTTATCTCCCCACGAGTTCATACATATCAAAAGTACCAAAAGCCGACCACAATAGGTCTCTCAAATCCTCAAGTCTAGGTCTCCAATACCAAGCCCTAGTTTTTCCAACTTTAATCCTTAATTTCTATTAATTATGGCTCTAATCCGTGAAATAATATCATAGGAACGAGTTTTAGGTCCAAAATCCTTACCTCAATGAAGTTCCCTTGAAATACCTCTTCAAAATCGTCCAAAAAGCTCCAAAGTCGACTTAGAAATGGTGAAATATCTCAAAAATCGCGAAGGATACAATTTATACCTTCTGGCCCAGACATTTTCGCATCTGTGGCCATATACATGCTTCTGCGGTACCGCATTTGCGGCCAAAGAAACGCTTCTGCGCTTTTCACTTATTCTGCCCCGATCCGCATCTGCGATGCACCAGTCGCATCTGCGCCATCGCAAGTGCAGACCACTAACCGCTTCTGTGGTTTTCCTGCCTCCCTAGATCCATTCCGCTTCTGCGGCTTCCTTCCCTGCATCTACGAGATCACACCTGCGGTCCCCAATCCGCAGGTGCAGAAATATCAGAAGCAGCAAAAATCTGCAGCTCACCAAAATTCCAAACTTCTCCGTCAACCATCCGAAATCACCCTGAGGCACCCGGGACCTCAACCAAAGGCACAAACATATCCCATAACCTTATTCAAACTTGTACCAATCTTCAAAACACCTCAAACAACATCGAATCAACCAAAACACATCGGATTCAAGCCTAAGTTTCCAAAATCTTCCGAATTACACTTTTGATCAAAAACCCAACCAAACCATGTCCGAATGACATGAAATTTTGCACACATATCCCAAATGACATAGCGAAACTACTGAAACTCTCGGAATTCCATTCCGACCCCTACATCAAAATTTCACCTATCAACCGGAAACCGCCAGAAATCCAATTTCGCCAATTCAAGCCTAACTCTACTCCGGACCTGCAAAACTCATTCCGATCATGCTCCCAAGTCCCAAATCACCTCCTGAAGCTAACCAAACCATCAGAACTCACATCCCAGCCCTCTAACACATAAGTCAACATTCGGTTTACCTTTCCAACTTAAGATTCCGCAAAAGAGACTAAGTGTCTCAAACCTTATCAAATCCTTTCCGAACCCGAGCCAACCAACCCTTTCACATATAGAACCCATAAACAAGGTAATAAAAAGTAGAAATAGGGGAAATGGAGAGGTAACTCATGAGACGACTGGCTGGGTCGTCACAAGCTCCCCAACTTAAACAAACATTTGTCATCGAACGAGTCAAGAAACATACCTGAAGCCTCAAACAGGTGAGGATATCTGCTCCGCATCTCCCGCTCGGTCTCCCAGGTAGCCTTCTCCATGGGCCGACCTCTCCACTGCACTTTCACCGAAGCTCTATCCTTTGACCTCAACTTTCGAACCTGACAACCCAAAATAGCTACTGTCTCCACATCATAGGTCAAATCACCATCCAACCGAACCGTGTTGAAATACAGAACATGAGACGGATCCCCAATATACTTCCGGAGCATAGAAACATGAAATATCGGATGCACACTCGACAAGCTGGGTGGCAAAGCAAGCTCATAAGCCATCTCCCCAATCCTCCGAAGCACCTCAAAAGGCCCAATGAACCGAGGACTCAATTTACCCTTTTTTCCCAAACCTCATAACACCATTTATGGGCGAAACCTTCAACAGAACCTTCCACCAACCATGTAGGACACATCTCGAACCTTCCTGTCAGCATAACTCTTCTGCCTCGACTGCGTGGTATGAAACCTCTCCTGAATCACTTTCACCTTTTCTAAAGCATCCCGCACCAAGTCTGTCCCCAATAGCCTAGCCTCACCCGGCTCGAACCAACCAACTGGAGATCTACACGACCTCCCATACAAAGCCTCATATGGAGCCATCTGAATACTCGACTGGTAGCTGTTGTTATAAGCAAACTCTGCAAGCGGTAGAAACTGATCCAATGACCCTCCGAAATCAATGACACAAGCACGCAACATGTCCTCCAATATCTAAATAGTGCGCTTGGACTGTCCATCCGTTTGAGGGTGAAAAGCTGTGCTCAACTCAACCTGAGTAACCAACTCTCGCTGCACAGACCTCCAAAACTGTGATGTAAACTGAGTGTCTCTATCTGAAATGATGGAAATTGGGACACCATGCAAACATACAATCTCCCGAATATAGATCTCTGCCAACCACTCTGAAGAATAGGTAGTACACATAGGAATGAAGTGCGTGGACTTGGTCAGCCGATCCACAATCACCCAAATAGCATCGAACTTCTTCAAAGTTCGTGGAATTCCAACTACAAAGTCCATAGTGATCCACTCCCATTTCCACTCTGGAATATCCATCCGCTGAAGCAAGCCACCCGATCTCTGATGCTCATATTTCACCTGATGACAATTGAGACACCGAGCTACAAATCCTACAATGTCTTTCTTCATTCTCCTCCACCAATAATGCTGCCTCAAATCCTGATACAACTTCGCGGCACCCAGATGAATGGAATACTGCGAGCTATGGGCCTCCTTCAGAATCAACTCCCGAAGCCCATCCACATTGGGCACACATATCCGGCCCTACATCCTCAACACCCCATCATCGCCAATAGTCATATCTCTGGCATCATCATGTTGAACTCTGTCCTTAAGGACAAGCAAATGTGGATCATCATACTGAAGCTCTCTGATGCGATCATATAATGAAGACCGAGAAATCACACAAGTCAATACCCGACTAGGCTCCGAAATATCCAACCTCACAAACCGATTGGCCAAGGCCTGAAGATCAACTACAAGAGGTCTCTCCCCAACCGGAATATATGCCAAAATCCCCAAATCACCGCCTTTCGTCTCAAAGCATCGGCCACCACGTTAGCCTTTCTCGGATGGTACAATATAGTGATATCATAATCCTTTAGCAACTCCAACCATCTCCGCTACCTCAAATTAAGATCCTTCTGCTTGAACAAGTGCTGGAGGCTACGATGATTAGTAAAAACCTCACAAGACACACCATACAAGTAATGCTTCCAAATCTTCTACACGTGAACATGACAGCCAACTCCAAATCATGAATGGGGTAGTTCTTCTCGTGGGACTTCAACTAACGAGAAGCATAAGCAATAACTCTAGCCTCTTGCATCAAAACACACCCAACACCAACTCTCAAAGAATCACAATACATGGTATATGAACCTGAAGCTGATGGCAAAACTAACACTGGAGCTGTGGTTAAGGCTGTCTTGAGCTTCTAAAAGCTCTCCTCACACTCGTACGACCATACAAATGAAGTACCCTTCTGAGTCAACTTGGTCAAGGGCAATACGATGGATGAAAATCCCTGAACAAACCGGTGATAATAACCCGCCAAACCAAGAAAACTACGAATTTCTATGAATGAGCACGGTCTGGGCCAACTCTGAACCACCTCTATCTTCTTCGGATCAACCTGAATACCCTCACTGGACACCACATGTACCAAGAAAGCCACTGACCTGAGCAAAAACTCACACTTGGAGAATTTTGCATAAAGCTTCTCCTCCCTCAATCTCTGCAACACAACTCTCAAATGCTTTGCATGCTCCTCCTAACTACACGAATACACCAGAATATCATCAATGAAGACTATGACAAACGAATCGAGATAAGGCCGGAACATGCTGTTCATCAAATGCATAAACGCTGCTGGGGCGTTGGTCAGCCCAAAAGACATCACCAAGAACTAATAATAACCATATCGGGTCCTGAAAGCCGTCTTAAGAGTATCCGAGTCTCTGATCTTCAATTGGTGATAACCCGAATAAAGATCAATATCGGAGAACACTCTCGCTCTTTGAAGCTGGTCGAATAAATCATCAATGCGAGGCAAAGGATACTTGTTCTTAATTGTTACCTTCTTCAATTGCTTATAATCAATGCACATCCTCATAGTGCCATCCTTCTTCTTCACAAATAGAACCGGCGCACCCCACGGTGACACACTAGGCCGAATGAACCCCTTATCAAGGATCTCCTGAAGCTGCTCCTTTAACTCCTTCAACTCCGCTGGTGCCATACAATACGACGGAATAGAAATAGGCTGAGTGCTCGGCACCAGGTCAATACCAAAGTCAATATCCCTGTCCGGTGGCATGCCCGACAGGTATGCAGGAAACACATCGGGAAAATCCCTCACAACTAGAATAGAATCGATACTGGGAGTCTCTGCACCGACATCCCTTACAAAGGCTAGATACAAAAGACAACCTTTCCCAACCATACCCTGGGCCTTCAAGAATGAGATCACTCTACTGGGAACATAATCAGTCAAACCTCATCACTCAATCCGTGGTACACCCGGTATAGCCAATGTGATTGTCTTGGTATGACAGTCCAGAATAGCACGATAAGGAGATGGCCAATCCATGCCCAAAATGACATCAGAATCCACCATACATAATAATAAAAGATCCACATGGGTCTCCAGACCCCCAATGGTCACCATACACGACCGGTACACACGGTCTACAATAACAGTATCGCCCACCGGGGTAGATACATGAAGAGGTGAAGCAAGAGACTCAGGGGCGTACCCAAATAATGAGCAAAGTATGATGACACATAAGAAAAGGTGGAACCAGGATCAAATAATACAGAGGCATCTCTGTGGCAGACTGAAACAATACCTGTGATAACAACATTTGAAGCGATAACATCGAGTTTGCCTGGAAATGCATAGAAACGGGCCTGACCACGACCTGAGCGACCTCCCCCTCTAGGGCGACCCCTAACTGACTAACCTCCACCCCTAGCTAGTTGGGCAGGTGGTGATGAAGTAACTGGCGCTAAAGCCGATGACTGACCCTTCTGCTGAGATGAACCCGCAAGACGACGAGGACACTGCCTCTATACATGACACATCTCTCCACACTCATAACAATCCCAGGTGCTGGAGAAGGGGACTGAACGGAACCCCTAGCACCGAAATGACTAGCTAATGCACCTGGCATAGAAGAGCCCTGAACTGATGGAGCACGGGATGAACTCTGAGCTGGAAGGGCACTAAGTAATGACTGGCCCTGATGATAACCGTGAGAACCATGACCCGATGACGCCCCACGATAACCTAGGCGAGTTGGCTGAGCATGCCTGAATGGACGGCCTCTGCTGTGCTAAAACTGACCTCTCGACGGAGCACCACTATAACTGCCAGATCCTCGAGGCCTCTTGGCCTCCCTCTCCTCTCTCTCTTGGTGATGAACAAACTCATTCTCACAGGCAATATCCACAACCTCCTCGTAAGTAGCACCAGTCACCCTCTCCCTGGTCATGAGAATACGAAGCTGATAAGTGAGGCCATCAACAAGCCTCCTAATCCTCTCTTTATCTGTCGGAACCAACCAAATAGCATGACGAGCTAACTCGGAGAACCTCATATCATACTGCGTCACAGTCATCTCTCCCTGGCGCAACCACTCAAACTCCCTATGCAGCTCCTCTCTACGAGACTACGACACATACTTCCCCAGAAAGAGAACAGAGAACTATTGCCAAGTAGGGGGTGCTACACCAACATGCCTACGCCTCTCAAATGTCTCCCACAAAGTGAAGGCAGCTCCAAAAAATTGATAAGTAGGGAAAGCGACCCCGCTGGTCTCCAAAATACCCGCTATACGAAGCATCATCTAACACTTATCCAAGAAACCCTAGGCATCCTCGCCCTCTGCACCGCTGAAGGTTGGAGGCTGAAGTCTACCAAACCTCTCTAACCTACGCTGCTCGTCCTCTAGCATGGCAGGAACTACATAGTCCTGCGCAGCTGCAACCGGCTGGGCTGGATGCCGGTGTCTGAAATCCCTACATGACCTGCTCAGATGTGCGACCAGTGGGAGTCTGATTGCTTCCCCCGGCCTGAGAAGTAGCTGCAGCTGTAGTAAATGATGTCACATCCTAATAGTGCACGACCCCACGCTCGTCATCTAGCGTGTACGTTACCTCAATATAGCACTACGATGTGCAATCCAGGGTTTCATACTCTCAAGACATCATTTACAATAATTACTCACCTCAATCCGGTCAAATCTCTAGCCCGCGATGCCTTTGCCCCTCGAATCGGCCTCCACTCACGTCGAATCTATCCACAATCAGAATCACAGCGTCAAAATATGCTAAGAGAACGAAGCCCAAGCGAAAATAGTCAATTTACAATTTAAATTCCGAAATTACCAAAACCCGACCCTCGGGCCCATGTTTCGGAATTCGATAAAATTCACATCAATGGGTTTCTTATCTCCCCATGAGTTCATACATATCAAAAGTACCAAAAGCCGACCACAATAGGTCCCTCAAATCCTCAAGTCTAGGTCTCCAATACCAAGCCCTAGTTTCCCCAATTTTAACCCTTAATTTCCATTAATTATGGCTCTAATCCGTGAAATAATATCATAGGAACGAGTTTTAGGTCCAAAATCCTTACCTCAATGAAGTTCCCTTGAAATACCTCTTCAAAATCGTCCAAAAATCTCCAAAGCCGACTTAGAAATGGTGAAATAGCTCAAAAATCACGAAGGACACAATTTATACCTTCTGACCCGGGCATTTTTGCATCTGCAGCCATATACCCGCTTTTGCGATACCGCATTTGCAGACAAAGAGCCGCTTCTACGGTTATCACTTATTCTGCCCCGATCCGCATCTGCGATGCACCAGCCGCACCTGCGCCATCGCAGGTGCGGTCCACTAACTGCTTCTGCGGTTTTCCAGCCTCCGTAGATCTATTCCGCTTCTGCGGCTTCCTTCCACGCATCTGCGAGATCGCATCTGCGGTCCCCAATTCGCAGGTGTGGAAATATCAGAAGCAACAAAACTCTGCAGCTCACCAAAATTCCAAACTTCTCCGTCAACCATCCGAAATCACCCCGAGGCCCTCGGGACCTCAACCAAAGGCACAAACATATCCCATAACCTTATTCAAACTTGTACCAATCTTCAAAACACCTCAAACAACATCGAATCAACCAAAACACATCGGATTCAAGCCTAAGTTTTCAAAATCTTTCGAATTACGCTTTTGATAAAAAACCCAACCAAACCACGTCCGAATGACCTAAAATTTTGCACACATATC
Organism: Nicotiana sylvestris; assembly: GCF_000393655.2. Taxonomy (NCBI): domain Eukaryota; kingdom Viridiplantae; phylum Streptophyta; class Magnoliopsida; order Solanales; family Solanaceae; genus Nicotiana; species Nicotiana sylvestris. The sequence goes on from NC_091057.1 coordinate 25,606,977, forward strand.
CCAAATGACATAATGAAACTACTGAAACTCTCGGAATTCCATTCCAACCCATATATCAAAATCTCACCTATCAACTAGAAACCGCCAAAAATCCAATTTTACCAATTCAAGCCTAAATCTACTCCGGACCTCCAAAACTCATTCCGATCACGCTCCTAAGTCCCAAATTACCTCCCGAAGCTAACCGAACCATCGAAACTCACATCCGAGCCCTCTAACACATAAGTCAAAATATTTCTTTCTTGATCTTGGAAAATAATATCTTTCCATAATATAGATTGTACTACATCCATAATATATTTTCTTTCCATAAAAAATATAATCTTCCTTGTTCTTGTAGTACCTTTCTTTCACAAAATAATAGATCTTCTCCATGATTTTGGCAACTTTCCTTTCAATATGTCGAAAAGCTTTCCATCCATAATTTCCATATTTCAAATACTATTCTTTCTAGATTAAATCTCTAAAAATAATCTACCTTGATAAATTCTTCACAAGATATTCTCTTTTCCATATTTGTTTGGATTTTTACCCGCATTTTCTTTCCTGTACAAGAATAAGATTATCACAAGTAAATGTTCTTTGATTAATAGTTATTTTGGTTTGTTATCATCAAAATTAATACGTGAAATCTTGAAGCTAACAACATCTCTGGCATCATCATGATGTACCTTGTCCTTGAGGACAAGCAAATGAGGATCATCATACTGGCGCTCTCTGATGCGATCCAACAAGGGAGACCCTAGAACCCCACTGGGCTTCGAAATATCCAATCTCACCAGCTGGTTGGCCAAAGTCTGAACATCAATCGGAAGAGGTCTCTCCCTAACAGGAATAAATGCAAGACCGCCCATACGCACCGCCTTCCTACTCAAGTCATCGGCCACCATATTGGCCTTTTCCGGATGATACAAGATGGTAATATCTTAGTCCTTTAGTAGCTTCCACCATCTCCACTGCCTCAAATTGAGATCCTTCTATTTGAACAAGTGCTGGACGCTACGATGATCAGTAGACACCTCACAAGACACACCATAGAGATAATGTCTCCAAATCTTCAATGCATGCACAATGGCAGCCAACTCCAAATCGTGAACATGGTAGTTCTTATCATGGGTCTTCAATTGATGAGAAGCATATGCAATCACTCTACCCTCCTACATCAAAACACATCCAAAACCAATCCGAGAAGCATTACAATATACTGAATATAAACCAAAAGCTGATGGCAGAACTAACACTGGAACTTTGGTCAAGGTAGTCTTGAGCTTCTGAAAGCTCGTCTCACACTCATCCAACCACCTAAAAGGAGCACCCTTTTGGGTAAATTTGGTCAAGGGCGATGCAACAAAAGAGAAATCCTGCATGAACCGACGGTAATAACCTGCTAAACCAAGAAAACTATGAATCTTTGTGGCTAAAGACGGTCTAGGCCAACTCTAGACCGCCTCTATCTTCTTCGGATCAACCTGAATACCATCACTGGATACTACATGCCACAAGAACGCCACTAAACTGAGCCAAAACTCACACTTAGATAACTTAGCATAAAGCTTCTCTTCCCTCAACCGCTGCAACACAATCCGCAAATATTGGGCATGCTCCTCCTGGCTATGAGAGTACACCAGGATATCATCAATGAATACAATAACAAATGAGTCGAGATAAGGCTGGAACACACTGTTCATCAAATACATGAACGCTGTTGGGGCATTGGTCAGCCCAAAAGACATCACAAGGAACTCATAATAACCATATTGGGTCCTGAAAGCTATCTTAAGAATGTATGAGTCCCTAATCTCCAACTGGTGATTCCCTGACCTGAGATCAATCTTGGAGAACACCCTCGCTCCCTGAAGCTGGTCGAATAGATCATCAATGCATGGCAAAGGATACTTGTTCTTGATTGTGACTTTGTGCAACTGCCTATATCAACGCACATTCTCATAGTGCCATCCTTCTTCTTTACAAATAGAACAGGTGCACCCCAAGGTGACACACTAGGCCTAATAAATCCCTTCTCAAGGAGCTCTTGAAGCTGCTCTTTTAACTCAGCCGGTGCCATACAGTACGGTGGAATAGAAATAGGCTGAGTGCCCGACACCAAATCAATATCAAAGTTAATATCCCTGTCCAGCGACATGCCCGACAGGTCTGCAAGAAACATATTCGGAAAATCGCACACCACCAGAATAGAATTAATAGTAGGGGTCTCTGCACTGACATCTCTCACAAAAGTCAAATAGGATAAACAACCCTTCCTAACCATCCGTTGGGCATTCAAGTAAGAAATCACTCTACTGGGGACATAATCTAATGAACCTCGCCACTCAATCTAAAGCAACCCCGGCATCTCCAACGTCGTAGTGTTAGCGTGGCAGTATAAAATAGCATGATAGGGAGACAACCAATCCATACCTAATATCAAATCAAAATCAACCATACTAAGCAGTAGTCCACTCTAGTCTCCAATCACCTAATGGTCACTACACACGTCCTATACACACGGTCCACATTAATAGTATCACCCACCGAAGGAGATACATGACAGATGAAGCTAAAGACTCACGGGGCATATCCAAATAATGAGAAAAATATGAGGATACATATGAATAGGTGGAACTAGGGTCAAATAATGCAGAGGCATCTCGGTGACATACTAAGACAATACCTGTTATCATTGTGTCTGAAGCAATGACATCTAGTCTGGCAGGAAGAGCATAGAAGCGGGCCTAACCTCCACCTGATCAGCCTCCCCCTCTTGGGTGATCCCTAGCTGACTGAGCTCCCCCCGAGCTGACTGGGTGGGTGGTGATATAACTGGTGCTGAAGATGCAGCCTAGCCCTTCTGTTGCGCTGGACCTCCCTGATGACGAGGACATTACCTCCAAATATGCCCAAACTATCTATACTCAAAACAACTCCTTAGTGCTGGTGGTGGGGACTGAAGGGAGCCCCGAGCACCAGGATAACTGGTAGAAGAACCTGCCATAGACGAGCCCTGAACCGATGGAGCACGGGACAAACTCTGAGCTGGAAGGGGATTGAGAGATGAGTGACCCTGCTGAGAGATATGAAAACCATGACCAGATGATGCACCACGGTAGGCTGGGCGGGCCGTCCGAGCATGTCTGAAAGGACGACCTCTGCTGTGGTGAAACTAACCTCCAGAAGGAACACCACCTAAACTACCGGATCCACGAGGCCTCTTGGCCTCCCTCTCTACTCACTCTTGGCGGCGAATCGACTCTGTATCCTAAGAAAGGTCAACAACCTCCTCAAAAGAAAGACCATACATCCTCTCCCTAGTCATAAGAATCCGCAAATGATATGTGAGGCCATCAACGAACCTCCTAATCCTCTCCCTATCTTTGGGAACCAACCAAATAGCATGACGGGACAACTCAGAAAATCTCATCTCGCACTGCGTCACAGTCATATCATCCGGACGTAATTGCTCAAACTGCATGTGCAACTCTTCTCTACATTACTAAGGCACATAATTCTCCAGGAAGAGAACGGAGAACTGCTGCTATGTAAGGGGCGCTGCACCAACAAGACTACGCCTTTTATAAGCCTCCTAACGGTCTCCAGAATACCTATTGTACAGAGAATCCTCTAACACTTATCCAAGATACCCTGGGCTTCCTCGCCCTCTGCACCACTGAAAGTCGAAGGCTGAAGTCTACCAAACCTCTCCAATCTACGTTGCTCATCATCAGGCATGATAGAAACCACATAGTCCTGAGCATATGTAACCCGCTGGGCTGGTGGTGTCCCTAATGTTTGAAGTCCATGAACAACCTGCTCGGGTGTGCGGGCGGGGGGAGTCTGAGTGCTTCCCCCGGCCTGGAAAGTGGCTGCTGTAGTAGAAATAAAGATCGCCTGAGCAAGACTGATGCACACGGTCAGAATCTGAGCTAAGGTCTCCTGAAGACCTGGAATCATGAAGGGCACAACTGGTGCCTGAGCTGGTCCTACTTGTACATCCAAAACTGGGACCTGATCATGTAGTAGGGTAAAGCGAATCTGCAGGTGCTGTCCTAGCTGATGTGCGGGCTACACCCCTACCCCTACTATGGCCTCCACTGCGACCTCGGCCTCTCGCGGCCCCAAGTAGTGGTACTGATGGCTTTCCGTCCTGACCGGTAGCACGTGTCCTCACCATCTGTGAGAGAATAGAATAACAGAAGTTTAGTTACCAGTATTAACAGATTCATACGATAAGAATTCAAGAATGTGAAATTTTCCTACGGGTTCTGCAACCTCGCGAAGATAAGTACAGACGTCTCTATACCGATCCACAAGACTCTACTAAATCTGCTCATGACTCGTGAGACCTATATAACCTAGGCTCTGATACCAACTTGTCACGACCCAAAACATGACCTGTCATGATGGAGCCTATCAATGATACTAGGCCAGCCGACATTACCAAAATGCTTTCAACAATAACCAGAAATAAATTAAAACTTTTAAAAGAACTGAAATCTTTATCATAAAACGGGGTGAACCCCAAAACGTAAGTGTGGAAATAAAACCTGACATCAGCGTGTCACTAGTCATGAGCATCTAACATAATCGATTCGAAAGTAACAAGACTAACATAGTCTGGAATCCAAAATACAAAAAATAAGGAAAGACAGGGAAGAAGAAAGCAGGGCTGCGAACGCTGGCAGCTACCTCGTGATCTCCAATGACTAGCTACGAGTACTATCAACAGCCTCTGTGCCCAACAACTCCTGGATCTGCACATGAGGCGCAGGGAGTAACGTGAGTACACCAACCCAGTAAGTAACAATAAAAAAAATAAGGAACTGAAGATAGTGACGAGCTACACCGTTTTAGTTCATTTTTAATAGTTTCAGAAAGGAAAATAATCATGCTTCCTAAGTTCTGATAATTCAAGTCAAATTAGTTTGTTTTGGTCAAGTTCAAGTAAAATTAGATAAGAATAACTTTCAACAGTTTTCAAAACATGGATATAGGGCAACTATGTGTATCAATAATGTAATCATATACTGCCTCTCAGACATTCCTCTTTTAATCCTCCCAATCACTCATTCCTCACAATCACTCAGCACTCGGCACTCGCACTCAGTAGGTACATGTTCTCACTGGGGGTATGCAGACTCTGGAGAGGCTCCTTCATCCCAAGCGCTGTAACAAGCCAATCATGGCATAAATCAATCAGGCCCTCGGCCTCACTCAAGCATAAATCAATAAAACATGCTGCGGCGTGCAGCCCGATCCTATAAATATCCTCAAAATCAGGCCCTCTACCTCACTCAGTCATCAATCTCTCAAGTATCTCGGGCTCTCAGATATCAGGAAAATCAGCCTAAACAACAATAACATGATGCATCGAACAGAATAACAGAGACTGGGATGTGATATGCGAGTAGATACTGTGACTGAATACAAATAGCAATTAACAGGCAATTCAACATATAACGCGGACCCTACGAGACCCATCAGTGCCAACATATAGCCTAAGCATGGTTTCTAACATGATTTACTGTCAATCTTTCATAACACATAGAGAGCATATAGCTAATAATATGTTGTTCAACTTTAAAGTTCTACGGGACGGACCAAGTCCTAATCCCTTCGATGCACGCCCACATGCCAGTCACCTAGCATGTGCGTCACCTCCAAAATAGTCATAAGACACAATTTTCGGGGTTTCATACCCTCAAGATCAGATTTACAACTGTTACTTACCTCAATCCGAGTAAAATCCTACTCCGCGATGCCTTTGCCACTCGAATCGGCCTCCAAATGTCCTGAATCTAGCCACAAGTAATACAACACAATCAATATATGCCAAAGGAACAAATTCCACAAGAATACTACTAAATTGGGCTCAAATCTCGAAATTGGCTCAAACCCGGCCCCGGGCCCACGTTTTAAAATCCGACAAAAGTCACAAAATTAGAAATCTTATTCACTCACGAGTCTAACCATACCAAATTCATCAAAATTCGACACCAAATGGCCGTTCAAATCCCCAAAATAATCTCTCCAATTCCCAAGCCTCAAACCCTCCAAATTACACCTCAAAAACACACCAACTAGTTGGGAATCAGTGGGGAAACATAACTATTGAATAGAAATGAACACAAGGAACTTACCTCAAGAATCACCTTCAAAATCCTCTCAAAAATCTCCAAAACCGAGCTAAAAAATGTTAGAAGTGTGAAAAATCTTGGAACCCTCATTTTTTAACCTTTTTATATTGCCCAGCGATGCCTTCATCGCGAACGTGACCTCCATCTCGCGTTCGTGTAGTCCATTCTGACTACCCCTCAATTTAACCATTTGCAAAAGCGAAACCGGCCTCGCGAACACGAAGGTTTGTCGACCCCACTCTTTGCGAACGCGACTACTGCCTCGCGAATGCATAGACCAAAAGCTTGGGGTTCCCAGCTGCCTCTTCTCTTCTTCGCGAACACATTACTCCTCTCGTGTTCGCGATGCACCCTACTCCTAAACCTTCACGAACGTGTCCCTTCCTTTGCGAACGCGAAGAAAATTTCTCCCTCAATCTCCAGGTGCTCTTCCCAAACACGAGACCTGCCTCGCGAACGCATAAGAGGAAACCAGTAACATCAAAATACCAGCACATCAGCTAACATCCTAAGGCCAAAAATGATCTGTTAACCACCCGAAACTCACCCGAGGCCCTAGGGACCTCAACCAAACATACAAACACATCCCATAACATCATATAAACTTAGTCAAACCTTCGAATCACTCGAAACAATATCAAAATACCAAATTACACTCAGATTCAAGCTTAAGAACTTTTAAATTTCTGAATTCCACAAACGATGTCGAAACCCACTAAACCACGTCCGAATGATCTCAAATTTTGCACACAAGTCAAAAATGACACCACAAATATATTCTAGCTTTCAGAATTCCATTCCGACCTCGATATCAAAATTTTCACTACCGACCAAAATCGCCAAAATTCTAACTTTCGCCAATTTAAGCCTAATTCTACCACGGACCTCCAAATCACATTTTGGACGCGTTCCCAAGTCCAAAATCACCTAACAGAGCTAGAGGAATCATCAAAATTCAAATCCGAGATCGTTTGCACATAAGTCAACATCCGGTCAACTTTTCCAACTTAAGCCTTCACATAAGAGACTAAGTGTCTCAATTCACTCCAAAACCACTTCAGACCCGAACCAACTGACCCGGTAAGACATAATACAGCTGAAGAACACAAATAAAGCAGAAAAATAGGGAAACGGGGTTGTAACTCTCGAAACGACCGGCCGAGTCTTTACAAAAATAGAATAGAATATAAACAGTTAATACATTTAATTTTAAAATACAGTAAAATACACTTAGTACAAATAGAAATATTTTAATACAACCAATAAAATATACTGAATTGTCACGACCCGAATTTTCCACCCTCAAGAGTCGTGATGACGCCTACTAGTGAAAGCTAGGCAAGCCAACCTTTTGAATTATTTACTTTTTTTCCTCATTTTTATTCCTTTAACAATTAAGAGCCAACATTATAATAACAACGGAAATTAAAAGCGGAAGACTGAAACGTAATATATTAATAAAGAGGCCAATATCAATCCATACATAAACTACCCAAGACTGGTGTCACAATTTCACATACTGTCTAGGAATACTACAAATAAAGGTCCGAAAGAGTTATTACAACACTGTCTCTGAAACACATAAAAGAAACAGAATAAAAGTATAGAAGGAGACACCAAGGCCTGCGGACACCTGTAGGACTACCTCGGATCTCCGAATGGATTGAAGGCAACCACCTCAAAGCTAAGATCCGAAAGCTACTACACTGGGATCTACACACAGTACAGAGTGTAGTATCAGCACAACCGACCCCATGTACTGGTAAGTGCCTAGCCTAACCTCGACGAAGTAGTGACGAGGCTAGGACCAGACTACCAAATAAACCTGTGTTGTTAAATCATATACCGCAGAAAATAAAAGCAGGAATGTACAGTTAAGGATGGGAGGGGAAACATGCTGCTGGGAAATATCAATTAATAATAGAAGAATAGCAGGTAAATATAAGGAACACCATAACTCAATTATCAACAAGAATCAGAAATCAAACAAGTGCACGGTATCACCCTTCATGTTTTTACTCTCGTCCTCACCATAAGAATCAATATAATCTGCACGACATCACCCTTCGTGCTTTTACTCTCGTCCTCACCATAAAAACCAATATAATTGGCACAGAATTGTATATCATGCAGCACGACATCACCCTTCGTGCTTTTACACTCTTCCTCACAAAATCATACACGACATCACCCTTCGTGCTTTAGCACTCTCTCACCAAAATAATGCACGGGATCACCCTTCGTGTTTTAACACTCTTCCTCACCCAAACAACAATCACAAAGCAATAAGGGCAAGGGGATCAACAAATTTACCATTAAATCTTGGCAAGGGAACAATAACACCACAGTCATATCCCGGCAAGGGAGACAACATTAAACAACAACAGCATCCCGTCAATGGAGACAACATTAAACAACAACATCCCAGCAAGGGAGACAATTTCATAATCCTCTTTTCTTTTTCATATTTACTTCACAACTTAATTCACAATTGGAGCCAATGCTCTATAAGGTTCAATTTCTAATTATACTTCCACAATTTATTTTACAACTTGAGCCAACGCTCTTCAATATTCGAATACCAATTTTACTTCCACAAGCTTTGCTCAACAATAGAAATCATCACATATGGTATGAACAATATAAACGGAGTCACATAAATCATAGTATAAGACTCACGGGCATGCTTGACACCAACGTATAGATACTCGTCACCATGCCTATACGTTGTACTCAACAAATAACACATAGCAAATAGGACACAACTCCTAATCCCTCAAGCTAAGGTTAGACCAAACACTTACCTCGATGCCACGAACACAATTCAAGCCTCAACTATCGCTTTACCTCTTGATTCCACCATCAATTCGCTTGTATCTAGCCACAAGTTACTTAATTATATCAATAAATGCTAAATGAATCCATTCCAATGCATGAAAATAGGTTTTCTAAAGTTTTTCCTAAAAAAAGTCAAAAATCGCCCCCGGGACCACATGGTCAAAACCCGAGGTTCGAACCAAAACCCGATTACCCATTCCCCCACTAACCCAAATATATAATTTGTTTCGGACCTCAAATAGAGGTCCAAATCCCCAAAATTTAAAAAACCTAGGTTCTACCCAAAACACCAATTTTTCCCCATGAAAACCCTTGATTTTGAGTTGAAATCATGTGAAAAGATGTTAAAGATTGAACAAAACAAGTTAGAAATGACTTACAATCAATTTGGAGAAGAACTTTTCTTTGGAAAATCACCCAAGAGAGTTTATGTTTTGAAAGAGTTTGAAAAATGAAAGATTTTCGGCTAAGTCACGAATTTGCAGGTCGCAGATGTCGCAATTGCGACCAGGGTTCGCAATTGCGAACCCTTCAGAATCTGCTAACCTCACGTTTATGAGGATTCCAGTCCTCTTCGCATTTGCGATGCTGCTGTCCCATTGCGATATCGCATTTGCGACCAAGACATCCCAGGCGAAAATTCTCATTTGCGACACATTGTTTGCATTTGTGAGCCAGGCTTCGCATTTGCAAAGCCTGCAGACCTGCAACATACCAGCAATTCCTAAGTCCAAATTTCACTCCATGGCCTATCCAAAACTCACCCGAGCCCTTGGGGCTTCAAACCAAACATGCACACCAATCTAAAAATATCATACGGACTTGCTCGTGCAATCAAATCATCAAAATAATATCAACAACTATGAATTTAGCATCAAAATCAAAGA